>NC_090203.1:4155000-4520000 GCF_033026475.1 Channa argus | reverse complement strand
AGGCTGGGATAAGCTACAGTTATAGAAAGTTCAGTTGTGGGGGTTATTTGAGAATTTGGAAAAACTAGTGTCACCTTTATGGGTCACCTTTTGAGTCACCCATAACATGTAGATTCTAGCTGCGCTGTGTGAAGAGGCTGTTTACTGTGAAAAGTAAAGGAATCCATTCACACTTGTGTGCTGGAGTCTACGAGCAACATAAGGGTTGTTGTGTCGGTGCTTTAAGTTAATGCTGCCCTCTGTTGGTCAGTAAATTATCCTTGCTCTGTGACAAGGAGAATGAAATGTTTTAAAACCGCAATGAAACACAAATAATATATTTTATTGACTACAGTCAAATACACAGAACCTCTGAAAGGACAGTAGTTGTGGCTACAGTGACAAATGGTGTTGAAAGTCCCTCAGTGGAGCAATCGAGCAGGCCCTTTATACTAGTACTGATGCTGATACGTCAACATTAATGTGAATAAAGGAGAAAAGGGGGGTGAATGAACCACAGCAGCTTTAAACTGGCCTCCATGTCTCATCTATTATTACTCCCAGGTATAACAGGCTTCTCAGCCCTACAGACTACAGCAAATTGTCTTTCTTTAAGAGCTTAAATCTTATCTCCGGGACTCATCAGTGAATCACAAGTTATCCTGCCCATTTTGTTTTTGTGTCCTATACATCACATGTTAAAATAGATCATTTTATAACCCATTTTTCTTATGCAGATTTTCTTTTTCTGTTTTTAGACAAGGTCGATTAGATCCACAAGTTAGTGGTTTGGACTCTTGAGCTCATTACTTTATCAATTAAAACCTGTTTTATTATTCTGTGTGTTTTAGTGACGGCGGGGGCCGTGAGCAAGGCCTTAACCCCAACTGCTCCAATGGAGCTGGTCAATGGTCATGGATTACACTGTGGTTGTGGCTTTGAGAGTGTGTGTGTGTGTGTGTGTGTGTAACCTTTTGAATGTAATTAAGGTATTTCTTGAAAAAGAGAGAGGAGGCCTCACATTGAATATACCCTGACTCAAAAAAAAAGTACATAAAGCAAATATTAAAAAAAAAAATGATTTAACAAATTCCCTCATTTTGCAGAGGTAAGCACAAATTACAATATGTTTAGCATTTTCAATCTTTAGATGGTAAATGTTAATTTGACATTTTAAAAGAAGGACTTTGTTGCACAGCACGTGAAGTTTCTGTGTGTATCCAGTGTATGGCTGGATTGTTTGGGTTATTTCAGCAGATTAGACAAGATTGACCAAAAAAGCCCTATATATTGTGTATATGGACTGGGGTGTATATTTTCCCACAGGTCACTAGTACTGCGTAAACTGAAAACAAAGCACTTCCCGATACACATGTACTACATGACCAAAATATAAACTATATTTGAAAC
Organism: Channa argus; assembly: GCF_033026475.1. Classification (NCBI taxonomy): domain Eukaryota; kingdom Metazoa; phylum Chordata; class Actinopteri; order Anabantiformes; family Channidae; genus Channa; species Channa argus. Next base: position 4,518,611 of record NC_090203.1, on the reverse strand, counting down.
AAACAAATAAACCCAAAACAATCAGCAACTAATTTAAATTAAACGGTCAGTAAATTAAATTCAAAGTAACAAAATACCAAAATTTACATATTTTCAGCTTCTCAATAATTTTGTCTTTGGGCATACATTTGGATGTAGGACTCTTCGGTGAACATAAGAAATTTGCAAATGCTATTTTTGATTTTTAGAAATTTTGATTTTACTATCTTTACCTTCTATTATATCTATTTCTACTATTAGACTACTGTGAGATATTAATGCTGGAGTCAGTCAGGTTAGCTTAGCATAAATACCTAAATCATGGGCAAACAGCTGTATTTAGTCTTTGAAAAAAAAAAAAAAAACTTTGTGGTTTTACACATTATTCAGTGAGCCTTGAAGGTACTGATGAAACAGAGCTAGTGGTTCCAGTTTGATTAGTCTTTATGCCAAGTTAAATTAACCACATAATGGAACACACATGACTAGCATTAGTGCGGTATTGATGTTTAATCTTTCACTGGCTCATACATAAAAAGGCATATCAATGTTTTCTTTGAATTTCAGTTCTGAATAAGTACCAATGGCCTAAAGCAGTAAGTCGATTCATCATTGAGTAAAACAAAAATCTGTTATTAGAAACTAACTATTTAGTAAAAGTAATTTTATCAAATGTCTCGTATAGTATAGAACTATTCCATGGTTCTGGCTTCACAGTTTTGAGTATTTGCTGTATTTTTCTTCCTATGTGATAATGTACTGCGTATCTTTAGACTTTTGGTCAGCCAGATTGTTATAAGGCCTCCCTTTAAAAAAACTAAATACATACAATTACAAATAAGTGCAATGGTAAATATGTATTAAAAATGAACACACTAACAGTATTGATTTATATGTTAAAACAAAAAAAAATGTGAATTGAATCATTAATAGCAATAAAATGTGAAACAGAGGATCAGGCACAAACACAACTACATGTCACATAAAAGATAAAACAGACACTGCAGTGGGAGATAGTTACTCACACCACTGGTGTCACAGAGCTTAATTTCTGTTGTCTTGTATCCAGCCAGTAAGATTGTCTAAGTGCTCTTTCTTGCACTGGCATCTCATGAAAGGGAAACACTTCTTCTGATAGGACTTCGCTTTGATGTTTGCTCCTTGACTCAGATTTTTGTTGCCTTGTACCTCACTGTTAAATCGCTTTGGACAAAAGCGTCTGCTAAAAGACTAAATGTAAACGCTGTGTCTGCAGGTAACTTTTCGTACGAGGATCTATCACTGTAACATCAACAGTCAGGGGGTGATCTGCCTGGACATCCTGAAGGACAACTGGAGCCCTGCACTCACCATCTCCAAGGTGCTGCTGTCCATCTGCTCCCTGCTCACAGACTGTAACCCAGGTAAGAGGCTGACATATTAATACGTGGCCATGTATTTGTTGGGGGGGGGGGGGTGTATTTGAACCCTATTTTGTAGATGTCATTTATAAATTTATTGCTATTTTGACCATTAATCTACACTCTGTAACCCATATCAACCAAGTTAAAACGTGTTTTAGAAATGTGCAAAAGCTGCTGTATTCAGTAAGGCGCAGTAGTGACTGAGTAAGAAGAAAGCAGCTGCTGGGTGTTACAGATCATATTGCTTTTTCTATGTTTATTAGTTTGTTTACTCAAGGCCAAATCTCAAGTTGACATCTAGTCATGACTATTAATAGTAAATTAAATAAGCCAACACCAATTCAAACTCTCATTGTTTTTTTTTGTTTTAAGACCATCGAACAATGACAAATCACTATCAAGGGCAATCGAAATAATTTTCCCTCTAGAAAAAGTAAGTGACTCATATAAGGGACTTTCAGACCAAACTGTTCTAGGGACTAAACCCCCTGGGGAGCTTCACGAGAACCACTCCCCTGAAGGGGGCTCTGCAATTCGCACTTCGCATTTGCATATCAGTAGGACGTTTAAAGTGATCCAGTCTAACTGACAGGCCGTGTATATTTATGTATTCCTATATTGATTTGGGGTAAGTGTACAGACTTTTGTGATATCCAAAAAAATGTGTTTTTCGGCAGTAACATATCGGATATTCCAACTCTGACACCAGCGTTTATTTTCCAAAATATAGTGTAACCTGTTATCAAACCTCTATGATTGAGGGGCAGCAGTAAATAAAACCTAATTTGCTGAAATTAGGCTTCCTTCAGAATGGTGGACACCGGTTGTTCGCTCAAGATGCTCGGCTGCAGATCGCAGAGATTACTTTACTTTCTAGCATAACAAATACCCAAACTTAATAAACCCAAAGCCCTAGGATGAATTTCCTCGATCAAAGTCTCCACTATCAGTGCCACAGTAGCTGTTCTTTCCTGGAAGAAGACACAGAGGGAGTGATGCTATCGTGAGTGACTACAGGCTGTTGAGATCACCGCTGTCTCACTGGCAGCATAGATTACATAGTGCTGAAAACATCCTACTAGATTAATAAACAGACTTGGTTGTGATGAAATTACCACATCTTCATATGAAAATTAATAACAAAACATAAAGTGGTGCCTCTAGGGCGACAACACAAAAGCTTTTTTTGAGCCTCTTCTCGAGATTCCTTAAACCACCATTCAAAAAACTTTACAATGGTGTTTATAGTACCTATGGTCTGGACAAAAAAGGGGGAACTTCCAGTTATAGTTTGCAAAACTACAAGAATATGCAAGTTAAATTTGTCCATGAAAGAAATATCAGACACTGTGAAAATGAAACAGATTTCTGTTTTGTTTTTGTTTTTGTGTTGTGAACCAATCACTTTGCATTGCTGCTCCTTTTTACCCTTAAAGCACAGCCCCCCATCATTAAACAGTGTGAATAGGTGAAAGGGGAGTGAGTGCAGGCTGGAAAATGAGTGTAACAAGCAAGAAATCTCCTGGAAGGGGGAATTACAGGGTCAGTGGTCCGCTTTTAAAGGTGTGAAATGGCCATTATGCGCTGTCTTATTGGTAGCAATTTTAAGTTCAGCATGATGTACGAGAGCATAATGGAAGCTGGCCAAGAACGGAGAATTAACTTTCAATGATGGTGATTTTATAGCCTTTTTTGTGTTTCTTTGACTCTCTCTGTCACTATAAAGGCTAAAGCGTCACTGCTACTCATGAAGGACTTATTCGGTTTCATTAGAATAACTGGTCATTGATACAGCGGAATGTGACATCATGAAAGTCTGCTGAAGGTCACCGTAATAAAATTAAAGCTACATCTGTCCCCAGGCAGAGCACATGAACATGTAGAATGCAACTGAATTTACATCAATCATGTTTAATACGGATAGGGAAATGTAAGAAATAAGTACATTTTGTGATTTAATAATCCTGCAATCATGTACATACAAGGATTTTGATGATGGTTCTTTGTGAGAGAACTTTAAAATAACTAGAGTGCAAAAGAATATTGGCAGATTCAAAAGGAGTCACTACAGGGGAAAGTTAAGAAGAGTCCATTTTGCATAAGGGCTGGTGAGATTACAGCACATCGCATTGACTGTGTTTACATGCACTTAATTTAAGCTGGTTACTGGATATCTGTATATACATGCAGCAGAAGAGTAATCGGATTTTTCATCCACCTCCAGAGTTTTTTTGGAAGCCTGGTTTACAGAGTGACAGTAAACGCAGCTTTATAACCTTTTTTTTGTGTGTGTTCGTGTTCCAGCAGAGTGCAAGGCAGGGAAAGAGGGGAGGGAGTGAGACACACGGCTTATCCGCAACAGGAACTTTCTGAATTTAAAAAAATAATCTACGAGGGGAAAGTGACTTATTTAGACTTGTACAAGAATCTTTGAGTTAGACACATTTTCTGTCACGATTTGGGCAGGTGGCATCACCACTTTCATCCATTCTTTCACTTTCACTCAGCTGTGTGTTCCTGTCTGAAGCCTTTTATTATGCACATACGCAGTTTGAGAAACCGAATAGAAACCTGGTTACTCGTATACACAGACAAACAACCAACTTTCATCGAAAGAAATCTACCTGGGGAAATTGGTTTCCTAATTCCCCTATGCTAATTTTGGAAACCGACTTCTCCATCAATACACGTAAACGTCTGTGTGAACTGTACTTCTGTGAAAGTCAGTACAGTGGACCACACCTCAGCAGAGCATCCTGACAAAGAACCATTTCTGCAGAGGTCTGGAAAATGTCAATCAGGTCCATTTTAATCATTAAAATCCCAGTTTACCTGTACAGTTGAAAATTGCAGAATAAGTGCATTTAAATTCACCCAGACAGAAAAATCAAATGACGGCCATTGGTAGTGGTTGGTGTGACAGGCCGGGCTGGACATGTCAAAAAATAACTGGCCAGTCAAAGAAGAACATGTAGCTTAACCCCAGAGCTATAGAGTCCCTAGTGTCCAGTTACTGCCAACTACTTTGTATCCATCTGCATGAAGTCCAACATTTTAGCCTACTTCATACACAAATACAGACCCTGATCGCAGCAGCCAGGTCACTCTAAGATGGGGTCTGGAGCTGGATATTGACAAGACGTGATTAGATTCAGACAATAGTTTAGTGTAAAACCTTGTGAATGTCATTTATTTTCACACCTGGCATGAACGTGCGATCTGTATCTGGATATTCAATTAAGTTATTAATGGCACATTTTGAACACATTGTGAAATCGGAATGTGATCAAATCAAAACCTTGTGTATTCATAGACCTCTGTATTTACTGTTCGTTCACTCCTGCTCCAACTTGTAGCTCTCAAGTCTTGTTGACTTTAAATGGCCGATTCTTATCCGTGGCAGTTGCTTCCCTTGATCGGGGACGTGCAAAGTCTGATAAAGTTGGAATGTTAACATCCATCACAATGCAGGAAAATGGAGATAAAGGCAACACTAATACCAGCTGTAAATGCAGAGGCAAAAGGATTGGATGACCTTATGTAGATGATGAAAAGAGATACACTTTACCAGGTGTTAATGAGGTTTCCTTTGATTTTTCAGTATAAGTAGAATGAATTGCAGCTGTTGAAGAGTGTTTGTCACTTTCAAATTTCAATATTTGCAAAACCATTATGTTTGTTTACATAACCAAAACACATTTTCTTGGATTGTTGCAATAGATCAGTAGAAATGTGATTGTGTCATTTTCATGATAATAATCTGATACTGAGAGGAAAACAAGTATTTGGATGCTGTTGAAAACATCTCAGCTCTCTCTGCCTTTACAGTGGATACAGAGTTTGTGATTCCTGTCCAGCTGTAGGAGACTGATTACACTTTATAATGACTCACAGATTCCCTCTTTCTTCCTGCCTTTCAGCTGACCCTTTGGTGGGAAGCATCGCCACACAGTACCTGACCAACAGAACAGAGCATGACAGAATAGCCAAACAATGGACGAAGAGATACGCCACATAGACTCCACGCTGCAAACCACCCCGTCCTTAACCTATCTCACCCTTCAATGTACCTCTCTCTACCTCTCTCTCACCCTTAGTCTGTCAAAGCACACTCACTAAGTGCAACAGTAAACTTCCCTATCACCCTCCTCTTCCTTCTTCCCCTCGCCAACATTTTATCTACCTTTTCTGTGTTAAAAAAAGAAATCCAACAAAAAATTGTCCTTTGTTCCTTGTTGACTTGAAAGCTTCTTTTTTATACAAAGAGTAGATTGGGATTTTTATTTTCCAATATCTGAATGTTGGAAGTATTGTATTGGAGAAAAAAACAGAATATTATTATCATACACATTGTCCTCCAGCTATACAATATGTATTCTCATTTTCTTAGTGGCACCTGGAACAAACATGCAGAAGATATGCTTTTACTTTTCTTTTTTTTTTTTGTATTTGTCATCAATATGTTATCTGCATGGAACAGGAAGGTTTGCGTCAATGGATCCTTCATGCTTTTTAACTTCCTCTGATTTTGTTTGTACTGTATGTATTTTTTCAAAGGCTTTTGAGGCAGACCACAAAAGTATAGGTTTGCCTGTGAAAGAGGCAGGACTTGTATATTTACTGGCTACCCGCCACCTCTGCAATTGCAGAGTGGTTTTTTTGTGCACTTGTATTACTGAAGCACCCAATAAAACACACTGTGGTTGGCTTGTGAGAAAACGCTTTGCTTCTGTCTCTGCATCCCTAAATAGTTCCACTTATTGAGTGATCTTCTGGTCGTTCACTTCAATTCTCACCTCGTGACTGTGTCCCCTCATTGTGAAACTTCAGTCAGAAACATCAGCGTTCACATCTGATCTTATCTGATCAGGTAAGATGTCAAGCAATTTCCAGCAGACCTGGTTGCAGTCGATGGCTGCAATCATTTCCCTGTAGTATATTCATATTTACCTACACCTGCTAATACATGTAAACATGAACATTGTGTATAAACCTATAATTATGAATTGCCTAAATATTTATCGTCTCAAAAATGAATAGATGCCTTTTGAAATGACCCACAGTCTGAGCCTTTAAGTGAACAACAAGCTTTTGCTGCTGGGTCTTAGCCATAAAAAAAATGGGCAAAGATTTATCATTTACAAAGAAAAGGCATTTTGAAATTTACTTGTGTTTATACTCTTTCTCCTCCTCCTCCCTCATTAGCTGGACTGTGATGCCCTTGAGCAAGGCCCAAACCCCAACTAGTGCGGTGGAGCAGTTCAGTGTAAATGTGTCAGGGTGTTACTGCACAATTCTCCACAAAACTACTCTAAATATAAAGATACATTTTTTTTTTAAAGAACCCTGCTTACCACTCTGTGAAACATAGAAGTGTCATAATGTAAGTGTTTAAAAACAATGACCTCTGCAGTATTGAGTCATACTGATTTAATCTAACAAGAAGTGTTGTGGCAGAATGCCACGAAAAATTAGACGACTGCTTTTAAGCCCTTTTATCTGAACTGCTGCTGACTTGGTGCTTTGCAGGGTTCTCTACAGATTTCCCGTTAAGGTGTAAAAAAAAAACATGGGCACACACACACAAAAAACACTTCACTACATCCTAATGATGTTTCTGATTGGCTATTCCGTGTACACATGAATAATGAGGTGGCTGGAAGCCAGCAGGCTGCTTGCCAAACTGGCCTGCATTAATGGGTGCAGAAATAACAACACTATACTAAATATTTGCTGGAGATTAGATGGAAGCATTAGGTTGATGTGTTGAAGTAATAAAATTTGTCTGAATTTATTGGCCTTTGCTGGATCTTAAAACTATATCAAGTGTGGCCTTTGTGTAGGATGATATTAGGACATAAATCTAGTAATTTAATTCCACTTTGAGTTATACCAGGCATGTGTGGATGTTTCACTCAGTGCACATTAAACCAGAGCAGAAAAGTGTGAAAAGGTTTAAGACGAGTGCATCAAACTATCTAATACTGATACAGCAGTGTTTACAATTTAACAAGATTACATTTTTAACCTTTTAAACATCCACCAGTAGATAACAGCACACTCTGTACTACACTGCTGATGCAGCAGATATTGCAGTAAAAGCACACTGACCTATTGCAACTGTGAAAATATGCTCTTGGGCTTCTGCAAACAATAAACATTTTTATATCACTGGTGCTGTAATAACACCTCCGTAGTCATGAGTAATTCTCAGATGCATCCAGACACGTGTGGTCAGCTTAAGTGGTTTTTCGGTTTCTGTGGCCACTGTTGCAGCAGCTTAGTCATAGATGAAGTTCTACTCAATTAACCCCCTAAATATAGTAACAAACAAAACATTACACCTTCCAGCAGTGGTGAAAGACACACTCAGATGTTTTTGTTTTTTTTTTTTAATTAAAGCTGCCCATTAACAGGCCTGCAAAAGTGTAGAAATACTCTATTACAAGTAAATGGCTTATGTATATTTTATCAGCCAGATTATCATCAGTCACACGTTAAGATTTCAGAACCATTTCCCTGATAAAGTTGGTGGAGCTTGTTTTTACTAGTCTGTAGAATAAGGCAAACGTGCCCCAATTGACAGTGGGAACCTGAAAAAGCCGCCAACTGTCCCATGTGGGAAGCGTGAATAATTGTACAAATGATGTTAATAAAATAGATGCCAGATCACTTTCTCTCAGTTAACTTACTCCAGAAGCTCCATGTGTATACGCGTACCGTACTGTTGGTTCTTTAACAAAGGAACTTGTTTTGTAGAATGTTTTTTTTTTACAAGGGGCTGAATCTATAAGTTATAATTTTTTTTGGAAAAATCAAGTAAAAATGGGCAATATTTGCTGCGACATTCAGTTAGTATAAAGTAACACAGAACGAGAAGTCACTAATTTACCAATTTTTTTCCTGTGATTCCTATATATAAGTGTATATGAATGGTAATGGATCTGGCTCTGCCTCGTGTATATTAATGCATCTCCTCATTTCAAGTTCGAAAACTCCTCCCGATGATGTCACCCGGAGGAGTTTTTCAGCCACAAGAAATAAGAGCTGACATATCGATTTTAACTGAGGGACGTTTACACACCCATACACATTTACAAACCACAGAAACCGGAAGCAGAGTTGAACCTATCGGCGTAAACTGACTCCGTCCTTCCACTGCTTCCACAGGTGCCGTAGGTCGTCGTGTTTCCACAGTAGGGCCGGTGCAGTTCAGCCCACTGCAGCCGCGGTAGGCTACTTCCGTTCCGCAGAGGGCGACAGGCACCAGGCACCAGCCAGCCGTGACTGTGGCGGAGGTCCAGACACAATAGACTGGGTAAGTTGAATTAGCGAGCGACATAGATGGTTTAAGGCCGACGTGTCACCGTGTGCTCAAAGCGGACAAATCGGTTCGCTGCCTGCGGGTGTTTTTGTGTGAAGCCAGCGTCAGTGAGTCGCTGCGCACGTAGAAAAGACGAGAAAACAAACGAGACGGTCGTTGGCTTAAGCGGCTCCGGCTATGTACTGGAACTGAGTTGCTGCTAGAGCGCTTCATATTTCGTTGTATGGTACTTGAAATGCATCTTTATGAGCGTGGTTTTATTATAAATAACCCGAATGCTGCGTGCGAGAGCCGGTATGACCGTCTTCTACACGTATATCGCGGTTATGCGTTTGTAAATGATGCTTAGCGCACAGGGTTCATCTCAACGCCGTTCCAAGAAGTAGTCTTATTCCCGAAGTCGTTGGGCCTCTGTGTTCTGGAGATGATGATTTTTGTCTGTGTGTGTGGTGGGTGGGTGGGGGTGGGGGGGGGGGAGCAGGTAGCACTAGCTTAGTCCACCGGGGGGAGGAGGAGAAGGTGGGGGGTAGACATTTCACCGCCATGATCAACGGAGTCGTTAATCGGTTAACATCCGATTACAACGCGGGGTTAGCTTGAGTTAGTGGTCGTGAAATGGTTAACGTCAGTGCGTGCGGCTGTTAACTGTTCACTTAGCTAACTAGCTCGTCGGCTAACGGCGGCTGCTTCGCTGTCACGGAGAAAACGGAAAACGCAGCAGCTAACAGCTTCGTTAGCGCCGCCGCCCACACTCACGCTGGTGCACCGACCACATGACTCGGGTTAGTTAGTCAAGTAGCGCAGTAATGATAGAAGAATAAGGCTGTAAACATACAGCTAACGACGTGTTTGCTCCATTGTCTTGTGATGATTCACCCCTGATCCACATAATGAAGGGAAACACGCGGAAGGCAACACCTGAAGAGTAGCGATGTTAGTTGAATTTGTTTTTACTGCCACAGTTTAACCTATTAATTGTCTCACAGTCCAAATTCTCATGCCTTTACCCTTATATTGACATTTCTCTCACTCCTTTGCAGCTGTATTTGACTTGACCAGGATAAGCAGGGAAATTGATTAACCGGATCTAATTATTAAATAACCTATGCAGGCCCATGTATGGATTTCAAATGCATCAGATACCAGTCTTACTGCAGCTTATTCGAAAACCTTCTCTAAGTATAAGGGGCGACACCGGGACTGGGTGTCTGTAGTGGGGCAGGGTGCAGCGGGACAGGGTGTCTGTAGTGGGACAGGGTGTCCCGGTGTTCTGTCAAAGCCTCCCTGGAGCAGGACGCTGAACCCTGAAATTGCTCCCTGTGTGTGTGATGGAGGTGTAAGAGCCTTTATTGCACTGAGACCCGCAGAGAACTATGTACGCAGACATCTAACATTTTGGCCATTCGTCAATAACCGACATTTTAACAGTAACTGGTTTAGCAATAGCAAAGGTTTAGGTTTGCTACTAGGTTAGAATGAAGAAATGCCTATTTCAGTAGATATCGCAGTAACAAGAACCGAGTCTTTCTGTTCCTGATTTAGAGCTTTTTTTTTTTTTTTTTGGTGCTGCAGGCTCACAGCTGTATGGTCTCTATACCAGCTGTCTTCACAGGTTGCCAGCAGTTTATTTATTTATATGATTAAATAGTGAAAGTTGCTTGTCAGTTATGAAACCGAACAGCTTTTGTGGTCAGTCAGTGCCAATAACCCAATAATCAGTTTTGTTTAAAAATCATTCTGAAACCACTACATGGTTTGCAGCTGTCATGTTACACTGATGATTTATTTGGCTGTCTGGCTTTCTGCATCAGGTTCCGGCTCGTCTTCAATCCAAACCGGTATGTCGGATGAAGATTCCCGTGCCAGCACCAGCTCTTCTTCGTCGCCACCTTCCTCCAGCCAAACCAGACAGAGGGACACACCTTGCAAGAAGAAACGGGAGAGCAAAGCCAGTATGAGCAAGACCTCCAAGCTGCTTTCCGCCAGCGCCAAAAGGTAAAAATAAAGCAGAATGTAATCAGTTATTCCACGCTGATGTACCATTCACTGTCACAGTCACTCAGTTGTTTGCCTCCATATTTTCATATTTCTTATGGATAGTAATTTGGGGTTTCTTTGGGTAAAACATGACGGACGATTTTTACCAACAACAAACAACTGTGGCTGCATATAGTACATTTCTTGAATATATTGACATCATTGAGATACCTTTTATAGATATGTGAAATATTAATGGTATCTTTTAGATATCAGAAATCCTTTACATGAGGCAGCCATGGTCATTTCTTCATAATGTCCACATTCACACAAAGTGTGCTGTGTTAATAGTAAGCAACACAAACTTCACTTTTTGATTGTTTAAGTTGTTGTGTTTTTTTTTTTTTATCTAAATGACATTAATAATTTAAGGTCAATGATGCACAATTGACGAAGTTTCATTATTTCTTTTGCTCATAGTTAAGACAGTTTATGATATAAGTCATGTGATTCCTTACCAATGTTTTTTTTTTTTCCTTTTCATAAAGGATTCAAAAAGAGCTGGCCGACATTACGCTGGACCCTCCGCCAAACTGCAGGTGGGTTTCACTCTTGGCCTAACATTATGTGTGTGTCTGTGTACGGAATGGGACTATAGTGATGTCAGTATGTGTCTCTTGACACCATTATCTGTTTCTAACACCAGCTGTTCTAGTTCTACTTGGTTTTCTACACGTGTGTTATTTCCCCATCGATGTTGAGGTGGACACTGCACTTCTTCCCATATATTTTATTAGCAGCTGTGGTGATGAGCTATGCTGCTACAGTTTCAGGATGAAACCTAAGCACCACAACGTGTGTTTTCTACACCACGCACAGCTGAGTAGTGCACATATGTATATACACATACAATGATGTCATTGTTCAGCAGTCCAGCATAGGTTGTTTGAGTGTGTGTAAGAGTATGGTCAGTTCTCAGAGGAGTAGCAGCATACAGCAACAAGTTAGAGCTGGCTTTCCTTTTACAACAGTGTGTTATACTTGGCTAAGGCAGTAGAAATAAAGCAAAGTGCAAGAGTTGATTTCAATGAAGTGTCCAAGGCAGAGTGTTTAAAAACCAAGCTACAAGGTTATTGTTTAATTCTGTCAGACTACACATTAACACAGTCGAACAGCATATTCCCTACACTTTTGTAATATCTGCACGATTCACATCCATTACGGACTAGTCGACTGCAGGATTTATTGACACTGACCCAAATGACTGAGTCCTGCAGGGAATCCTACTGAACCTTGTGAAAACATTACACCTCCATGCAGGTGTCACTCGGTGTGATTAGGATATGAATACAACTCTTGAGTTTCTGCACAGACACAAAAACAAAAATGAAACTTTTAAGCTTTGAAGTGAAACTCACATAGTGCCATTGTTTTGGACGTCATTTTTGAAAGCAAAACTGTCAATGGTGCTTTATCATTTCTCAAGTTATCACACTTTATCTGGTTGGTGATTATAGTTACATGAGAATTAAAGATGCAAAATGGATTCTTGTCTTTCTCCTACAAATGTGTGTGAGTCACCACTTCAGTTATTTGGGCGTTAATGAGGTGCTTTTCTACAGTAGAATTTGTTTGGATGTTGTTAGCTGTAAATGCAGTAGTAACCCGATCAAGAATAAATCTGTATATGTTTCCTTATTGGAAACAAGTCAAAATTTATGACTTTGCAAATATTCCATTTGAAGTTCAATTACCGACCACAAGATGTCTGATAGTTCGTAAAAAAAAAACCTGTTCTTGGTGTTTTTGCACTCTTAGGTTCAGATTCTACACTATAGTCAGGTGCATATTAGAACATAGTTAAAAAAAGAAGCTTCTACATAGATTTTAAACAGGTTCATTTGAAAACATCCTTGAATCAAAATCTTACATTACTCTGCACTGTGAAGGTCAAACATCTAAGTGAAGGGATGTATGAATAAAACCTAATTGAGGCTGGAGGTGCACTTACAGTTTTTGGTTTTTGAACTTGATAGTGTATTATTAGTGTAATACAGAGACACTGGTTTCAGAGTATATGTTGCTTTTAATTAATGCAGTTATTCAAAAAACATTTTGTTCATACACAGAAGTGTATTAATGTTTGAACAAACAACTGAGGTCGCTTGCTGCTGTTGCTTGATCTGCTAACCCGTGATGGAAGAGATTCCTTTTTTCCTTCCCTTTTAGGCAGCTGGTCCAGCGATAAGGACCAACTGTTGTGAATTCCAGTTGCTAGTTGGCCTTTGGCTGTTTTTGCAGTGTGTTCAAGTGCCACTTTTGCCTGCCTAGACAAAGGGGACACAACGCAATGCGATGCAGCAGTTGGTCTTCGTCGCCTTTGGTATGTCTCTGGCTTAAACCTTCCCCAGAAGTAACTTGAGGTAAATCACCAAAACCCTTGCTGCTCCAAGTGCTTTTTTGCAGCTGAGCCTGACTTTCAACTTTCCTACTTAAAAGGGAAAGAAAAAGGGAATCTCTTCCATCACGGGTTAGCAGATCAAGCAGCAGCAGCAAGCAACCTCAGGCCATAAACCAAAAATGAACACTAACTGGATATTTGCTGCTTAAAGAAACAAGAACAAAAAAAAAAGCTGCCTGAACTTTATAATTAGGTTTGTTATTCTATATTAAAATTTCTTATAAAATAAATGTTGTTTCTCAACATCAATAAAACAAACACTACTACATTAAAAGGATTTTAAAGGTCCAGAAGTTTCGAAGCAGCATCCATAAATTATGGGATATTGACATTTTTACCAGAGGGTAAAAACTTCACTATGACGTAGGCTATTTTCTAAGAATAACCATCAAAAGCACAGGAGTCACCTGCAGGCATCTCTGCACCTGTTGCTGTAAGTAACGGACTATCTGCTATTTACTGGTATCTGCAACAAAGAAAAATCTGCACATTTCTCTGAGCTGTTAAAATTGTCTGTTTAAATTCTCAACGTCAAAGTGTAGGATCCCATTAAATCTTGTAGTTATGTAATCCAAAAGCTTCTGTCCCAAAACTAAAAACACTTGATACTTTAAGACCGATACTAGTGGACGCCCCCTTTTTACCACTTGCATGCCTTTTAAAATTAGTCTCATTCCTGCACGAGGATGCCGGAAAGGGCAACTCATACTGACCATCGTGATACATTTAAGTCCAAAGAATCTGGATTCCTGTGTATTTGCAAATCTGAGTGTATCACAACAACGGTGTGGTGGTTTTCTTGGTGAAACGATTTAGGTTTAATGATGAATGACTGCAGCTGAACGTTGTGACACTAAAGGATAACAGCCGTGAGCTGTTTGTGCTGCTCAGTCACATTCCGAATGAACAGCAGGAGTAAAGAACGAGCGTTTAAAATACAACCTGTCCCAGCAGTTGTTAGACTAAAAGCCATGTATCATTAAGCACTTTGTGTTTCATGGTAATATGTCTAATGTAATCACCGATATTCAGAATGTGAAAATACACTTTTGCTCAAATTGTCATAAAGGGAAAAGGTCTGAATTTCAGTAAAACGAATAAAGTGGAGTTTTTGTGGTAAGTGGTAGAGACATTCATTATTGAAATGGCAAACACTTGGTACTGCTACAGTATAGCATTGTTTGATTGGCCAATGATTTTAAGTATTAGAAAGCAGCCAGAGCCTAAACTGACATGTTTACGTGTGGGCTGTTGCATGACCAAGTCTAAAACCAAACCGTGTTCAGTTCAGTGTGATGAACAGAAAATCTGCAAATCCTCACATGGCTCTACTTTAGACATTTATTGAGATTAACAATTGAAAATAAAACAAATACTGTCTGTTTTCTCAGTGAGATGATCTATAAATGCTATTTCAGCTTTAATAAAACTAAACCATTATCTGATTATTTTTTATTTTTATTTTTTTTTTAAAGTTAATTTAATTTTTATGTGATGTTTTATATTATTAGCTTTGCTGCTGCCTTTCCATAAATCTGTCATCTTGAAGCTGTAGTATGTTTAATTTTTTGGCAAAAGATTTGCTTGTAAATGTTTTTGAGTGAAGCTTGCTCTTCTAACCAATGGATTTCAGCTCGATTAATAAGTTGTGAACTATTGTCAGGTATTGCAATTTCATGATAAACTAATACGTGAAGAGCTGTGTGAAGTGTGGTAGAGTATTGCACACAGAAGAGTGTAGCAGGGAGCAGATGGGCTGGGAGCAGCCACCACTAGGCTTTAGGGTTTGGACAAACCAAGGCAACTGTTGCCAGCACTGGGCTGTTGAGGAGCATCCATTAGCCTCATCTTTGCAGAGTTAGTCGGACCCCCATAGTCAGTCCGTTGGTGAAATAGGCTGATCTGATTGGCCGCTCAGCTTTGGGAACAATGCCTATATAATTTGTAGTTAAGGCAAATAGCATCCTGTGAGCCAGAGTGGTGTGAAAATGCTTAGTTAATCCCGTTTTGTTTAGTGTTCTTTCATTAAACGCAGTAAGTACGAAATCAAAGCCTTTTTAAGGTTTTTATGTCACATTTTGTCATTTAATACCGGTTGTTAAAATGTGCTCTGGATCTTTTTGTTACAGTGCCTGAAACATCCATGGTAATGTTGTTTTAAAATAAAGAAATCGCAGCAAGGCCGCACCAGCTTCCAAACCCCAAGGAGATTAGGATCAATATTATTATGGCTTGTACTCATTATCCCCTAAGGGGTTCAAGACCACATGTGTGGGATTAAGGGGGGCTGCTTTGAGGAAAAATCAATACAGATCCCAGATCATGACACTGGGGATTTGCTTTGAACTGAAACCTCTTCTGAATTATGCAACTGGGGGAAAAGAAACTTTCACTCCTTTTCACAACTTTTTTTTGTAATTGTGTTATTGCATTTTCAATCCAAAGTGGAATTTTCAAAGGCACTTGACTTGACTGTTTATGTCTAAATGTTCTAGTGTCTAGTAAATTTAGGTGGAAATTTCCATTTAATGACACATTTCTAGCCGATCGTGAGTGGGGAATGTGGCATTTACAGTCTGTTATAGTTCAAGTCCTCACGAAGAGAGAGAGAGAACAAACACCCACATGCTCCAGTGTGGTGCCAGTAAGCTGTATACACACAGTACATGAATGAGTAGGATTCTCATACTGTAGTAACACTGCAGTGACTATTCCATTGATGTAGATAGAGATGCATTTATTTAAAGTAACAACAGGACATGATCTGCACTGATACACTGACACTGTCTCAATGTGTGGGAGTCTTTTTTTTTTTTTTTTCCCCCCCTGACTTTTATTTCCTGTGCAGTATTTGCCGTTTGCTTTTTTTTTTTTTTTTCTCTCTCTCTTCTATTTGCAGATCATATTTACTTTGCAACAGCAGTGTGTTTGTTTTCCCTGCTGGTGTTTTGCTTCTCCAACATTGTTGATGAAACCATGTGATCCATCCTTTAAATAGAATTTAAAAAACAGACAATGACAAACACTGATTCTTGGAAATGTAATATACACTTTCACAGTGAACAGCATCAGTGAAATCTACAATATTCGTAGGCACCTGCCAGAGGAAAATGAAATTTCACAGAATTATATTTAGCATGAAATTACAACATGATTCTGCATCTGAATGTTTTTGTATTATTCCCTCAAGTGATTCTGCAGCTGCAAATTACCGTTTTCCCTTTTCCGCCTGCAGTGCTGGCCCAAAAGGAGACAACATCTATGAGTGGAGGTCGACCATCCTGGGACCACCAGGCTCTGTGTATGAGGGCGGCGTCTTCTTCTTGGACATCGCTTTCACACCTGACTACCCCTTCAAACCCCCCAAGGTACTGACACGAGTGTTGTACAATCAGCAGGTGTGTTTACAGAGAAAAAGGTAACACATGTCTGAGTATGAAGGTTTTTTTAGATACAAAAACACTATACAAGACATGTTACAAAGGTTTGTTTTTTTTTTAAGGAAACTTAAATATTTTAAGTACCTTAGACATTAGCAACAATGGTGGATAGATGTCTGTGGCACAAACTAATACTTCATTTCTTTATATATCAACACAGAATATTAACTTAGTTGACGTTTCACTTAATAGCTATAGATGCTCGTGTTGGAGCAGACACAAAGTGCCTCATGTCAGACGGTTGCTGTTAAACTAACAGCACATCAGCAAATATACAGGTAGATGTCACAACACAAGAAACTCTGGAAGTCTACTTACTCCATAGCTGTAGGGTTTTTTTAAGTGGAAATGTCAACTATGTGAACAGCTGTAAAGTGAACAATGTTGTTAGTCTAGATTTTTGAAAAAGCTCTGTTGTGTTTCACAAGTCTTTACAAACATTTTCACCATTCACTTCAGTGTGTTTCTTTTTCCCAATTGAAATGTATCAATAAGTCTCAAAGTATTATTCAGTTCTCTTCATTCGTCTCATGGACACAAATTATTGCAAAGTCCATTGCAAGAATCTAATTTGGCGAAAATAAAGCAAAGACTGGAATTAAAGTCTGAGATCTCTTTTAAAATGAGTCTGTTTGTACACAGTGAAATGCATTAGATGTGTATTGTAGTTTCCAGTCTGCACAAAGCATTTGGATGGTTGTTGAATTTGTTTATCCCCACAGGATTATTTGGACCATTTAAGCCACATAGTGTAACTGATATGATCATTACAGTTGCTGTAAAAAACCACTGCTTTTGTTTTTATTAAGGCTCATTTCCAATGGGATTAAACACGTTATTAAAATACTAATTATCTACAAACCAATAAAATATGTCCTGAGAAGATTAAAATAACAAAGCCTTTACCACAGTATTTCAGTAAGGTTTTTTTTTTTTACTGTTTTGAACTAAACAGCTCTAACATTACAAATCTTGGAATACTTGAATGGAAAGTAGCATTTACTGCAAAAACCTGAGCAGGAAATAGTTTTCAGAAGTTAAAAAGGTAAATGCGTGATTTAAAAATACCCATAAAAGCCACTTACCTTTGTGACCCAAACGTGAGCTCTAACATGCAGAACTGTTAAAGCCAGCTGAGATTTTCCACAGCTCACTTGTTCCAGTGTTGCTTCACTACACATTCACTCTAAATGAACAACATGCTGTCACAGTGTACTTTGAGTAAATGACAAGTTGCCAATTCTTAGTATTTTTATGAATTTAAAAGTTACAGCAGCTGGAAGTGATGGTTTCAAGATGTTTCCCTCTGAAGTTCCTCTGTTCAGCCACCAGAGGGTTTAATTTCATCCAGGCAAGTGAAAGGAGCTCTGACCTGCTCAGTGTTTCTGTAGGACTGAGCTGGTGATTTTGACTTATTTAGTAACTACTTTAAACAAATATCTTAAACTAAAATGTAGCTGTTATGGTCACTTCCCCCTCAATATTACAGTGTTCTGCATCAATAGGTAACATTACACACACACACACACACACACAACAAAACACTGTTTGTTTAAAGTACTATTTATTTCCCATAGTGAAAGAATAAAATTGTGCATCAGGGTTTTTCTAATCATGTTAATGACACTACTGGTAATTGTGATTTAAGGACCAATCACGAGACAAGTATATAATACTTACACTAATAGAAAACGCCAAACTCGAACTG
Organism: Channa argus; assembly: GCF_033026475.1. Taxonomy (NCBI): domain Eukaryota; kingdom Metazoa; phylum Chordata; class Actinopteri; order Anabantiformes; family Channidae; genus Channa; species Channa argus. Next base: position 4,500,319 of record NC_090203.1, on the reverse strand, counting down.
AAGAACTCTGCTTCCACCCGGCACTCTGACATTAAATAACCTTGGCTTTGCTCATCTGAAGTGCAGCTGCACAAAGACGACATGGATAAATAATCAGAATAGGATATAAAGTGCCAAATAATGGCTGTGCTGACCTCATTTCCTTAAAAGGTAAATATGTGATATAAACATAATTTAGTGAATATTAAGAAAATTTCTGGTGTAACAGGTCTCAGAATACAATGCAATGAGAGTGTTGGGCACAAAAAAAAGGAAAACAATCAGTTGCAGCCCCACGTTTTGTATCTGGAATAGTTAAATCTGAGAATATGATTATTAAGCAAACTTCTCCTTGTGCGTCTGCAGGTAACTTTTCGTACGAGGATCTATCACTGTAACATCAACAGTCAGGGGGTGATCTGCCTGGACATCCTGAAGGACAACTGGAGCCCTGCACTCACCATCTCCAAGGTGCTGCTGTCCATCTGCTCCCTGCTCACAGACTGTAACCCAGGTAAGACGGAGCGCGTTAGTTGGAGCAGTCACACTTAAAAACAGTGCTGAAACAACAGGCTGATTAGCTGGTAACTGTCTGCGGTGCACTGAGGTACGTCTTCAATGTTCTTCGTCTCTGTGACAGGAAAAATGAATACTTTGAGTTCTCAGGAAAGTGCAGTTTCAGAAAAAGTCTAACACACCTAAACCGACAGAAATCTGAAACCTATGCCTCAGACGTGCTGGTAAATTTAGTCAGCGCTGCCATCTTGACAGGAAACCCAGCGTCATCTGGACATGCTATTTTAGCTTGTAAGAGTGAAAGCCACCAGGGAATTTCTGCGTTTTACCCACCACTTGGAGCTGAAGACAAAAGCTTGTTTTGTCCTGATGAAACGCTTCTTTTATTCAAACGTCTCAGTCGAATAAATTAACTTTAATAAAATGTTGTTAAACTGGTAACTTGAGGTAATGTTTTTTCCAGCCCTCCAACAAAGTACAAAGCCTAAGTCATTAGAGATTTATCATCTCTAACAGTTTCCCTTTAGGGTCTTTTCTCTCCTTCTCCTTTTTTAATTTTCTTCTTTCTCCATTCAGCTGATCCCCTGGTGGGAAGCATCGCCACCCAGTACACGACCAACAGAGCGGAACATGACCGAACAGCCAAACAGTGGACGAAGCGATACGCCACATAAACCCACAGAGGACGGCAGTGGGAGGCGGGGTGGGGGACTCTGGGTGGTTTGTGTTGGGGGGGTTATTTCTATCTCAGATTTTTAGTACTTTATTTTCTGGTATATTTTTTGCTTCCTAATTAAGTTATCTCTGCAAATATGGTAATAAAGAAACAATGTAAAAGTACGTGTCTGCTTTATTTTTCCTCCTCTGCACATGCAGGTGAGCTCTAAGCAGATATGCAGCATAGTCCACAATTAGCCTTTGTAAGCATCCATGTGTTGAGGCGTAGAATTGTTTACAAATGTACGTGTTATTATAATTAAAGCAGACATAAAACTGAACATAAACATAAATTATTAATATGTAAGCTGAAAGAACACCTGATGAAATCTTAGGTTTGTCTCAACAGGTTTGCAACTTCTTTTTTTTTTTTAGTTCCAGCTGCAGCACATGTTATGTCTGCTTGGTTCTGAAACTGTTATTTCCATACAAACAGTGCTTTGCCTCTCTGTAACCAACATGAGTCAGGAGTGAGATACGATCAATAAATCATACCAAAATATAACCGGTAATGCCAACACTACGGCGCTGTTGGTGGGAAAAAACTGCGACTGTCACTCGGCTGAAAGATGTGGTTAAAATAAATGTGTTCGAGGCCTTTGTTCCTGTATCTCCACTGTGTGATCATCATCAAACAGTCTTCAAATGTATCACTGGCCTGTTACATCAATTCTCTACACATTAAAAGGCTTGATAGTTTCTCACACTGGGACACAGTCACTTATATTGTATATAAATTACATCAACACATTGTTTCCCAGCTCATGTCGCTTAATGTTTTCACATGAAATTACATTGTAAACAAGCCGTCAACTCTGGAGACCCGGCTCTTTCACAAAGCAGGATTACAAATTTAGCTGAATAACAGGAAACAACCAGCAAGAACTACACTCTGTTCCAGTTTCAACCACAAACCACATAACATCAGAGGCCTCCGTGAAGGTGCTGGACTAGCTGCAGAAATCTAACAACAATGAATTCCATGCTAATGGAGGTCACCTTTGCTACATCGTATGAGACGGGCGAGGAAATTAAGCTCAATCTGTTGGCAAACAACTGCTTTTTCTTTCTCCCTCGACACCAGAGACCGTTCGCCCTGTCAACAAGACCATAAGTATTGAGACACTGACAGTTTTTGTCAATTAGCTACTAAAATGGAGTTAAAATCAAACACTCAAGATGTACCTCAAGTACAGACGGCCAACTTCAAAGGTTTGCATAGTAAACTGTATGGACTTTATACGAATGGCAATTACCAATTGGCTGTGCAGACGTTCCACGGCCAGATGTGTTTTTTCTTGATTAGTTGGTTTAAAGTGAGACATTTGGACTAAAGTAAGCATCATTAGTCTAAAACAATCTGAACTTTTTGAGAAATAACAATGGTGAGTTTAGGAACCACAAAAGGACCTGAAGACCATAGGAAACAACTGTGGTAGACAATACGAGTATTCTTTCCCTGGTAAAGACCACAGCAATCAGGCTGATCAACAACTCCCACTGGGAGGTACAGTAAGTACAGCCACGGGTAGATACACAGGGTTTACCAGCAGATGTAAACCACTGCTAACTCCCCAAAACAGGAAGGCCAGAGCAGAGTTATCTTAAAATACATGTAAAAACACAGTGTCATCTTTACATAGACTTTTCTTCTACAGCCCTAAGATTAACTTGCACTAGTAAAATTTGAGTTTTTGAGAAAATGAGAAAAAAAAAAGAAAATTGCTCATGATTGAAGAAAACCACCTCATCTGTTAAACAGTGGAGGTGGCTGCCAACTGAACTGCTCTGTTTGTGTACTGATGATGTGACTGCTGACAAAAGCACAATGAGGAATCCTGAAGTGTTCAGCAGCTCAGATTCAGCCAAATGTTTTCAAACTCACTGGACTGAATTTGTCAGTGCAGATTGAAAAAAAAAAGACCCTGTGATAACTGCAAAAACAGTCCAAGACTTTGAATATTCTGTCATGGCCAAGTCAATCAGCTGGACTTAGTCCACCTGAGCTGCATTAAGTAAAACTGAAGGCAAAAATGCCTCCAGAAACACGCAGAGACTGGAGACAATTACACCAAAGCCCTGTTACCAGGAAAGACACACAGCATCTGGTGACATCTATGAGTTCCAGATTCCAGGAACCCATTGATTACAAATGATTTGCAACCAAGTATTAAACATTAAATTGATGGTTTCATTTCTAATGTGACACACATATCCAAGATGATACTTAAAAGACCCGACTGCCTGCGAGTCCATTTATAAGACTGATTTGACTGTAGTGGTAAATAGTGGTAGTTGGTACCTGCTAGGAGCATTTCCAGCAGAGAAGTGGGAGAAACACTTACCTGTCTGCAGATGTAAACACAGGAGATCCTGTTTATAAAATCCTCTGCACTGGAAAACCTGCCGTGAGACGATGTTAGGAGGTAATACAAACACTCAGTGCCTCAAACAAAGTACTTTTTGTTGACTTGAAAGGTTGTGTTACGCATCCCTGAATAACCAGAAGCTGAATTATCAGGGGATGTATTTTTTAAAGAAGGCAAATCATTAAAATAGTTTTGTATAAACATGGAAGAACAGAAACAGTAAAATACGAATAGGATTAAACAAAAAGAGATTTGGGGACATTAAAAAGTAACATTAAATGACCCTTAGATGTAGCCGTTAATCCTAAGTGACAAATCTCAAAAACTTGATGCTTAAGACTTAAAAGTAAATCAGGGGCCAAACGAATACGCCAGTGTTTCTCGTTGCACCTCCTTAGTTTCACCTTCCATTGTTCCATAAATTATTAACAGCTCATCAATGAGTCACACTGTTCTTCATTGTGACGAACATGAGTTTTATAGTTTAATTTAGGATAAACAAACACCCTCCGGTTCCAGAGAAATCCCATCTGGGGCTGGCAATAGCACCGGACGAATGCGTACTCACGTTTGAATGATGTTTGCTGTTTTACGACATAACTGGTTTTTAAAAATCAAACAGGCAGCAAAAATTAACAGGCCTGGGGCCAGTTCCACATACTGGACACCATTATTATCGAGAGATGAACTGCTTCAAGACAAAGTTAGAATATCATCAGTCCTTGTACAATTCAAGTACTTATTTAAACTATATGGTGATTACAAGCACCTTTCAATTGAATCGTGTTGACCCCGTTCTTGATGTAATGGGCAAGTTTAATTCAGTGCTGATAGTAAGATCTGTTGGACATTTACCAGAATAGAAACTGAAAAGCACCATATTCATTCTTCATACTTTTTGTTCTGCACTGAGTGTTCTGCTCTTAAAATACTTCTCATGGCTGACATCATCTTAATGGTCGTATGTCCTGCCAAGTGTGAGGAGTTCCACTGAGGCTTGACCTCTGGTCACACATCGGAATTAAACTGCTCAAGTGTGGGAAGAGACGGACTTTCAGTTTGTACAACCTAACTGAAGCCTTTTCGAATGAGGGTTATTTTTAACGCAAGTAGCCAAACGTGACAGTTTACTCATTTTCAATGTTCAGCTGGTTTTGTACACATACAAAAAAAAATAAAAAATACAGGACTAAAACAAATACCTCTGGTCAACTAAGTGAAACTAACTTTTGAACCTCTCTCATTTAGGTGCAGTGTGTATTTGAGAAAGTGGGATTTACAAGACGATAATTTATCATACAATAAACACAATAAAAGTCACTTTATTATAAGTCATTAAAATGAAGGAGACGAGATGTCGGAACGTAGTGTTCCAACAAGGAAAACAGCAGTGCAAATTATTCTTTGATAATATTCGTGTTGAGCACACTGACGTTACCTAAGTGACCCAACGGGCAGAGTTACGTCAAAGATTTAAAGTCCAAGTTGGGATCGAACATTTAGTTTTAATACAAGTGCTGTTAAAGGCTGCATTTTGTTAAAAATCACTGTGAAATTTAAAAAAAAAAAAGTTTTAGGTTCCGAGTCTCTGTCTTAATTGTTCCACTGTCTCCTGTCCTCTCTTCTTGTAAAAGAAAAACATGTAGATCAGAGAGCGGAGAACCGTCATCTCAGTAAGCTGTGTGGTGTGTGGTCATTTTTTATACATTTCTCATGATGGAGGATTCAAAGAAGTGTGTCATTTGGAGGATTTGGTCAAATTCATTTAAAGCTCTACCCAACCACATTCTCTAAAGAGGTCAAGGCTGTAGTTTCACTATGACTTCAAGTGTCGTTTAAACTGGGCATGTGTCATCTCGCCGTCTAAAAATACAACGCAATTTGGCCTAGTTTTCACCTTGACCTGTACGTGCTTTGTATCAATCAATCATTTCAGTACTGGAAAATTACAATTTAATATAAAAACCTGAAAGACTTTGATTAGAGTATAAAAATCAGAGAAAAACTAGGACATAGACTTCCAAGGAGTGTAAGCCTCCACCTGCATCATACCAACTGATACTGACACAGTTTTTCATTAAAAAAAAACAAATGACAGTTGACGAACAGGTAAAGCTTAGGTCCCATCTGTCATTTCTTCTTTTGTTTGGCAGTTGTCTTTGCATATTCATCAAAAAGACTGACAAAGGCTGCAATGGGCACTGCTGCATCCCTTCACGTCGCAGTTATCACGGTGAATCTCACACGGTTTTATGAAAGCTGTCAGCAGAACGAGGTGCAGATCATAAGTTTGTCTGCAACGTATTAAGCTGAACCTCTTACACTGCGCGAAACCAAAACAGAAATCACAATAGCAACACTAAAGGGAAAATGTTCTCCATCAAAAGTTCCAGGGTTACAGAAAAATGCATCTACTCGATAATGAATGAAGTCACTGTGTTTTGTTGAAACGTGAATCTGTGGTGCAACTACACAGCCGAGTTTTAAATACATGTGACGGGGAGAAAAAAAAACACACACACACAAAAAGAACATTTCCTGGAGGAAATGGCACAAACTGTAAAGACTGAAGTAAGTGAGGTCGCTTTTATCAGACTACAGAGAAGATCTGGTATTTACCGCCTCCCAGAAGACGCCGGTCTTCGGGCTTCACTCTTCACGTTGTGTTGTCAACGTGATCCCTCTGTTACGGCTCCTCGGTTACGTCGACGGGCCTCGGGAGCTCCGCCCCCCGCTGCCTTGAAAATGTGTCACTGGGTTAAAGTGGCTCCGGCGGGCGGAGAGGCGTGGCCGACAAATGGGTCACATGGGCGAGCCCATTATTGAGAACATTGAGTTCTCTTGACTAACCCGCAGTTGCACACAGGAGGAGGGGGGGAGTTCCTCCGATTCAACCCAACCGTGTGCTTTTTTTGACTTGTTCTCATTCGGAAAGTAAACGCTGGACGAGACGCCGACGTGCAGCTCCTTCGCTGAATTCGGTTCCTGATATGATCCAGATCAAACACTTTTCACCTCGTTGAACTTGCACGTCGTAGCCAAGTTTTGTCTGTTTTTCGCGAGAAGTGGCGGACGTCGTGACACACCGTTGAGTTTTAGAATCTTTTTTGGGAGACTTTTGCTTGTCCGCGAGTGGAGATGCCTGAAGACGCTGGGACAGCCAAGCCTGGTAAGAGAGCAACGCTTGCTGCATACACATCTAAAGTAGCAGGGATGCCCCGTGGCCGTCACTGCATGCACCGTGCACAGACGTCTGCTGCAGTGATGGTTAAGATGGTTCTGATTCACACACGGTACACGACGTCCTAACGTCACTGGCTCCTCTTGCTGTTTACGGTCAACTAAAAGTCAGTGCCGAATGGGTAAACTCAAGTGATAAATGACTGCGGTAATAAATGTTGTGGAGACGTAATACAAATGCTTCAGTGAGCGTTACCATGTTACGTGTTGTGTTTACACACAATTGTGTGTTCATTCATCCTAAACACACCTTAAAATACGTTACTCTGCCGTTTGATGTTGACATGACGGTCGACTATGTGCTGGGAACGTTTTACAAATGTTCCATTGCATTTAACGTGTAGTAAGAACGCGACTCTCACCGTGTTGCCGTGTTTTCAAACGGGGTTAGAAGGGGCCAGTGCGGCGCTGCTACTTTTACATTTGACGCAACAACAGTGTTCCAGTTCCCCGGTGCTGCTCACATGGACGGCGTAGCATCGCCATGTGCCCGTGTGTACACGCTCCTTTGGAACACGCTTCTGATTGGTCGCGGGGCGTTCCACTTGGCGCACACGCTTCTGATGCGCTCTTATCCGATTGGTCAGAGCGGAGCCTGTGACGCAGACCATTGCATAATCCAGTCTGTACGCTGCGCTGGAGACGCGAGGCTGGACCGCGAGGTACACGTGAGAAGGGGAAGAGACAGCAGCGGCTGACCTAGATTCTCTCTCTGTCTCTCTCTCTCTCCTCCGCGCGCTTGGCTTTCACAGAAATGCATGACAGGTCTACACGTGGGTGGGCCGAAAGAGAACAGTCGTGGTTAAGGTTAGGTAATCATCTGTACAGGGTTTTTTACAGTCAATGAAGAAAAACAATCGCCAGATTTTAAACAAATATTACACTAAATGTTTGGTTTCCTGAATAAATGTTAGTCTATGGTGGAAAAACATTTAAACTAAAAACAGAGAGTGCACCCGCCTGCTTCGATTCATTCATTTCACTGGATCATTCACAAATGGCCAAAAGCATTAAATTAAAGGATCTTATTAGAGCTGGACCTAATGATTTACGGTTATTTACTGAATTAACCAGTTCCATCCTAGTTTGTCACATTCAACGTTGGAATTTAAAGTGTGAGAGGCCAAAACTAAAAGTTAATTTACTGTGAAATAAAGGACAGCAATTAAACTAAAGCCATGTAAAGACTAAACAATCCACCATCAAAACAGTTTCATTTATCTTATAGCAGTCAATAAACCATTGAGGTCTATTTTTTATTATGACAGTTTGTCAGGATCCACCAACGTTTCAATGCCAGATTATAGTTTCCTGGCCAAACATGTCATTACATAACTCAAATGGTGGATGTTTTTCCTCTGCCCACTTTTGTTCCAACAGTTGTTGTGTTGCTCTAGTGCTTCAGTGACCCTGTCTGGTTGGCAAGTCACTCCCACATCACAGAGACCCAGGCCTGTTATGTAACCGTGTTATCCAAGCAGCAGGCACTGGAGGTGATAAAGCAGGTCACTCACGGCAAAGAACAAACCAATCAGGAAACGCACAGGAACACTGTGCTGCCTGGGCGTGTCAGGGCCACCTGTATTTACCACAGCGCAGAGCTTTTTGCACGCTAAGTTATTGGGTTTTTCATTACTGTTGTTTACACTCCTTATTGTCGCAGACTCACATTAAGCTGTCCAAGGTTAATGTGAGTCTGTGACAACACGGTTACATAACAGGCCTGGGTCTCTGTGATGTGGGAGTGACTTGCCAACCAGACAGGGTCACTGAAGCACTAGAGCAACACAACAACTTGGAAAGCTTAATGTGTAGTACAGTTAAACACATAGCTTGGTGTTTGATATGACTGTGCCCGTTTAGTTTATCAGAAATGAATTTACATGAAAAGTCCCTTATCTTGAGATAGAGTTTGCATTATGTGTTTGTCTAATGCAGCATTTCATTTTAGTACCACCACAAAAGCTTCAGGATATAATGATAACATGTACAACCAAATGTTACATAACGTTATTGTGTAACATATATTAAAGAAGTAGCAAATACTATGTACTTAATTTAACTACGAGAAGTTATTCAGTAGCAATTCCCATGTTTCCCTATACACAGGAGGCGTCATTGCCTACATTTCCTCCAGCTCTGCCTCCAGCTCCGAGTCCTGCAGCCCCAGCAGCAGCAACCCATCACCTAGTTTGTCCCGACCTTCATTGCCCAGCCGAGCTGTGGGCATGGTGGTGGATATTGCTCCTCCAGCCAAGAACGGACACTCACGCAGTCATGGCGCAGAGAAAGCTGGGCGCTCCTCCACGTCTACTAAGAGCAGCATCACCAGTAAGAACTTGCCCCTATTGGAATATGGGATCATTGAGAAACGTATAGCGTAACAGCTCTGGAGCACACTAATAACTGCTTTTCTTTGTTCTCGCAGAAATCAATGGCATGGTGCTGTTATGCAAGGTGTGCGGTGATGTCGCCTCGGGCTTCCACTATGGCGTGCATGCTTGTGAGGGTTGCAAGGTGAGACAAGTTCATGAAGTGAAGTGTTGCCTCTCCTTGAGTTAGACTTGTTATTACAATGTTTTTACATGTTGGCCATGTGGTTCCTTAGGGCTTCTTCAGGAGAAGCATCCAGCAGAACATCCAGTACAAGAAGTGTCTCAAGATGGAGAATTGCACCATCATGAGAATTAACAGGAACCGCTGCCAGCAGTGTCGATTCAAAAAGTGTCTGGCCGTTGGCATGTCCAGAGATGGTGAGCATTTTCATGTGTTTCAGTTCATAGTTGATTTAATTTATCATATTTGAAAGGTCACATGTAGATTAGAGTCCTGCCCTGTATGATTCATTTACTCTTAAGCTTTCAGTGTGGTGCTTTGTATTTACTAATCTGTTGAATGTCATTTTTCACTCTCAGCTGTCCGATTTGGCCGCATCCCAAAGCGGGAAAAGCAGAGGATGCTGCTGGAGATGCAGAACGCCATGAACAACATGATGAGCAACAACAGCCAACTGCACAGCATGCTGCACGGCCACCAGAGCTCCTCGCTGCCCATGGAGGCCATTACCAGCGACGCCAGCTCTGCTTCCTCTGCTTCCGATTCCACATCATGCTCCAACCCCTCCTCCCCACAGTGCCCCCAGGACTCAGAGTCTGTTGTTTCCATGGACACCAACTCCAGCTCTGCCTCCTCCTGTGCATCAGATAGTGGTGAGGATGACGCTGTGGGTACAGTGAGCAGGCAGCACCAAGATGCCTTTGAGTTCAGCCAGCAGAGGTCACCGAGACAAGGCCAGGTCTCAGCCTCACCAGTGAGTGTATCGCTGGGGACTGGGTGTGAAAGCAGTATGGAGGAGCAACAGGACAGGTGGAACTGCTGGAACAATAATGTGGTTGTCAGAGATTACCAGCACAGTCCTTGTAGTAGCAGCCCACACATCACCAATGCTGCTTATAGGGAGGGAAGGGGAGATGATGAGCGCCAGCCTCAGCAACAACAGCTCTACAGTGCCCCTAGCTGTAACCCATCAGACGACAGCCAAAGACCGCATGAATTCAACACTCAAACTGCCGCTAGTGGTTACACTGGCCCAGCCAGCTGTGTGAATAATGGAGCACACTTGGTGAGTAATTTAGTTTTTTCATTCCTGAAAGTTGTCTTTAAAATGTAAAGAAACCAAGCTATAGCTATAATGGCCTATAATCATCTCTGATTATTGACGTCGTGTCTCAATTTTTTTCCCCAGGTCTGTCCAATGAACACCTCACCCTACGTGGACCCTCACAAGCCAAGTCAGGAGATCTGGGAGGAATTCTCCATGAGCTTCACCCCCGCTGTGCGGGAGGTGGTCGAGTTTGCCAAGAGGATCCCTGGCTTCCGTGACCTCCCCGAGCACGACCAAGTCAGCCTGCTCAAAGCTGGAACTTTCGAGGTAAAAAAGGCAAACAGGCAAAACATACATATGGCTCTTCACAGATATTACAGGATCCACTGTGACTTTCCCAGACAGAGCTGTGTGGGGGATGACTAAGATTTGTTTTGATAGGACTTCACAAGTTCTCTATGGGTCTATTTGTAACTGTTCTTACATGGAAAGCCACTTCTGTTTGGAGTTATGGGTGTATTCCTGTCAATCCATCTTTATCTTTTTCCCTTATTAGTGCAGTGGATAGGTTGCCGATCCATGTAATGCTTTTAAGATAGTACACGTACAATGCATCTTTTTATTAAAAAGGAACTTAGGCATGATGTCAGAACACTTGATTTGCCCCCCTGCCCAAACAACTGCTCTAATCTGTGAAATTGTTGTTGGTATTATCCATTTTTTAAAAAACCTTTACATGGTTTAAACACGTGTTAGAATTTGTATATATAAAGCAGGTAATTCAAGATGCTTACACCCGACCTCTTTTAACTCACAGGTGCTGATGGTCCGATTTGCCTCTCTGTTCAACGTGTCTGAACGAACGGTGACGTTCCTGAGTGGGAAACGCTACAGCCTCGATACGCTACGTTCGCTTGGTGCCGGTGAGCTCCTCAACGCCATGTGTGAGTTCAGCGAGAAACTGGCAGCTCTGCAGCTTGACACAGACGAAATGAGTCTCTTTACCGCTGTGGTGCTCGTCTCAGCTGGTAAGAAACTTTGTAAGAAGTGGATGTATGTCACCACAGTCAAGCAGAACAGCTCTACTTTTAGTGTTACATTCATAAATTACTTTTAAAAGCAAAAGTAGTAATAATATTAGTGTTTTTACAAGGCTTACATCAATCTGGGAGCACCAAATATCCAATTCCTTTTATTAAAGTCAAAGCGTATGCACAAAAATTACATTAAAGAAGTATTGCATTACTTCTATTACATTATTAAGTCCTATTCTGTTTGTAACTTCTTTCCCCTTTCTGTTCTGACCAGATCGCTCAGGGATCCAGGACTTAAACTCAGTAGAGGCACTGCAAGATAAACTGATTCGGGCACTGCGAAACCTGGTGATGCAGAATCACGGCGATGAGGCCGCCACCACTTTCACCAAACTGCTCCTCAAGCTTCCCGAGCTGCGGTCACTCAACAACATGCACTCAGAGGAATTGCTCTCATTCAAAGTGCATCCTTGAAAGCTTCCTATGAGGGAAAATCTCTGCCCTCCTCCACCACCATGACTGCCTCTTACTGGCCCCTCACTCTCTGTATTTGACCAACCCATTGGTGTGTTTGTTTTTAAAATGGATTAAAAGTTATTTTTTATTCTATTTTTGTTAAGAAGATCTTGTGGGGTCTAAAAAGAGAAGAACATAAAATGTACTGTATTTTTAGAAAAGCTAGCTTAAGCTTGTTGCACACAAACACATGCAAGTGCACGTGTATCAAAGGCTCCGAGATTTTAGATTTGTTTTAAAGAGAAAGAAGAGTAGTTAACTGGCTTTATAAAATGACAAACAACTTTTTATTTTTAGCATTTGTTTCCTCCAGAAGCCATTAAATTCCAAAGTGTATTCTCTGATGAGCCGTTTGAATGTGATAGAAAATATATACTTTACGTACCGCATGTTTGTTTGGTCTAATATTTGACTGATACATGTCGGCGAGAAAGGCAAGCTACCAGAAAATGTAACGAAGAATGTGTGAAGATCGCTGCTAATGCATGGCTGTACTTAATGCGAACAACTATTACTTTGATTTTTATCCCCTTGCCACAGAGAGCATCAGTGTGTATAGTGTTCCATATTTTCTTTATTATTTTTACATGTTTTAAGTCAATGTTAACTGCCTGGTGTTTTCTGGGGGCATGCCACCTCCAGCAACACTACATTTGCACAAGTTCAGAAGCAGAAAAACCAAGTAACACAAACCACTTTCTGGTTGTGTTGACACTTTTTTTTTTTTTTTTTTTAATCAAACTCTGTGTTTTCAGCATAGCACTGATTTGACACTTTGTTTTTTGTCATCCATTTTGTTGAGATATCTGTTTCTTCTACTGGCAACACCGCCATGTGTAAATATCTATATAAATATATATATACATATAAATATCTGATGAACAGAGTATAAATATGGTAAAGTATAAATAAACAAAAGTGAAGATTACCCTGTGTTTTTGTGTTTCTATTAACCTTCAACACATTTGTTTTTGTTTTTTTTTTTTTAAACCGACTTGATCAGCATCAAAAAACTAGTTGGTTTTCCACAAGGTGGCATTGTTGGCAGCATATAGAGTTTAAGTGACAAACATTTGTGTTTACCAGTTTATCTTTGCAAATAATGACAGAAGAGTCCAATTATCTACAAGCAGCATAAAGAATGACTAATTTACAAGGACTAATCTAAAAGTTTTACTCTCACATTTCAAATATAAGGTTAGGTTGTTTACTAGATACAGATGTTTAGTATGGAAATTATAGTAAATGTAATATTAATGAGTTGGGGCGCCGAACAGGTGCACAAATTTAGTAAATGGAGAATGTGAAAACGTCTTTCGCTTTGCAGTCATAAAAACAGCTAAGGATACAATTTAAATTTTAAATTTTGATTTATTTTTCAATACAGTTCAAAGTTTTAACAAGAACAGAATGTCTTTATATTCAAAATCTCCTGAAATGTAAAAAGTTGCAAATTAGTGCCAAACATAAATTAGTTTAGAGTCTAATGATCCATGAGCAGCCTGTAGACTTTGTCATTCACCTGCTTTTAATTTCAAATTAGGATCACTTTTACTCTAGGGTTATGTCTTGGAATAAGCTTCAAGATTTTGTGGTCACCACAGTATGTTTCCTTGTTAACACATTCATTTTTCATGTTTCCTCCATATCATATGGTCAATTTGACTCCTCACATTTGCTGGGTTAAATCTAGGAATTACAGCCAGCAATATTTGCAGCTCTAACAAAGCTGCAAAAACTGACTGTGGTCACATACTGAGCACAGTAAAACAACGATGAACCTATTGCTCACGCACTCCTGATAAGTGTCAAATTAAGGTGGAGCTGCGAAACTACACAGTTCATCAGTTGAAGAAATCTACATCTGCAGCAAATTGTCCTAATAGTCAACAAAGACTCGCTCTAGTTACACATGCACCTTGTTTTTTGCCTATAATGGTGCTATTGGTGATGGAACCAGAACACCTCCAATAAAAACATTTCCAATATTAGCTATCTCAAATGCCTAAATGTCAGGTTTTATAGGTCAGTTGGTAAGGTATCCACGGACCACAGGGTCAGTGGTTCAACTTCTGGTCCCTCTGGGGGAAGTGTCCTTGTGAGACTTTGCTTTCAGACTCACTATAAAAAGCAAACAGAACTCATTGGTAGATAAATAGATTTTCCTGGTTAGGGTGTAGTCAATATCCAGTTTGGGCCCTTAAGCAAGGCCCTTAATGCTACCTGTCTACCTCGTTACCTGGTTGCTAATGAGAGTTGGACAAACCAGAGTCACACCGGCTCAGATGCTGCCCAGATAAACAAAAGTCTGTGTCAGGTTTTGGGGAACCAGGGCAACCTGATGAGAAGTGGGCTACAGGAACAACAACAAGAGGTTCTTCGACAAAAGATGAGAATAGGGAGTTATTGAAATGCTACTATACAAGTAACCCAGGCAAGAGGGGTTACATGCAGAGGATGTGGGTTTTATAGATACTTCGAAACCCAACATCTAGACCAACTACGAAACAAGTAGTAGTAGTAGTTCAAACATCCCAAAAGAGGGATTTAATCACCACTGATTAAAAAGAACATGTTATCGTTTCTGTATTAAGAGGCTGAGGGACCCGGCAGGTTATATGTTTATTTAGGAGGGTAGCAACATCATCCTTATATAACACAGGGTTAAGAGTCTCTGACCTGACTGGGATCGGACTCCTTGAACCACCTGCCTTCCACTGATAATCTCAAAAGCTGCTGTGAATAGAAATGCAGCAACCCATTGCTATCACTTTCTCGAAATGGTGCCAACCAGTTTAGACTGGGTTTTAAAGTACATTTGGAAGCTGTCATGTTCTACTCTCTCACCAGATGTAGTGATGGGATCACCACCACTGTGGTGCTCAACCTTTGCTACGATTCCTCCTTTAACCTGCAGTGGAAAAAAGTTGTATACTTATTTCCACATGTATTTTAAGTAACACTTATTTTCCTTAACAAGACACCGCAGCCACCAGCCTGTTTGGCTTATGATTAAGGCTTCAAACGGGGAACGTGAGTATGGTATCAATATTAATTTAAGTTACATTTTTGTATTCATCACGAAACAAATTATCTGATTGGAGATTTTCCATTTTTCACTGATTACATTTCCATCATGGGATTCCAGTGGATGTTGACTGTGTCTGGCCAGTTAGATTTGAATGAATCATCTACAGAGCTTCAAATGCAAATTGAATTCATCTAATCCCTTTTCAGTAATCGGGTTCAATGAAAGTTTATGTATGTTATGGAATGAAATCAAAACCAATAAAAAGAAACCCTCTGGAGTGTTTGACCATTTATATGAAGATCAAAGCTATTCACATGTGGCACTGTATCACTAAATGTAAAGTGAAACTTTGTTGCAAGGAAGCCCCACAGAACTTCTTTAACCGAATTTGCAGCTTCAGATAGTATTCAACTCCCTTCACTTTTTGAACATGCTATTATGCTGCAGATTACATTTTTGTGCATAGTGGTGGGAGCATCAAGTAGTTGTAGTGGTTGTTGTTGGTGGTGCATCTCAGCAGCAGGGACGGGGAACTGATCAGAAAAATGAAGGCAGCCAATTACAGAGAGGTCCTTGTAATTGGAAAAAAATTATTTATTATAGCATGTTGTCCCCGTATGGGTGTGGTTTTCCTCTGGGTACCCCAGGTTCCTCCCATGGTCCTTAGACATGCATTTGAGGTTAATTGGTGACTCTAAATTGTGCGTAAGTGTGAATGGTCGTCTGTCTGTGTGTCTTTCTCTTCATTGGCCCTGAGATAGACTGGAAACCTATTTAGAGTCTGTTTCACACATGAACTTCGGACAATGATAGGAGAATTCAGCCTCTGACATTGTCCAGAGTGGCCTTGCAGACATGTAACTTTGCAGCCGGAGATGCAGCCTCACATGTGAAAATCTGATCTATTTATGTGTGAAGAAATCCTATTCTACTATATACAGAAAGTCTCTGCAGTGAGCAAATCCAATCCATACCTGTTTACCCTTGAATGGGGCAACTTAAAGAACATCCCTGCAAACCCATGGTTTGCATTTGGTATTTGTTGTTTTTAGGCTTGTTTTTATAGCCAGTGAGGGTGTGTCATTGTTTTTTCCTTACAATCTGTCTCACTTAAACTTCATGTCCAGAGTTTAATGATTTGCATCATCATGTAAAGTACCCTTAAAACAGAACAGTGGTAGTGAAAGAGACAGATGTTTGGCATCCGAAGAAATGATTGCTTGGTAAGTGCATAAGTAGAGTAAGTAAGAGAAAATGTGTATGTACATGTTAATAATAGAATAGTATTTAAAATTACAATTTGGCTCTTTTTTCTCCAAAACAAAAAAGATGAATAGAACTTGTAAAAGACTAGAATTATCCTGTAGCGATTTCATTTTATGGAGCTTGTCGAAATGTTGTCAACTTAGAACACAAACTGACTTTAGTTCTTATTGTTTGATTCAAGTATTTGTTTTATTATTTTGATAGATTAATATTTGTTAGTAATTTTTCTAAGTAAAGAAATGCCAGAAAATGTATGGTTCTATGCTTTTGAATGTGAAGACTTGCTATTGATTCCTAATGCACAATATAAAAGTGCTATTTTAGATCAGATTCCTAGGTGCTAATAATTTCATCACGCAAGCAAAATGCACAATAACATGACTTCTAACTTGTGCCTATTCAGCTCCCATGCTGGATCTGGATTTTACCCACAGTTTAATTCACCATGAAGTCTCTGTTTGTGATTCTTCTGCTTGCAGGTGAGATGTGTTTAATGCGATGATCTTTACATCACTGTATAGTGAGATTTATCATCTGTGAGGTGTATACTGTAACTAGTAACAGTTCAGCAAAAAAAGTTTTACTAAGCAAAGTATTATTTAGTTGTTCGAAACTTAAAAAAGGTGGACACCATGTATGTATTACATTTTTAGAAAAGAGCAGTTTAACATACTCAGTTTCTACTTTTAAAGCAGAATATGTTACTTGATCTAAAGAAATGTCAATACAGCTTATAGAGCCTATACATAGTTTTAGTATCACAAATCAGACAATTTCCTAAAAAAAAAGAAATTTCTTCTTAGAGGTAAATGGTGTGGCATTAAATTCCTCAGGTTTCAGCATCCCCTCCTCTTCCTTTCCATATGTGTACTTTTTTGTCGGTGAGAATAAGACTTGGGAAGAAGCAGAGTCTTACTGCATGTCAGAGTACACTGCATTGGCTCAAATAAACAACATGGAAAACCTCACTGCAATGGTGAAAACCTCACAAGCTGGATACACAGACAAGGCCTGGATAGGACTGTATGCAACTTTAGTGTGGACCTGGCTGGATGGGGAACAACCTGCATTTACTAACTGGTTTCTTGGTCACCCACATGACTCAGACAATGTGCTGTGTGCATCAATTGTATCAGGCGTCTGGACCAGTGGCCTGTGTTCACAGAAGAAATCTTCCATTTGTTTCAATGGTGGGTATATCTTTGACTATATCTTTTGAAGATACAGAATTAAATTTGCTTATTAAGACTGCTTACCTTTATTCTGGGTCTTCGCCAAACTTTGGAGTGTTCTTCACAGAACAATAGCCGTACATAGCCTCAGTTTCCCGTAGTGTAGTGTGTCTGCTACGGGGGCATGAATTAGTTACCTGCATGCATTTTGTTTGGCTAAAAAGTCGTAAATCATTCATATTGATGGTAAATAGAAAAGATGAATAGGAAATAAAGGGATCCTACCTCGAGAAATTAAGTCACAACAGCAAGTAACAGTATTTCAAAAACCAATAACCGTAAATACAGTTTTCCAGTGTCAGCACTCCTCCACTGACCTATATGGCAACAGTATTGATGTACAGTCGCAATGGTATAAAGGGGTCATGACAGAAACACAGACCAAACAACTCACCTATAGAAAGACAGCAGAAATCTTGCAAGATGGTGACCTGCTACCCCCAAAAACATATTTTATTCACAACAGAACATATACAACTTGTCAGATGTTGAAACTGAGAAATTTTACCATTTTATGGACAATATGAGCTCATTTTGAAACTGATGGCAGCAACACATCTCAAAAAAGTTGGAACAGGGTGATGCTGACCATTGTGGATGGGAGCATATGTTGCTCTAAAACCTCTATGTACTCTACAGGATTGAGGTCCATAGGCACTAATGCATAGGCACTAATGCACCCCCAGACCATCAGAGATGCAGGCTCCTAAACTGTCTGCTCCCTCTCCTCTTTAGTCAGCAGGACACAGCGTCCATGGTTTCCAAAAAGAACTTCAAATGGTGATTCATCTGACCACAGACCATTTGTTAAATGAGCTTTGGCCCAGAGAACATGGCAGGTTTTCTGGATCACGTTTACATATGGCTTCTTTTTTGCATGATACAGCTTTAACTTACATTTGTGGATTGAACAGTGAGCTGTGTTCACGGACAGTGATTTCTGGAAGTGTTCTTGAGCCCATGCAGTGATGTCCATTACAGAATCATATCCGTTTTTAATGCAGTGCTGACCTAGAGCACGAAGATCATACAAATACAGTTTTGACGTTTGCTAGCAGAGATTCCTCCTAATTCTCTGAATCTTTTGATATTATATTATAGACTGTAGATAGTGGGACCTTTTAAGTCTGCAATTTTACGTTGAGGAACATTTTTCTAAAATTGTTGTCACTAATTTTTTTGTTGCATATTGGTTAACCTCTGCCCAGCTTTACATTGCAGAGGCTCCGCCTCTTAAATGCTCCTTTTATACCCAGGCATGTTACCGACCTTATGCCAATTAACATAATTAGTTGTCAAATGCTCCTCCATGTGTTTTTTCCAGCAATTACTTTTACAGGCTTTTGTTGCTTCTGTTCCAACTTTTTTGAGATGTGGTGCTACCGTCAAAGTTTTGTATTTATTTATGTTCTATTGTGAGTAAAAGATGGGTTGATGAGCTTTGCAAATTATTGCACTCTGTTTTCATTTACATACTACACATAGTCCCTACTTATTTGAATTGGGGTTGGATATTGACAAACTACGTGTAATTAATGCACTTCCTCCACTCTACTGATTTTACCTCAACAGGTATCAATTACATCCCCGTTTGGACTGCATTGACTTGGATGGATGCCAAGGCAAAATGCAAGGCTCAAGCCTCGAGTCTGGCTAAGATACCTGATCTCATAGCAAATGCTGCAATTCTGGCGACGATGACTGCAGCCCTAATGCCGGAGGCCTGGATAGGCCTCAAAACAACTCAATTGTGGCAGTGGTCAAAAACGAGCGAAAACTACGCATACAGGAACTGGCAACTAGGACAACCTGACACAGTGAATGGAGGAAAAGACTGTGCCGCTATAGCGGTGAAGAATGGAACGTGGACTGACGAGCAGTGCAGTGCACAATACCCATTCTTCTGCTATGATGGTATGAATAACTTTCACATATTCCTAGTTATAAAACTTCAGCTAGAATCCAGAAGCTCAGTGTTATTCTAGACTACAGAAAGTTTGGTGTACTGGCTTTGAAACAGAACAAGCACAGAACAATATCAAAGAACATTTTGGACAGAGTCCAAAGGAAAATAAAGGTGTGGTGACAGATCTGCTCGGCTTGATGTAGACATGGGCTGAGAAAGGTTGAGCTTCATACAAATATCCTCAGCTAGGGGAGACAAAAAAGACCAGCTTGTAGAAACAAATCGTTTGCTGCTGTCAGTGGCACATAGGTCAGGCAACAACTGTCCAGTTGAAGCAGAGCATTTAAATTACATGTTTTAACTCACCTCGAGAACTACAGCTTTGACGAAGCCCAGCTATGGCCAAATACGCTGTATTATTGTGAGGAAACACACTGCGAGGCCTTCTGCTTACTGAAACAAAGTAATTGTGTGGCTGTGTGTAACCCTGTGCAGTTTACAAATCGAGGACAACAGTGATGAGAATGACAATCCAGTCCAGCACAAACATGGAAAATCCAGCTTCGAGTGACAGCCTGCTGCAGCAGGTACCATATACATAATGTGGTACCTGTGGTAAAATTTGTGTGTGTGTGTTTGTGCGTGTTTGTCTGCGTTTAAAAAACAAACGAGGGAAAAACTAAACATATTTCTTTCTATTCCATTTTAGTTGAATGCAACACTTGTTAAACACGGCGTGACTCACTTCAGAATGACCTGGAAAAAAGTGTCAGTGAAACAGACACAAGAGAGTGTGATAACTACTAGGTACAAGTCTCACACACACACACACACACACTCACACACAACATGTCTCCTTTAAATATTAAATGCTTTTGTCTTTTTGTTTAGTTGCTTGTTGACATCGCTGTGAGACCAAGAAGGATGCACAATAGGATTTTCAGAAAAAAAGTTTTGCATTGTTCATTAATCTGGAAACACTGAGAGGACTTAACAGGTTTGTCCCGTTTCAGATTAAAAACTGGAATCAAAGGAGTTCAGCCTCGGCATGTAAATGTTTTACTTGGTTAGTATATTTTGTGCACAATTAGTTTTACACTGCATAAATCCAACACAAAAGTTGCAGCTGTGTGAAGTAAATGTGAAGATGCAGCTTTCTAATTTTTTTTTTCTTTCTCGTTTAGTGATTTGCATTTGACATAGCAATGCATCATGTATATAACCTTTATCACAATAAACATTCCTTAATTGAAGATTAGCACATTAATATTTTACTAGTTATAAACATTTTAAAAATGAAATTTTGGTAAGTTACTAGTTAAGTTTCACTGTTTGTGATTTAAGATTTCTTATGAATTTTAATATAATGGGCTAAAGCAGCATAGTCTGCACACACACTCACACACTCGCGCTCTCCTCACTCCCCTGAGCAATGTGGGTTTCAGTGTTTTGCCCAGGAACTCCTCAACATATTGACAGGAGGAGCCGAACATTGAACAGCCGACCGTGCCATTGGTGGAAGAACCCTCTACCTCCTGAGCCACAGCCAGGTCACTGCAGGAAGAAAGTCCTGTGTTTGAAACTTGGTTGTCACGTTGGCAATCTGTTGTGTATCACTGAACGTAGGAACTGGATTTGAAATGAAAAGGGAAAGTAGGTGTTCAGTGTGTCCAGTTTACTCACACACAGCCCATCATCAGCAAGAGCTTAACTTCAGGTGAAACAAAGGCAAATGTCACGCAGCAGAAAACCACAAACCATTTGTGTTTCATTTTAAAGGTTTGGTTAAGAAATTTGCTTCTCCTTTCTGTAATCTTCTGAAAAGCAAGCTATGATTTAAAGTACAAAAGATAAAAAAAAAAAATTTGGATACTTATTTATATTAAGCTCAAAAATAGAACCCACCATAGCCCCTTTTAGACATGGATATCTGACATTATCCTGATTTTTTAGGAGGTGGTGTATGTGTGAATGAAAATATCCAAGTGAAATGCTGCAGACATTATCCGAACTATATCCTTCGAGCCCCTTAGTGCAATGTCTGTATTATGTTCGTGCAACACGCTGCTCTGTGCCGAACCATCGGGAGGGTTAAAGGCGAGCGAGTGGGCGTGGTGACGTTTCTATCACTCAACTGCCGCTGTAGTCGAATGATTAAACCTTTTTTTGTTAGTTACACAACTCAGATGTTCTGTAAACTTTTTTTTTATTTTAATTTATTAATTTATTTATTTTTTACAGACAGTAGAGTTTTTTTAATGTTTAAGGTACAAATAAGTGTTACACTAGCCATCATTTAGAGACAGCGGCCACTATTTTGGTGCCTGTTGCCAAAAGGGTGCAATTGCAACAGAATCCTGCCTCCCTAAGTGGGGATGCTCCATCCTCTTGGTTGTACAAGAGGGTATATTTATGGGCATAAAGGTTAAAGGACTTTTAAAAAGTCCATGAAAAAAATGATATACCTTCTTGCTATAGAAAATATCTGTTTTGTGTAGGTCACTTTTATAGTTTAGAACTGGTCAAAGCATAACAAAGTGATAAAACCATACTGATACTAGAGTAGAATACAAGACAAATAAGATCTCTACAGGCAAACTGACCCAGGCCGAAGAAGAATTTGTCACTGACCTAGACAATATTCAAATTGTGTAGTTTGCATAGTTATTTGCAATGGAGATTTAAAGGCAGGCAACAGCGGAGGAACAGAGCCTGAAACAACAATATGCCTCCTAATACAAGGAATAAGTTTTTTTCCAACAGTGGTGTGTAAAAAAATGAATTAATACTCCTTTGTTTTTCTATCTAGTCATTTGTTCCTATCATCATTCCTGCTTCAAAAACACACAAGTAGCAATGTAAGTTTAAATTCCAAAAAGAAAAACACCAGAGCTTGTGCTAAGGTCAGTTAAACCATTAGGCTGCATTTTAAATGGCTTCTTCTGGTTTAACTTTCATGTAACAACTGTGATAGAAACACAATATTTGTCTTTTTAAGTTAGATGGGACACTATGGGCTCTAGAGTCAATATTTATATCTTGTACTATAAGTAGTACTATAAGTGTATGATCTCTTGTGAGCCTGTATATTAGCAGTTCGTAAAGGAGTAAAAACAAGTTGTAACCAAGAATTACAAGGATTTACAAATTAATAAAGCAAGTTTTTTTAACCATGTTATAACATAATTTTGCTTTGCATCTGAAAATCATGTTCGGCACTACATATTACATTACATATATATTAATTTATATTCTGTGTTGACGCATTTCTCCGTTTTAGATATATTTGGTAAGATAATTGGCACCTTTGAAATAAATAAGAACTGCAGTAAAAGCAACCTAAATGGCTGTGAAGGAGAGCAGCACCAAAGCAAAACTTAGGCAAACAAAACTCATTAAAGTTCAACCAGGTACGTTCTAAATAAAATGAGGAATTATACCGAATGAGGCGAAAATTAGCAAACTTAAAATCTGTTTTGTTAATCTGAATATGTTTCCCTATACGCATCTGTGTCAAGTAAATACACAGAACTGTTCGTTTACATTATAAATATTTCATTTATCAGATTTCTGCCAGGAAAAAATTGATTTAAAAAGTTGGAAAGAAATTTACTGCCAAAGTGAATTTATTTCAGCACAAGTTGTCTTGTCAGACTTTTTTCTTTGAGTTGTGTGTGCGGATAGTTCACTAAATACACCCTCCATCATCAACTCTCAGGATATATTCCCAACTCCTGCTCCTCCTGGATTTACCTACTGATTTATTTTGACAGGCTGTTTAAAAAAAATATGTGGAATTTAAATACAAAAATGTCACAGTCCAAAAAATAAATAAAACAGAAAAAAAAAAAATCCAAACCAAAACTTGAACATCTCTGACTTTTAAAATTTAGTCCATTCACTCCTATCCAACTGGTCACAGATTCATGATCATCCCGCTGACTTCCTTTGTCTATGATTCAGGCTTGAAAATAGCAACACAGAGCATCTTTTACAGATATACAGGGACTGATTGCTGATAAATGAGTTTTGTGTAGGTGGGCTGCACACATATACATAAGAAATTCCTAATTTTCCATGAAATTTAATTCATTTCTATGAGCTGGGAACTTCCCGAAAGTGAATACAGGCCATTTTTGTTGTCGTATGTCTAAAAACTGAATCTTTTGAGGTTGTGGTCAGACAATCTTGGAATGGAAGAAAGTATTAAGTCTCTTATTAAGTAGGGCTGTTTTGGAGGATGAAAGTGTCTATAAAAACCAAATAAATAATAAAAACAACATCTATAATAAAAGGAAATGTATGAATAAATAAAAATCTATTTTTGTGATGATCTAAAAGTTCACCAAGAAAGTGAAGGGTGTTGCGTTGCATTGTGTAAATCAGTTTTTTGTCATCAAACAGCAGCAGAATTTGACCAGGATTATAATCTGAAATTAAAGGGGAACCACCCAAATTCCTGAAGTTCACTTTAAAGTCTACAAAAAGCAAAAGAACCTGCAGACTTGTATGCACTGAAAAGAACAGCTCCCACCAGACTAAAAAAGTAAAACAGTTTGCCAACCAGATGTGACATAAAAGCTTTCCAATAATTGATTGTATTATGTATTGTTGTTAGTGAAGTTTAGTGTTGAAATGTTGAATCTTCATAAGGAGTAGATTATTTTTCACAACACTGGTTCTTGGTCAATTTTTACCTCAAGCAAAAAATTAATAATAATTTAACTTTAGGGCAAATATCATTATATGTACTTTGGCTCTGTTTGTAATAGTTGTGGGTTTATCTGAATGGCGCCATGAGGAAGATGAACACATTAGTAAGAAGCGTCTCGATGACCCAAAGCAATTGCTTTAAAAGGAGAACAAAGCCAGCAGGGTCAGCATGGTAGAGAAGAGGTTAGTGCTGCTGCCTCAGAGCTAAAAGATCCCATTTTTGGGGTTGGGGGCTTTTCTGTCTGGAGTTTGCATGTTCTCCTTGGTTTTTCCTCTGTGAACTCCAGTTTCGTCCCACAGTCCAACATCATGAACGTTGTATTTATGAATGTATTGGTGTGAATGTGAGTCTGCATGGTTATTAGTCTGTTTCTCTCTGACCCTCCGTTCAACAGGATAACTAGTTAATAAACAACTTCTTTTTTGGACAAAAGGTAAATGTTCTGCACTTATATAGCGCTTTTCTACCTATTGCCACTCAAAGTGCTTTACACTGCTCATACTCAAAGGGAGCAACTAAGTTGGGGTTCAGTGTCTTGCTCAAGGACACTTTGACATGTGAGCAGACAAGCCGGGGATTGAACCAACAACTGTGAGATTGGTGGACAACCGCGCTACCTTCCTGCGCCACAGTCGCCCCAAACTTGCAAATGGGTGGTTTGCATAATATTGCATGAAGGGGGTAAAGAGTAAAAGACACATGAAAAGAACAGCTCCCATCAGACTAAAAAAGTCTCTCTCTCTATCACACAGAGAGAGATAGTTGGGAGCAGCAGTTAGAAGAAAAAGTACAACACTCAATACTTGCTTCTTTTCAAGTGTGGTGAGTAAACTACATGCTGCCTTCTGACAAAAAAAGAGAAACGGTGCATTTAGATCTATGAATTTTTATTTGTGGTGCCTACTTTTAATACCCAATCACAGCAATTTAGGTTGTAATGCTAAACAGTGATGTTTAAAATACTTTGACTGGTTTCTCTGACTTTTGCAACCACTCATAAATACTTTATAATATAAACACACCATTTTTAAGTTGCCAAATATTATGTACAGAAAGAATAATGAAGTTTGTGGCTGAATAGGACCATTTTAAATATGTATGTGGATGAGAATAAGAAGCAGTATAGTTAGAATTGAGTGCACAGATTTTGTTGATTCCGTAAATGTCATATTTATGCTTCAAATGATCTCTGATAGATTACTTTTGCACATGTCAAACTTTGAGTATGAAAATTGGGATAAGCTTAAGTTTTAGCTGGGTTATAGTTATAACATGTACAACATTTTAACTTGTTTTTAACTTGTAATTTGTTTGTTTTTTGTTTGTTTTGATTTTCCTGATCAAATCCAAGACTCTGCAGAATCCCAATATTCAAAATGCTAACAATGTTCTCACAACTTCCCACTTAAACAGTCAATGTTCTTTTTTCTTATCCGTTTTACTTGCATTTGTCCTACAAAACTAAAACATTTCTTCTGATCGCCCTCTCCTTAATTTCCTTCTCCCTTCATTAGATTTTTGCTCACTTTAAATATTACTTATAAGGTATTTTTTAAATAAATTGGTCAGAGGCTTTGATGTTGTGTGTTATATACATTATTCAACCATTTTATTCTTGTTTGCAGTAAAATCAAAAATGGATTTTTACGTGACTCTAATTCTCATCTTCTTTGGTGAGTTTGATTTTAAATAATTTAATGTAAGCAATGTGAATTTAGTTTTGCAGTTGACACACTTAAGCTAAAAAAAGCTAAATAAATGTGCACTGCTAGAAGATAAAAAAAGAAGAAGACTTATTACTGCTGAAAAGTGACTAACTGAAATCTCGCAGGTAAACAAGACTGAGGACACAACCTTATCAACAGAGGCTGTGACACATAGTTTGGTCATCAAATTATTTTGTGTTTTAAAGGATAAGTATGAGCATCTAATCTACATTTACCTTAAATCAACCAAAGCAATTCTAAGCTTGAGGATCTGAACTTCAGCAGCAGGGGTGGGAGGATGGAGCTGTTTATAGACACTGAGCGTATATCCCCAGACTATTGTTACATTAAGCTGGAAAGGGCTGAATGATTCAAATTGACATAGCATTTTAACCTTTTTGTTTTGTTTTGATATTTTTTAACGCTGCAATAATAAGACACGCATTTTACAGAGATGTGAACACTGTATAAGTGAGAGTGAATAAAGAACGTTTAGGACAATTGAGTTTAGGTGTAAGGTCGCATACTGTGATGATAATGGCCTCGGCAGAAGCAAAGCCCAATGTCAACGAGCAAGAGATCACACTGCTACGTGCACGCACATGCATGCAGTTGAATATGAATGGAGTTCGCAAAAAGAGAAAAATGCTCCTGCTGCCACCATCGTACACACTATCACCAACAACATTTTTCAGGCATAGTAGCAAGGGGATAATAGAGGTTTTGCACGCACACACAAAAAAATTTGGTGGGGATGTAATTCTCATGCAGCACCTTTGGTTTGTAAATTATATGTAAGGGTCAAGTAAAACAAAATGAATATAAATAAGATGTATTTTCCTGTAGGTCTCACTGGGTATCGCAAAAATATTACACATCGTATGGCCTTGTTATTTACATAAGATATCACCAACCACTATTACTGTGCTATTATCTAGATATTACACCTATATCGCTGGAATGGAATCGCTGAATGGAAGAGGGGTCAAACATTCCACCGCAGCAATATTAAAGGCTGTTTCCCAGTTATCTGAAGCATTCATTTTAAGTTTTTGCTGCTAAAGGTGGCACAACTATCTATTAAGAATTTTTTACAAGGTAGACGTAGCTGTTGCTTATCTTCCTTTTGAAAATGTAAGTAATTTGTTAAATCATTGAAAAACTTAAAGATAAATAAATGCCTCGGATTTTTGTAAAATTTTCAGTAGAGAATTAGAATCTAGTGTGAGATGAATAATATGAAAATTCTGAATGTATTAATACATACTTTCATACTCAAATGTATACACTCTATTATCAACCCTCAGGATGTAACCTTAGTACCTGCTCTCAGTTCCCCCTGCGTACATACTACTATGTTAACTTGGCAGCGACCTGGACCGATGCTCAGCGGTACTGCAGAGTGTACTACAATGACCTCGCAACCTTCGAAAACATCAATGACATAGGCCTGTTAAAACCCAACTTTTCCTATTCATGGGCATGGATTGGACTGAGTGATGACCCAGTGTCATGGAAGATTAACAATGGCCATGATAGCAACTCTTGGAGATGGTCAGCAACTGGTGAAAGCAGCAATACTGGTTATCATATCTGGAATCCTAACGAACCAAACCGTAAAGGCGGAAAAGAAAGCTGTGTGGTAATGACATCTGGTGGGGGATGGACAGATGTCACCTGTGATTCACAAAACAGTTTTGTCTGTTACAATGGTAAAAGCATATTTGAGTTAAAAAAAACAAAAATAAAGAAATCATGATGTAGACATTTCACACCTCACACAAAAATACAACTTTGACTGTACAGAGTAAACAATTACTTAATTAGGACCCACTTTATTTATTGCCCCATTACAAAGAATTCAGAAAAAAAATTTAATGTTAATTGATTGTATATTCTGTGTTAATTGTAAATGTTAATTATCTTTCTGTTGCAGTCACAAACCAAAATCAGAAAATCTATGCATTCATCTCAACATTGACAACATGGAATTCTGCCCAAGCGTTCTGCAGAACACACTACACCGACTTGCCAACAATCGAGAACAGTATTGAAAATGCCGCAGTCTATTCTGTTACACCAGGCGATGCTCAAGCTTGGATTGGTCTGTACAGAGTACCATGGGCTTGGTCTGACAATTCTCAAAGCACCTTCAGACACTGGCAAGCTTCCAGACCAAATAACTATGGTGGTAACCAGTTCTGTTCGAGTGAGAATTCTCTACACGAATGGGACGACGAAGCGTGTACAACTGAGCACGCTTTTATCTGTCAACAAGGTAATATTGAAGGAAACAAAAACTTTGTTAGAGTTTATGAATAAACTTGTATGTCTCTGTTTTGTAATAGCATTTCTGTTATACTGTTCAGTTTCGAAAGTGAAGACAACGATGAAGATGAGAATTAAGACTGACACTGACATAACCAATACTGTTTTTAATGCCCAGATCTTGCAACAGGTAAAACAATTAATCCCACTTAATCATTGTATAGAAATGTAAAATTACAGACAAATCAGAAAATGATTTAAACCTAAAGAAATTCTTCAAATAAGTCTATATTTTTCTTTTATCCCACAGCTAGGTATGGTGCTGGAAAGCCAGGGATGGACAGACTTCAGTCTGCAATGGAATATTCAGCCCAAAAAGCAGGAGAAAAAACCTGCAGAACCTCTGTGGAAAAAATGCTAATTTAAACGTTTAATTGTGCAAACCGCATGTCAGTGTTCCAATGAGAATTGACTTTTTATTGTTTTATATGTAATATGCAATTTAGGGTGACATTGCTGATTAGTTTTAATGTCCAAGAAATTGTCCCAATACAGAAAAAAAATTAAACCAGAAACAATGTGTTTATGTTTTTTCTTTTGGCAGCAAGATATCAAGACCTCACATTCAACAAAATGCTGAATATGTGGTTGGAACGTTAGCAGATATTATATCCCTTTTTCCTCCACACCATCACAAAAAACACACAAACAAACATATTTTAAATACTATCGATGTGATCATTTTGTGGATGTGTTGTATTAGAATTTTACTTTTGCTGTACGTCCTCGCTACTCTGACTCACTCATTTCTAAACTGGTCTAAATTGACCAATAGCTATTAAAAGTGACAAACTGCCCTACTTTAAGTTGTGACATGATCAGAGAGTGAGAACTGGTGAATGAGAAGCAACATTGAATAAAAGTGCAATATAAGCAGCCCAATTACCAGGGAATTAATTACTAAATGAGATTACACACAACTGCACAAACAATAACTGAACAAGTTTAAACAATAACAACTTTAAGCGCTAAAGTTGACAACTGTGTTGACAATCGTCACCTCTGACTGAAAGATATGCAAAGAAAACAATCCTTGACCTACATAATTTGCACGTCTATCTATGGTTTGCATGATGACATATGAAGAGGATTAAGAGGCAGTATTAGAGGGACAGTCTGAAACAGGAAATGACTGCAAAATAGTTGTAGCTGAAATTGGCAAGATTAAAATTGTGGACACAATGTGAATTATGCTGGTTCACAAATATATTTTGCACTAACAATCAGTTACTAGTGTGGCGTTTCCATGGGGATTGGATCTTTATGATACACCGATCTTTAAGTGATAATTGTGAAGGTCATGCTTTGCATATGAAAATAGTGACAGCAATATAAATTAATCCTTGACAACATAATTTGTGCTTACAAGTGACAACCACTTGCCATTAATACAAAACATGCCTATACAGTAGGCAAGAAAGTATATGTTGTATTGCAATATTCTAGACCTCATTAATAAAACTATATGCATTTTCACAGCTCTCCCAATAATTGTAATAATAATAATAATCACAATCAACATGTTAGGTTTCAAGGTCCCATTCTACAGCACGAGTTATGTAGGCTTCCAGTGAATAGGGATGTCCCTATCAAGTTTAGTTAGTTAGTTAGTTAGTTAGTTAGTAAGTTAGTTTTTAGTCCTTGCATAGTTGCATAGGCAACTAAATAAGCATAGGCCTGTAACACACAAGGTCTGAATCGTTGATCATTGTTTCACTTCTTATTGAATATCCAACAACTTTTAGTGACCAAAATGGTACTATGTATGGTTTAGAGTTTCTCTAAATATATCTCTACTTTTCCATGGCAATGCAGATTTATATATAGAAAAGTTTGATGCAGTAATGTAATGTAATATATACTAAAAGAAAAAAACCCACACCTTTAAATTTGATTTTTGAGTTAAAACACCTCTCTGAGAGGCAAATGGAATGCAGAGAACAGTTTTTCATTCTCCTAGAAGATTTGCAAATGTCTGGGGTTTGCATAGTTATGTATGAAGAGGATTAAAGACAAAAAGACAAACAAAACAAGGAGACAGTCTGAAGCAGCAAATGACCTCCAGAGAAGAAGAGAGAGGACATTCACCGTTTGATTAGTTCATCTTCTACATTCTTACCAATTTTAACAATTAGTGCAGATAGGAAGATGTTTTAAGATGTGTATTTTTTATTTATGATTTTTAGTTGTAGGTCATACTTTTTGTGTAACTGTTAAACTACAACATTTACAAAGTACAGTTTTAGTTTTACACTTTATTATAAGACTCTATTATGACTGTAAATTAACTTTGTACAAGCAGTTTGTGAATAAACAAAATTGAGTTATAGTTGAAGACATACTTAGTTGAAGTTGTACTTATTATGCAATTATGCAACCAATCTCTAAAGCATTACGTTTGCTAAAGAACTAGTTTGCATAGGAAAATTGTGTTCTCAATGGGTTTATAGTGTACTATCGCGTGTGAAAGAGTCTGTAGTTAATAATTCCCTGCAAGATATAAAGACTCCACAATATAACTAAAGGAAGACCTTTTTCCATTTAATTTAAAGGAATGCGTTGCAATCTACATTTTGCAATTCAAAAGTAAAAAAAAAAAAAAAAAAAAAATTGGCAGAGCTCCCAGAGCATCATGTTGATTGCTCTCTGCTTAAAATAACCTCATACTTTAGATGGTCACAGTCTAGTTTTTTCCCCTGCTCATCAGTGATGACTGGTGAGACTCCAAAGTCTCTGCAGACACAGCCATCTTACTTCCTACTTACGGAGCAAAATCCTAAAGAGATTAAAAAGGTCAAAATAATCACAATTAAAATCTAAATTACTATGTACTGGCAAATACATCAAAACTGTCAATGAAATGCCAAGTAAATCACCTATATGTTGTACTTATTGTGATGCGTCTCAGATTGCCACGATACCAGCACAAGTGTGCTGGCATGTCTTTTCTCAGGTGTGTGAAATTCCTTTCAAAACATGTGTGGTCACACGTTTCTGGTAAACCAGAAATAAAATGTGTGTGGTGATGGAACTTTATGGAGGATGGATGGATGTGTCATGTTATTCACAATACAGCTTCATTTTTTACAGTGGTACAAAGAATTCTGAGTTTATGAATTTATCTTCTGACTAAGTGCATCGGGCAGGTTGGGTTTCTTTTAATCAATGAATTTTACTGAATATATCACTGTTCCAAAACTACAGGTTTTATAAATAACTAATAAATGTGTCCATTTTATTAGCAGTAGAATAAGAACAAAGAGAGGGCATCATAAGAATGCTTGTTTTTAAATTGAAGTGTGTCATACATTTCCTCCCTTAATTCAGATTGAAAGGTCTATAAAAAATAAGCATTTACTTTAATTTGAGTTTACATTTGAGTTTAGTTACTAAGAATAGTAGCTCATATATTCATGTTACTGTGGGGGAAAAACTGTAGGAAGCAATGATTTTTGACAATATTCGGTAATGTCACAGTAAAATCTGGGAGCCATGAGTGTAAAATACATCTGAGGTGGAGGTGATATCACATTACTGTTCTGCTACGTACATGTGCATATGCAGATTGAATAACCATGTTTCTTTTCACATTCAATTCATCAAATTAACTGCAAAATGTGATATATTTTACGGTGGGCAAACAAGTTTTGTTTAAGCTTCTAATATCTATACCCAATCTGATTTGCTGACGTGGCAGTTCAAAAACTTGGCCTTCTTTTTAGGTTAAGGGCATACAAAACTGACTTATTTGATATTTGATCAACCAAGTACAATTAAAAATATTTTATTTTAATATTTTAAGGAGCACAACCAACCAGTGAGGAGTAAAATTAGTCAGAGACAGTTGAAATGAATGTCAGCCTAAATGCAGTGAGGGCCTCACAACCCATTCAGCAGAATATGTCCATGGATTAATCCAACAGTTAATTCAAGTTACTGACTGAAGATAATGGTTTTCATTATTTTCTGTATCATGCATGTGTAGTAATTGGTCCCTAAATCACAAATGAATGTAATATTACTTTGATTACAAAGAGCTTGATAATTTCAGAACATCCTGGGATTTATTGAGGGGAATTATCGAAGCTTAAGTAGTTGTGTGTGCCCAATATGTACATAATGTGCTAGAACATGATTGGAATGTGACTTCTAAGGAACTAATGAGGCAGGATACAGTAATAGTGTAAAAAGTAAAAGTGTAGTGCAATGTTAAATGCAAAGACGGTAGTAAAACGAAGATAGTTAACGCTATAATAACAAGAGCAAAGCTGGTTTGGCAAAACGTCCAGTGCAACAAACACGGCAAATGTCATGTCTGTATTGTTTGAATGGGAGTGGGACCAAAACAGCAAGCAGTAGAAATGCTACACCACCATTGGCTCATTATTATTTAGTTTTAACAGTAAGGCCCTTTTTTACAGAACAGAAAATTGTTCATTGACCCTGCCTGTCTGCTATGCAAATTGGTAATGACTTTTAGTGGTACTGGTATTATTAGAATTCTAGTATTATATCATCCCAAGTTTCTTCTGACTTTACTTATTGTGAACAAAAATTTAAAAAAAAAATAAAAACTGAGAGGCCTCAATAAGTTTGTCTCCCTTAGAACCCGAGAAAAAAATGAATGAAGAAAAGAATTACATATAAACTCAAATAAAGAACCGTAGACACACTTAGCAAGTTACTTATGGAGTCAAACAACTGCACGTAAAAAGAAATCTGTAGATATTTTACACACCATGAAGAAAAAAGTGTTCAAATTATTATAGACTCACTGTAGTCGTATCACTATACAGAGAAAACGGAAATGATTTATTTAACTGTTGCACTGGTTTCATTTCTGTCTGTTGCAGTGCAGACTTGGCTATGATCGAAAACACTGTAAAAAACAGTGCAGTCTTTAATGGGGAAAAAAAAGAAAACAGTGGTAACGATAAGCAACAACCCTAAGCACACAGATAACAAAGGAGTGGCTACAGGACAACTCTGTGAATGTCCTTGAGTGGTGCAGCCAGAGCCCAGAACTTGAACCCGATCTCTGAGAGAGATCTAAAAATGGCTGTGCACCGATGTTCCCAATCCAACCTGATGGAGCCTGAGAGGTAATGCAAAGAAGAATGGGAGAAACTGCCCAAAAATAGGTGTATTTGTTGTAATACATTAGCAAAGATGTCAAATAAACTTCTTTCACATTGTAATTATGGGGTATTTTTTGTAGAATTTTGAGGAAAATAATGGATTTAATCAATTTTGAAATAACACTAACATAACAAAATGTTAAAAAAGTGAAGTGCTCTAAATACTTTCTGGATGCACTGTATATATGAGCAATGCAATATATTACAAAAATTAAAAAAAAATAAAAAATAAAACACAGCTTTGATGAGTTTGAAGTACACCTCTCTGAAATGGTCAAGTGGAAAGCACAGAACAGTTTGTCATTCTCCTAGAAGGTTTGCAAATGTCTGTGGTTTGCATAGTTACGGATGAAGAAGATTAAAGACAAAAAGACATATAAAAATCAGAAGGAGACAGTCTGACCATATAAGAAGAGAGAGAACATTCACGGTTTGATTCTTCTCAAGGGTGGTGAGTAAACTATATATCATCCCTAACTATTTTCTATAAAGTCTTTCCAGTCTCTCATAGTTACATAAAATACAGAAAAATTTGTTGTAGTTGAAAACTTTAAAACCAAAATAATTTAAAAATTTATCAAATTTAATCAAATATTATACATTTCTGATCTACACAGAGTACAATATTTATTAATGTAACCAATCTCTAAAGAATGACCTTTGCTAAAGTAATACTTTGCATAGGAAAATTGTGTTCTCAGTGGGTTTTTGATGTACCTTTGCGTGTGAAAGTGTAGTTTTTATTAATTCACTGCAGAGTGCAGATCACAGATTTCTTTTAAAAAATGAATATACCTATATATTTCAAAGGAATTAAAGAGATGGATGATATACCACTGAGGTGTTGTACAGGGAAATAAGATTTAAAAAAA
This sequence comes from Channa argus, assembly GCF_033026475.1. NCBI lineage: Eukaryota > Metazoa > Chordata > Actinopteri > Anabantiformes > Channidae > Channa > Channa argus. Next base: position 4,466,151 of record NC_090203.1, on the reverse strand, counting down.
ATTAAAATAAAATAAAAAGGGGGGAATCAATCTTTTCTTTAACTGGAAACCGTATCACTGTTTTGTCGAGTTGTATATCAAAATAATCAATATTAAAATCTAAATTACAGTGTCCCGGCAAATATAACAAAACTGTCATTGAAATGTCAATTATACCATCAGTATATCTATGTACTTATTTTCATGTGTCCCAGATTGTGACTACAACAGCAAAAACCTGTGTGGTTTAGAGTTGGGCTTTACATATGTTATTTTTTATTGATTTTTTTGTTTGCAGTGAAATCAGAAATGACTTGCTATGGTACTCTGATTCTCCTCCTCTCTGGTAAGTGTCGATCGTGCGAGTGGGCTAACATTCCCCAACCTGTATGACAAAATACTCAGCTTTGCGGCCCCTTCCGTCTGTAGTAGAATGCAATTTGGTCCAGCGAGGTTTTTTATCTGGTCTGCACTCCTCTGGATTTTCCTGTCATGTCTTCACCAACCTGCGGCAAGTCTACTCCAGTATACAGCCGCCAAGCTCCTGACTGACCATTTTGCACTCTGCCTTTCTGTAATCAATCCATTTTTTAATATTAATCAATATTGATAACCTTCTTTCTAACCTTAACACAAAATCCTCCTGTACACTTTCAAGGCCATTCACATATCGCCCATCCATATCTGTCTGATCTCCTCCACCTCCTCCTGCCCTCTCAGATGTTCCTCTTCCATCCACTGCACTGTCTCCCCCTTGCTTGCCTCAGCACCAGAGCGGCTAAAAGATCAGCTCCCAAACTCTGGAATTCAATCCCACCATACATGTTTAACCTGTTTAGGATACCATACTCACTATAACAGTGATTTCTTTGTCCTGTCATTGTCTCACCCTGTTGGTTTTAGTTATTTGTTGATTCTTTTTTTTCAGTGTCCATGTGTTTTTAGAAACGTGCCTATAAGAAATGTATTATTATTATTATTATTATAATAACAGTAGTAGTAGTACGAGTAGTAGTAGTATTAATACGACATAACCTCTATCTTCAACCCCCAGGATGTATCTTCAACTCCTGCTCTATGTTCCCCCTGCGTACATACAACTTTTTTAATTTGACAACAAACTGGACCAATGCTCAGCAATACTGCAGACACCACAACACTGACCTGGCGACTGTCGACAGCATGATTGACACAAGCATTCTTCAACCCCTTTCTCCCTATACATGGGCATGGATTGGACTAAATGATGACCCCAAATCCTGGAATGGGACCATAGGCAATGATTTAAACTCCTGGAAATGGTCAACAACTGGTGAAACAGTCAAAAGTGTGTATCAGGTCTGGTTGCTTGGTAAACCAGATGTTAGGGTTGGAAATAAAACCTGTGTTGTGATGGAACCTCATGGGGCATGGATCGATGTCTCATGTGATTCACAATACAGTTTCGTTTGCTACAGTGGTAAGAACGTTTTTGAGTTTCTGAATTTACATTCTGACCAATCATATCAGACACGTTGGGTTTATTAACTTAACAATTTCACAGAAAATATCACTGGCTTCACCAATAACTAATAAATTCTTCTATTTTATTAGAAGTAGGATAAGTACAAAGACATGACTTCATATGAATGCTTGTTTTTAGCTGGAGGTGTACTATACATTTCCTCCCTTAATTCAGAGTGAAATGTCTAAAATAGGCTACATTTACTTTAATAGGAGAGTAAACAGGTGAGATTAGTGACTGACAATAGTAGCTCAGGTTTTCATGTTATCATTAGATTACTCTCCTGCTAAATACAGGCGTATAAGCGTATTTCCAAAAACCGTGTTTATTTACCATATGTAAATGCTTTTCTGTAATTACCTGAGAAAACTGATTTCTCAGAGAAAATTGGTTGATTAGGTGCACGTCACTGCAGTCACTTACACAAAAGAAACATGTTGCACCCACTGAAACATTCCACAGTCATCAAAATTACAGGAAAACAAAATGTAGTCTTTTGTTTAAACGTTTATAGGTGTTGGGTGTTGTGTCAACGTAAAATGCAGCGGCACAAGTCTACAGTTAGTAGACTTGTGGCGCTGTAGTAGTTTTAATTAAAGTAGTTTTAATTATTTTCTCTATCACACATCAATCCCTACATCACAAGTAAATGTGATTTTAATGTGATTACATCGGTTTATTTTGCTTTTGCTTGGCAAATTAGTAGAGAAATGTAGACTTTTAGTCACACTGATATTCTGTCATCTCAAATTTCTCTTCACTTCACTTATTGTAACCAGAAATGAAACAAATACAAACTGAGAGGCCTTATTCTGTTTGTTTCCCTCAGAACCTGAGATAAAAATGTGTAATTACATTTAAACTGTAGACACACTTAGCAAGTTACTTTTAGACTCGAACAACTGCATGAAAAGAAAAGATATTTTAAAATGCCATTAGGAAAAAGATTACAATTATTCAAACTAATTCTTCATCACCCTGCCCTGAGAAAACAGAAATAATTTATTAACTGTTGCATTGATTTCATTTCTGTCTGTTGCAGTCACAAACCAAAATCAGAAAATCTTTGTGTTTAGTTCAACATTGACAACGTGGAATTCTGCCCAAGCGTACTGCAGACAACACTACACAGACTTGGCTATGATCGAAAACAGTGTCGAAAACCATGCGGTCTATGTTGCAAAGCAAAGCGGTGCCATTGTTTGGATCGGTCTCCATCGAGTGCCATGGACTTGGTCTGACAATTCTCCAAGCACTGTCAGAAAATGGCAAAGTGGCCAACCTGATAGCAGTGGTGAAAACAAATACTGTGCAGCTGTGAATCTTCAACATGAATGGGCCAGTTATGACTGTGACACCAAGTACCCGTTCATCTGCTATCAAGGTGATACTTCTGAAATTCCTCAGTTAACTTACTGCTCGTGTTTTACAACACGTGTGTTTTGTAACGGCATGTTTTTTGTACTGTATCATTCAGTTTCAAAGAGGAAGACCGTAGTGAAGATAACAATTAAGACTGATGCCAACATAACCAATCCAGCTATTAACGCCCAAATACTGCAGCAGGTAAAATTATATTTCCCTTTTGTTTTTGAAGACATAAATTAAAATTCCAAACTACAACTAAAGTTTACTATGTTTTTCCTCAGCTAGGTTCAGTGCTGAAAATCCGGATTTGGACCAACCTCACTCTGCAATGGAAAATTCAGCCAAAAATTCAGCAATAAAAATCCACAGAAGCTTACATTTTTAATGTTCTTCTCCGTTAACAGCATGTCAGCCTGTTTGCTTTTAAATAAAGTGGCTGGATTTCAGTAATAACAAGGAACTAAATACACAATTCCTTCTATTTTTATTGTGCCACTAATAAAAAACAATTGCTCTTTCTTAGCTAATATAATGATGGTTATGCTTTGTGTGATGTGGCATTATGGCTTTTAAAGTGCCAAGTACAGTGCTTTGTTCATTCTGTGCCTGTGTTTTTGTTTTTCATTGCTTAGAATTGTACTGTAGCTGTTTCCATGCTATGTTATCCCTGTTGCAAAAGGTTTGTCCAAAGTTACACTGAGTTGCATCACTTATATCATTGATCAGTTATAATGCATGAATGTAGTTTTGCTAGATTCTGTCCCACCCATGGCTAACAATAAAAAAAATAGGTTGATATGAATGACATAGTAGCATTGTGCTTGATTTCATGGCCTTGACTCTCTCATGCCTGGAGGTTCAATAAGAAGATATAATTTGCTGTTATTATTGCTACAGTCCTTTATAAAGAAAACCAAATTGGTATTACAGAAATTATGTCTATGATCTTGACAAGAAATGTTCCAATACAGTGCTAAATTATCAGTACCAGCAGCAATCCTGGCATACGGTATGTCAAAGGATTGTTATTAGCCAAAATAAAGCATAATGATTTCCACTAAATCTCTAGTTTACAGTCATATATTTGAGCAGGTTAAGGATACGTGCTCTACAGTCCTTAAGGCAAGTGTGGGATTTGGTTTATGACTTGTGGACATTAGGGAGCAATCAATTTCCGAAATACTCAGGAAACTCTGGAATTAGTGAAACTGTTGCGACCAGCACATTTCTGTGGTTAGAAAAGTTTATGAAGCCACAACACAACTTATTAATATGCAAGAAGCTTTAGACAACACAGGGATGTCACGTTCCTTCTGTAAGGAAGTTGTTGTGGGATGCGCTGCACATACAGTGCAGCCCAGTTCTTCCCACTGAGAAAAACTTGCACATTCTAGAATGATTAGTTTTGACCAAAGAGAGCTCACAAAATTAATATTTATTTATTTATTTATATAGCTATATATCACAAGACTAAATGGTGCAATGTCAGTTTTTTTCAATATTGTGCAGCCCTAATACAATATTTTACAAGCCAAAAAAAGCAAAACTGCAGTTTGACCAGTGGGTTGAATCAACACCTATCAACACCAAAATCAGACTTAATACAGAGAAGAGTTGAGTTTTTCATTATCTCATATAATTTGCAAATGTGGTTTGCATAGTAATTTGCAATGGACATTTGGAGGAAAGGACAAAACAGAAAAGGAAGACAGCCTGAAACAGAAAATAACAACCTTAAGAAAAGCTTTCGAGTTTGATGAGTAAAATAGGTAAAAGTATCAATATACACAGATCAGTGCAGGTATATTAAATTCTTTTAAATTCTTTTCGTAGCCATGATACTTTGTCTACTGCATTTGTACCATTATAGAAAATAGTGTGAAAAACAAAACAAAATAGGGGTTTTCTTGGTTTGTACTTCACATATATACAGTTTCAGTATAAACCGGTCTAGCTGTAAATATTCTGCTAAGTTTGTATCACTACAATTAAAATCGAAATTTAATCTACAGGTTGAATATGACCATTTGTAAACCTGTGTATATAGAATGTAGAAAACAAAAACAAGCTGTAGTTAAAGATTACATGATCAAATGTGCACATAGATAATGTGAATTACACTGGCTTTACAAGTAAAATACACCTGAAAGCATAAGAAGAAAAAAACATTTTTCCATCAATTACATAAAACCACTGGTGTAAAAACATTGTTAAAATGATCTCAACTAGCTGACTAATACAAAGTCAAGATTTGCATATTAAAATTATGTGCTCAGTGTGCTTAGACCTAGACTAAGAGACTCTGTTTTTGGATTATTCACTTCAATGAGTTAAGATCTTGAGATTCAAGAGCTGAACTTTAAATATGTAAGTACAAGTTGGTACTTTGAGAGTTTGTGAGATTGTTACTGCATCTTTACAATGAACATGGACTGCACGGAAAAGCCCAAATTTAAAAAAACTGGATTCTGTTCTACAGGTCCTCATTTACCTAAAATGTGCTTTAAACCAACTTTTTAAATTCTGCTTAATTCTTTTTACATTTTGTTAATACCAGAACAAAATAGCTGGAATCATGTCTTTATTGTTGGAAAATCCATTGTAATACTTGTCTTTTCTTCTTATGACCTTCAACTTTAAAGTATAAACTGGGCAATCTTTGGTTGACACATTTATTTTTAAGATTACTCTCTAGTTTATATGAAAACTAGTACAGAATAGTACAGAATATATATATATATATATATATATATATATATATATATATATATGTATGGACAAGCACCAAGCTAGGACAGGAGATATACTCAACTAGTAAGTACTGTTTGAAATTTGTTTGTTGATTTCAGAGGTAGCTGAGTTTCTGTCATTTTTCTTGAGTCTGCTGCTTTAGTCTGGTTGTTTGTAATAGTTAAGTACTGTAGGTAGAAAGTTTTTCTCTTCTGGTGAAGTGGATATTTGGTCTGTTGTTGGTGGTAGTTTCAGCTTAGTAATCACCAAGCGTTCACACCTTTGACCTAACAAAGGCACAAGAGGTAGGTTGGTTTCAACAAGGGGGCGGTTTCGGCTGTAGCCAATTAAGACCATATTTAAGGCACCTGTTGGGCTGGAGCGTCAGCCCTTGTTCAGCCCTCCTTGTGTGAAGACAGACGGTGTAAAGACAAGCGAGTCTACCTGCGCGAGTCCACTAGGTAGTTTATTTCAAACTTCTTCTACTTCTATTTCTCTACTTTGCTCTACATTAACCCTTTCTACTCCGAAAAGCCTTTTCTTTGTTTTACTATGTGTTTTCAGCAGATCCCTGGGTGGGTGGGACTGGACTCCTCATCAATGACACCTGGAAGTTTTCCTCGACAGCACCACTCAGCATTTTTCTTATTTTTATTTATTTTTAAGATTACTCTCTAGTTTATATGAAAACTAGTACAGAATTATATATATATATATATATATATATATATATATATGCGCTCTATAATACTTTTATTTAACCCTTTGAATTATTACACTGTAAGGACATATTGACTGGTGCAAAACTACAAAAATGTTGTCACAATTCTTTTCGACCTGCCTGTAGATCTTTGTACTTTTGTCTCATTTTGACTCTGGCAGTACAAAGATGTTATAACTTTTCTTCTCTGGAGTGTGACTTGTCTTTCACCAATTACCTGTTGATAGCTATTCATACATGAAATTCTGTGAAATTATTTTACATTCTTTTAATCTTAGTTTCTTTGAAGCATGAATTAGCTAGAATAGATGCAAAAAACTGTGGAGAACATGTGGATAATGTTACATATAATAACAAATTCTCTTCTTGATTGCAGTAACATCGGAAATGAATTGTTATGAGGTTCTGATTCTCATCTTCCTTAGTAAGTCCAAGAGTGTCAAATACATACATTTCATGGATAAAATTTCTGTTTGTTGATTTTAAGTTTGTGAACCACACAGCTGTTTGGTAAAACAGGCCAGAAATCTGTGCTGATGAAAGTATAAAAAGGAGATTATTGCAAGCAACCTAATTTTTAAGGGTTAGGAACTTCAAGATCCTTTTTTTTTTTTTGCTTTACATGGCTTACAGCTGCTGAATATGCTTATGAATAGCCCAATGAAACTGTTTGAGAGGTTTTATAAGTCAAGTTAGTTCTAAACTACACTTTCATTCTTATTTTATTAATTGGACTCCAGGTTTGTCAACATCTGACTCCAGTTGATGTTTAGTGACATCAGAATCCTAGTGTTTCAATTTTTCCACCATAACCTTGTATTTTTAATGGGTGTCTTCAAAAAGAACATAAAACACTAACAGCCAAAGTCTTTTATCAGCTTAGAAATATTGGGTTTGTTCATTTTTGTGGTTTTGGTGAAGATCAGATCACTTTTCATGAAGGATTTGTGCAGAAAACTGGGAAATTGGAATTTTTTTTTACGTGTAACATTGTGTAAACTACTCAAGAAAATACTAAATATACTGTCTATCATCAACCCTCAGGATGTAACATCAACTTCTGCTCCCAGTTCCCACTGCGTACATACCACTATGTTAACATGAAAAAGACCTGGATCGATGCTCAGCAATATTGCAGAGTGTACTACAGTGACCTGGCCACATTTGAAACCATAAATGACATAAGCTTCCCGAAACCTGATTTTTCCTATTCGTGGGCATGGATAGGACTTCAGGATGACCCAAACTCCTGGAAATATAACATGGGCAATGATTCCAACTCCTGGAGATGGTCAGCAACTGGTGAACCAAGCAAAACTGGTTTTCAGGCCTGGAATTTTGTGGGTGGTGATCCAAATAGTTCAGGTGGACAGGAAAAGTGTGCGATGATGAGCACTGGAAAATGGCATGATGTGCCCTGTCAAGACCTTAAAAGTTTTGTTTGTTTCAATGGTAAGAAAGAGTTACTTCACTTTAGCTACTGACTTAGATGGGTTTGTTCGCCCAGTAGCTGTGCTTCTCCCTCCCTGTCTCCTTCTCCCTATAGTTTTCTGCAGGCATCCCTGGTTTCAGACTTGTATGCTTGCAATGTGCAGTAATGGGTTTTACCAACTTGCCTATTCGTGCTCATTCTCTCTCTCTCGCTCTCTGAATGAATGGCTACCATGAGCCTTCCGAGTGTTGCCTAAAGGGGTATTTGTTGGGTTTTATATATAATTCTGTAAGGTCTTGAACTACAATACAAAGTCCCTTGAGAAGATTTTTTTTTATGATGTGATGATATATAAAGAAAATTATGGGACTGAATTATTGCCGGTATCTTATAGAAAGTAGGGCTTTCAACAAATATTCTAGATTAAAATGTTACAATAACTGATTCCCCTACTACTACTACTATTACTAACTCTAACACTTTTTAGTGCTGAAAAGTGCAGACATTCAAAATGAGGACACAACAAAATTTAAAAAAAAAACTTTTTTTTTTTGCAAATTTATGGCATCGACTAATTGGTAGAGGGACGGGGGTGATTTAGTGTGGAGGCTGCGATCATGTCCACCAGAACTTGCCTACTTATTATGTGATAATTTAAGCTAAACTGTGAGCATAAACATCATGTTTTAGTGTAGTGCATTGGCTTTTTACTCTGCAGTTTTTTACTGTGCATGTTACGTCACAAACAATTGTCAACCTATGTCACCTCAGCCGCTTCATCTCCTCTCATGTTTGGCAGAAGTCTGCTGCTGTGGTTTGAGAGGGTGTGTGGAGGAGCTTCTGCTTCCTCACTCAAACAGAGAGGATTTGATACACTACATCATTAACACTACCATAACTTCACATTCTCTACTCTCACTCAGTGCACTTACGTGGAAAAACATTTTTGTAATTGGGGGGCATTGCTACTCAGAGTCATTCAAAGTGTCAAGACTTGTGGACCCATTTCTATTTAATCAAAAAATAAAAAGTTCAAGTCAAGTTATTTAACATCACTGTGGCCTAACAATTATTAACTGTAGTTTGTGCCTCATAAGACAGAGAGAAAATAATTTATTGCATTGTTATCATTTGTGTTGCAGTTACAAACTATGTGTTCATCTCAACTTCTGCAACATGGAATTCCGCCCAAACATACTGCAGACAAAACTACAAAGACTTTCCAACAATTGAGAACAATGCAGAAAACTCTGCAATGTATTCTGCCAAACCAAGTGCTACTGAAGTCTGGATCGGTCTGTATCGAGTGCCATGGGCTTGGTCTGACAAATCTCAAAGCTCTTTCCGAAGTTGGCTAAGTGGCCAACCTGATAATAGTAATGGAAAAGAGTTCTGCGCGGCCGAGAATCCTTCACATATGTTCGCCGATTTGGACTGTGCCACCAAAATTCCTTTCGTCTGTCATCAAGGTAATAATATTTTTGAGTCGACTGATCAAATATTACAAGCATGTCTCCTTTTTTTTGTGACTGCATATTTATTGTACTGTTCAGTTTTAAAACTGAGGACCACGCTACGGATGAAGATTCAGACCGAGGCTGAGATAACTAGTCCAGTTAACAATGCCCAAATCCTCCAGCAGGTAAAGTTATAATTCCTATTTTAGGTTTTGTTCTTAAATGACAGAGGACAAAGAAAATGACATGAAACTAGAGAGTGGTACACAAAATTAGATAAAAGCCCTCCAAATTTTTTCTATTTTAATTTAGTTAGGTGCAGTGCTGAAAAGTCAGGGATGGAGAGACGTCATTCTACAATGGAAGATTCTGCACAAACAAATGGAAAAGACACTCGAAACAACATCAGGAACTATGTAAAAGTAAGGTGGCTGAATCTGAGCAATAATAATGTACAGTACTTAATGTAATATTTCTTTCAAAGGAGTAAGTTGTTTGGTGAATTTGTGTTCTGCAATTACTGTACACTTAAGCCAAAAACAAATATCTACCACTACATTTACTTGGAAATATCTCCGAAGTTGATCATCTCAAGTTAAATATAAAAACCCAGTACTCATCTCTGAGGCTTCACTTTGAGGAAGCTTGGAAACAATTTCTAGAACATTTCAACTTAAAGAAAATGCCTGGGACTGAAGCCACGCGCATCTCCACACACCCCGCCACAAACAGCTAAAAATGACATGCCTTTTATTCCTGAATACCTATCATCACTCTTATTAATATCCATCATTATTATTAGCAGTAGTAATCAATTACAATTACAGTTATCATCATCATCATCATCAATATCATTTTTATCATTAGTGAAAGTAGCAGATTTCATTCCCCCACTTTTGTGTGTGTTCTCCAAATTCTATAATTATATCATTTAACTATGACTTCTTTTGTATCCTTTCAAATAATGCTAATGTTGTTATCAGCCTATTTGGTAATATAAGCTTTATTATCATAACTATTTTTATTAATATTATTATTAACATTATTAAAAAAATTTATTACAATTGTTTGCTATATATATATATATATATATATATATATATATATATATATATATACATTCTCTCTCTCTTTGTTCTGTTTTAGCTAATTTATCTGAATGTGCTATCAGTTCTCAAATAATTATTACACAATATATATGCTTAAAAAATGTTTATATCCTTAGTATGTATACTCTTACCCAGTATTCCCCCCCCCCCAACTTTCGTTTCTCGTTTATGATTATACACGTTCTGCTCATCCTAACTACCCCTCCTCAATCCTTCAACCCTGATGCACCTTTACAAGCAAACATACACTGTACATAGGTAACACATGTCATCTTTTTGTCATACCTCACTGTTGTTATGCAGTTATGTTTTGTATTGTGTGATTTGTACAGGGTTTTTTTTTTTTTGTGGTGAATAAAAAATTAAAAAAACACATACCCAGACATCAGCAACTATTTCATTTTCATACTAAGTGATTTTTGCATACACCCTAATAGAGTTTACACCAACCAGACATAACTTTATGGTCATTGATAGGTGAAGTTAATTTGGAGGGAAAAGAATTAATGCTGGTTCCAATAGAAAAAAATGTCAGAATACACAGTGTATTGCTAATTGTCGTGTACAAGGCTGCATGGATGCGTTTTAGTTTAACTATAGTTTATAACAAGAGATGGCTGTGGCTTAAACATATACACTGTAGGGATGTGTATGTGATCCTGCATGAGTTTTAGTATCTGTGCTTTAGCCTCCGCGGCCTTCTTAAAACCATAACGTTAAACCTCATATTTGAAATCTGCTAGTTGTCTTTTCACTGCATCCGCATGATAAGGAAAAGGATATTTAGCAGGACAGGCAGGTGTAAAGTACACAAACACACACACTGAGCCAACCAAACCTGTCAGAGGCATTGGAACGTGGCTGTATTCATCCTTCCTAAAGCTCTTAACCAGTGTCCCTGTCCCTGCTGCTGGGATGAACTCAGATAGCACAATGCTGCCACCATTTTGCTTAGGGATGGTATTTGCCAAGTGACGAGTAGTGCCTGGGGTTCTCCAGACATTGTGACAATTTTAAGTCTCCCTTACGCTGTAATAATTATTGCTATATACATTAAGTATCATGTTTGGTTAGATTACATTGATTTAAAGCTCAAGAAAAATCATTATTTAAAAAAAATTTAAAAAGTATATAATGTTTGTGAAGTCAAAAGTAATTGCATCATATCATCATGATCACAATACAGAAAAGAATGGTGATTATGATTTTAAGCACAATTGAGCAGCTTTGTTTGTCAAATCATGTTTAAACTATAGATGTTTGAGGGGCCAGGGGAACGCTCTATAAAATGCTATGTTTTCTACAATTATGAAGGCATATAAAGAAAAGGATGGGTAAGCATTCACTAAAGCTTTTGGGTAGTTAGACTTTGCCCACATTTCTAGAGATCAGCTTAAGTGCACAGTGTCAGTAAAGTAAAAAAAGGACTTCTTCCTCAAGTTGTTAAGATGATATCTTATGATGATATGATGATATCTATCATTATCTTTCCTGCTTACTTTGTTTAGGGTTGTGAAGGGTGCGGAAACAAATCCCAGCTGCTGTCAATGCCACAAAAGGCATGATACACCTTAAACAGATTACTGCTTTGTCATAGAAGTATAAATTTGTGTATACACACACTCCCCACGAGTGTGTGTGTCATTGTGAGCATAAAAGGGTGAACAAGAAGCAGTGTATAGCTCTTTGTGTGCCAGTAGGTAGAAAAGCGCTATATTTGTCCAGACTATTTACCATTTAATATATTCTCTTTGTTTGTAGAAAAGTCATAAATGGATCACAACATGTCTCTGACTCTGCTCTTCTTTGGTAAGATCAGCAGTTCTTCTTTGTCTACATCATTTTAAAATGTGGTTTGCTCTTTGGTTTTGGAGGCTGTACCACCGTTCTTATTATCTTATCAGCTCGGCTAACCAAACATAGTAGTGGTGAAACACAATGCTAATCTTCAATGTATTTTTATGTGTCGTGCTTCTTCGACTGTTGAGGACTTTCACCAGACATCATCAGGTCACAGAACAAGTCACTTCCCACATGCTGAACATGTGGCTATGTGTCCCAACCACACAGTCTATGTTCGAAGCATCCATGTGTAGATGTTAGATACTAGGATAAAGACAATCCACCAGACTATAAACAACGGTATAGTAAAAGGTGTTTTAAGTCTATAATCTGCTAGTTGTTTTGCCACATCAAAATATTCTAAAAGCTAAGATGTTTTGTCCAAAGATCAATGGCTTTCGGCTTGTCCCTTCAGGGGTCGGCACAGCAGAACACGTGTTTTTACGCTGGATCCTGTCGCAACCCCCCCCTTTTTTTTAATCTGGGCTGGGGACCAAGGTTGCAATTGGACTCAGGGCGGGGCCACGCCTGGTGGGGTGGAATTTGAACCTGCGGCCTTCTGCATCCCAACCCAATGCTCTACCACTGCACCACTATGCCTAGCAAGTTACTTTTAGACTCGAACAACTGCATGAAAATAAAAGATATTTTAAAATGCCATTAGGAAAAAGATTACAATTATTCAAACTAATTCTTCATCACCCTGCCCTGAGAAAACGGAAATAATTTATTAACTGTTGCATTGGTTTCATTTTCTGTCTGTTGCAGTCACAAACCAAAATCAGAAAATCTTTGTGTTTAGTTCAACATTGACAACGTGGAATTCTGCCCAAGCGTACTGCAGACAACACTACACAGACTTGGCTATGATCGAAAACAGTGTCGAAAACCATGCGGTCTATGTTGCAAAGCAAAGCGGTGCCATTGTTTGGATCGGTCTCCATCGAGTGCCATGGACTTGGTCTGACAATTCTCCAAGCACTGTCAGAAAATGGCAAAGTGGCCAACCTGATAGCAGTGGTGAAAACAAATACTGTGCAGCTGTGAATCTTCAACATGAATGGGCCAGTTATGACTGTGACACCAAGTACCCGTTCATCTGCTATCAAGGTGATACTTCTGAAATTCCTCAGTTAACTTACTGCTCGTGTTTTACAACACGTGTGTTTTGTAACGGCATGTTTTTTGTACTGTATCATTCAGTTTCAAAGAGGAAGACCGTAGTGAAGATAACAATTAAGACTGATGCCAACATAACCAATCCAGCTATTAACGCCCAAATACTGCAGCAGGTAAAATTATATTTCCCTTTTGTTTTTGAAGACATAAATTAAAATTCCAAACTACAACTAAAGTTTACTATGTTTTTCCTCAGCTAGGTTCAGTGCTGAAAATCCGGATTTGGACCAACCTCACTCTGCAATGGAAAATTCAGCCAAAAATTCAGCAATAAAAATCCACAGAAGCTTACATTTTTAATGTTCTTCTCCGTTAACAGCATGTCAGCCTGTTTGCTTTTAAATAAAGTGGCTGGATTTCAGTAATAACAAGGAACTAAATACACAATTCCTTCTATTTTTATTGTGCCACTAATAAAAAACAATTGCTCTTTCTTAGCTAATATAATGATGGTTATGCTTTGTGTGATGTGGCATTATGGCTTTTAAAGTGCCAAGTACAGTGCTTTGTTCATTCTGTGCCTGTGTTTTTGTTTTTCATTGCTTAGAATTGTACTGTAGCTGTTTCCATGCTATGTTATCCCTGTTGCAAAAGGTTTGTCCAAAGTTACACTGAGTTGCATCACTTATATCATTGATCAGTTATAATGCATGAATGTAGTTTTGCTAGATTCTGTCCCACCCATGGCTAACAATAAAAAAAATAGGTTGATATGAATGACATAGTAGCATTGTGCTTGATTTCATGGCCTTGACTCTCTCATGCCTGGAGGTTCAATAAGAAGATATAATTTGCTGTTATTATTGCTACAGTCCTTTATAAAGAAAACCAAATTGGTATTACAGAAATTATGTCTATGATCTTGACAAGAAATGTTCCAATACAGTGCTAAATTATCAGTACCAGCCGCAATCCTGGCATACGGTATGTCACAGGATTGTTATTAGCCAAAATAAAGCATAATGATTTCCACTACATCTCTAGTTTACAGTCATATATTTGAGCAGGTTAAAGATACGTGCTCTACAGTCCTTAAGGCAAGTGTGGGATTTGGTTTATGACTTGTGGACATTAGGGAGCAATCAATTTCCGAAATACTCAGGAAACTCTGGAATTAGTGAAACTGTTGCGACCAGCACATTTCTGTGGTTAGAAAAGTTTATGAAGCCACAACACAACTTATTAATATGCAAGAAGCTTTAGACAACACAGGGATGTCACGTTCCTTCTGTAAGGAAGTTGTTGTGGGATGCGCTGCGCATACAGTGCAGCCCAGTTCTTCCCACTGAGAAAAACTTAGTTTTGACCAAAGAGAACTCACAAAATTAATATTTATTTATTTATTTATTTATTTATATAGCTATATATCACAAGACTAAATGGTGCAATGTCAGTTTTTTTCAATATTGTGCAGCCCTAATACAATATTTTACAAGCCAAAAAAAGCAAAACTGCAGTTTGACCAGTGGGTTGAAACAACACCTATCAACACCAAAATCAGACTTAATACAGAGAAGAGTTGAGTTTTTCATTATCTCATATAATTTGCAAATGTGGTTTGCATAGTAATTTGCAATGGACATTTGGAGGAAAGGACAAAACAGAAAAGGAAGACAGCCTGAAACAGAAAATAACAACCTTAAGAAAAGCTTTCGAGTTTGATGAGTAAAATAGGTAAAAGTATCAATATACACAGATCAGTGCAGGTATATTAAATTCTTTTAAATTCTTTTCGTAGCCATGATACTTTGTCTCATGTGAATTACACTGGCTTTACAAGTAAAATACACCTGAAAGCATAAGAAGAAAAAAACATTTTTCCATCAATTACATAAAACCACTGGTGTAAAAACATTGTTAAAATGATCTCAACTAGCTGACTAATACAAAGTCAAGATTTGCATATTAAAATTATGTGCTCAGTGTGCTTAGACCTAGACTAAGAGACTCTGTTTTTGGATTATTCACTTCAATGAGTTAAGATCTTGAGATTCAAGAGCTGAACTTTAAATATGTAAGTACAAGTTTATACTTTGAGAGTTTGTGAGATTGTTACTGCATCTTTACAATGAACATGGACTGCACGGAAAAGCCCAAATTTAAAAAAACTGGATTCTGTTCTACAGGTCCTCATTTACCTAAAATGTGCTTTAAACCAACTTTTTAAATTCTGCTTAATTCTTTTTACATTTTGTTAATACCAGAACAAAATAGCTGGAATCATGTCTTTATTGTTGGAAAATCCATTGTAATACTTGTCTTTTCTTCTTATGACCTTCAACTTTAAAGTATAAACTGGGCAAACTTTGGTTGACACATTTATTTTTAAGATTACTCTCTAGTTTATATGAAAACTAGTACAGAATTTTATATATATATATGCGCTCTGTAATACTTTTATTTAACCCTTTGAATTATTACACTGTAAGGACATATTGACTGGTGCAAAACTACAAAAATGTTGTCACAATACTTTTCGACCTGCCTGTAGATCTTTGTACTTTGTCTCATTTTGACTCTGGCAGTACAAAGATGTTATAACTTTTCTTCTCTGGAGTGTGACTTGTCTTTCACCAATTACCTGTTGATAGCTATTCATACATGAAATTCTGTGAAATTATTTTACATTCTTTTAATCTTAGTTTCTTTGAAGCATGAATTAGCTAGAATAGATGCAAAAAACTGTGGAGAACATGTGGATAATGTTACATATAATAACAAATTCTCTTCTTGATTGCAGTAACATCGGAAATGAATTGTTATGAGGTTCTGATTCTCATCTTCCTTAGTAAGTCCAAGATTGTCAAATACATACATTTCATGGATAAAATTTCTGTTTGTTGATTTTCAGTTTATGTGAACCACACAGCTGTTTGGTAAAACAGGCCAGAAATCTGTGCTGATTACAGTATAAAAAGGAGAATTATTAATTGATTATTGCAAGCAACCTAATTTTTCATCTAATTTGAATTTTTTAAGGGTTAGGAACTCCAAGATCCTTTTTTTTATTTTTTTGCTTTACATGGCTTACAGCTGCTGAATATGCTTATGAATAGTCCAATGAAACTGTTTGAGAGGTTTTATAAGTCAAGTTAGTTCTAAACTACACTTTCATTCTTATTTTATTAATTGGACTCCAGGTTTGTCAACATCTGACTCCAGTTGATGTTTAGTGACATCAGAATCCTAGTGTTTCCATTTTTCCACCATAACCTTGTCTTTTTAATGGGTGTCTTCAAAAAGAACATAAAACACTAACAGCCAAAGTCTTTTATCAGCTTAGAAATATTGGGTTTGTTCATTTTTGTGGTTTTGGTGAAGATCAGATCACTTTTCATGAAGGATTTGTGCAGAAAACTGGGAAATTGGAATTTTTTTTTACGTGTAACATTGTGTAAACTACTCAAGAAAATACTAAATATACTGTCTATCATCAACCCTCAGGATGTAACATCAACTTCTGCTCCCAGTTCCCACTGCGTACATACCACTATGTTAACATGAAAAAGACCTGGATCGATGCTCAGCAATATTGCAGAGTGTACTACAGTGACCTGGCCACATTTGAAACCATGAATGACATAAGCTTGCTGAAACCTGATTTTTCCTATTCGTGGGCATGGATAGGACTTCAGGATGACCCAAACTCCTGGAAATATAACATGGGCAATGATTCCAACTCCTGGAGATGGTCAGCAACTGGTGAACCAAGCAAAACTGGTTATCAGGCCTGGGATTTTGTGGGTGGTGATCCAAGTAGTTCAGGTGGACAGGAAAAGTGTGCGATGATGAGCACTGGAATTTGGCATGATGTGCTCTGTCAATCCCTTAAAAGTTTTGTTTGTTTCAATGGTAAGAAAGAGTTACTTCACTTTAGCTACTGACTTAGATGGGTTTGTTCGCCCAGTAGCTGTGCTTCTCCCTCCCTGTCTCCTTCTCCCTATAGTTTTCTGCAGGCATCCCTGGTTTCAGACTTGTATGCTTGCAATGTGTAGTTATGGGTTTTACCAACTTTCCTATTCGTGCTCATTCTCTCTCTCTCGCTCTCTGAATGAATGGCTACCATGAGCCTTCAGAGTGTTGCCTAAAGGGGTATTTGTTGGGTTTTATATATAATTCTGGAAGGTCTTGAACTACAATGCAAAGTGCCTTGAGAAGATTTTTGTTATGATGTGATGCTATATAAAGAAAATTATTACAGGTATGGGACTGAATTATTGCCGGTATTTTATAGAAAGTAGGGCTTTCAACAAATATTCTAGATAACTGTTACAATAACTGATTCCCCTACTACTACTACTACTACTACTACTACTACTACTACTACTACTACTACTAACTCTAACGCTTTTTAGTGCTGAAAATTGCAGACATTCAAAATGAGGACACAACAAAATAAAATAAAAAAAACTGAAATCCCAAATTTATGGCATCGACTAATTGGTAGAGGGAGGGGGGTGATTTAGTGTGGAGGCTGCGATCATGTCCACCAGAACTTCCCTAGTTATTATGTGATAATTTAAGCTAAACTGTGAGCATAACATCATGTTTTAGTGTAGTGTATTAGTAAACCACTAATATTGGCTTTTTACTCTGCAGTTTTTTACTGCGCATGTTACGTCACAAACAATTGTCAACCTATGTCACCTCAGCCGCTTCATCTCCTCTCATGTTTGGCAGAAGTCTGCTGCTGTGGTTTGAGAGGGTGTGTGGAGGAGCTTCTGCTTCCTCACTCAAACAGAGAAGATTTGATACACTACATCATTAACACTACCATAACTTCACATTCTCTACTCTCACTCAGTGCACTTACGTGGAAAAACATTTTTGTAATTGGGGGGCATTGCTACTCAGAGTCATTCAAAGTGTCAAGACTTGTGCCTGAATGGCAAGGAGTCATAATACAGAACATGCATGTTCTGTATTACGTCTGTATTGACGAAAAATGCTTTTAACACGTGTTAAAAGCAAATGGACCCATTTCCATTTAATCCAAAAATAAAAAGTTCAACTCAAATTATTTAACATCACTGTGGCTTAACAATTATTAACTGTAGTTTTTACCTCATAAGAAAGAGAGAAAATAATTTATTGCAGTGTTATCATTTGTGTTGCAGTTACAAACTATGTGTTCATCTCAACTTCTGCAACATGGAATTCCGCCCAAACATACTGCAGACAAAACTACAAAGACTTTCCAACAATTGAGAACAATGCAGAAAACTCTGCAGTGTATTCTGCCAAACCAAGTGCTACTAAAGTCTGGATCGGTCTGTATCGAGTGCCATGGGCTTGGTCTGACAAATCTCAAAGCTCTTTCCGAAATTGGCTAAGTGGCCAACCTGATAATAGTAATGGAAACGAGTTCTGTGCGGCCGAGAATCCTTCACATATGTTCGCCGATTTGGACTGTGCCACCAAAATTCCTTTCGTCTGTCATCAAGGTAATAATATTTTTGAGTCGACTGATCAAATATTACAAGCATGTCTCCTTTTTTTTGTGACTGCATATTTATTGTACTGTTCAGTTTTAAAACTGAGGACCACGCTACGGATGAAGATTCAGACCGAGGCTGAGATAACTAGTCCAGTTAACAATGCCCAAATCCTCCAGCAGGTAAAGTTATAATTCCTATTTTAGGTTTTGTTCTTAAATGACAGAGGACAAAGAAAATGACATGAAACTAGAGAGTGGTACACAAAATTAGATAAAAGCCCTCCAAATTTTTTCTATTTTAATTTAGTTAGGTGCAGTGCTGAAAAGTCAGGGATGGAGAGACGTCATTCTACAATGGAAGATTCTGCACAAACAAATGGAAAAGACACTCGAAACAACATCAGGAACTATGTAAAAGTAAGGTGGCTGAATCTGAGCAATAATAATGTACAGTACTTAATGTAATATTTCTTTCAAAGGAGTAAGTTGTTTGGTGAATTTGTGTTCTGCAATTACTGTACACT
Organism: Channa argus; assembly: GCF_033026475.1. NCBI lineage: Eukaryota > Metazoa > Chordata > Actinopteri > Anabantiformes > Channidae > Channa > Channa argus. Next base: position 4,446,869 of record NC_090203.1, on the reverse strand, counting down.
TAAGCCAAAAACAAATATCTACTATACTGTTGGGTTTTCATTGTTTGTTAACAACCGACTTGGTGATATAGGGTCTGCTGAATACATATTTTATCAACAATGTCCAAAAGGTTGTCCCAAAACAAAAAGGGAGACCTGAAATGAGTTTTCTTAAAATATTTTGATAGCGATTCATTTTGCTTAGTACCAGTTTCTGGAATGTTCAACAGAGAACGTGAAGTTATGTCGCACTATGTTAACGGTTGGTCATCGTCTTGTGATCTTTAAAGGTTTGATCTTTAAACTCTATAAAATTATATCGAGCAAAGACTAATAACAACAGTCCCATTAGAAAAATGAAAAAAAGATCTTACTCTCTCCCCCAACTCTGGCTTTTGTAACAACCTTCTTCATGACTAGCAACAAAACAAATGTACAACTTATACAACACAAGACCATTCACAGAACCCACATCACTCAAAGCCAAATGTTTAAAATGGACTAATCCAACGCAGATACCTGCTCACAATGCACCTCAGGTAGCACAGACGATTACTTCCACGGACCTTGGGCCTGCAAACCGTTGCATTCTTTCTGGGTAGCAGTGACAGAGACAGTCTCCACTACCCTGAGCTGCAGAATCCCCTCATCTCCATCCCTCTGTTTACTTGGAAACATCTCCGAAGTTGATCACCTCAAGTTAAATATAAAAACCCAGTACTCATCTCTGAGGCTTAACTTTGATGAAGCTTGGAAACCATTTCTAGAACATTTCAACTTAAACAAAATGCCTGGGACTGAAAACACGCACATCTCCACAAACAGCTAAAAATGACATGCCTTTTATTCCTAAATACCTACCATCACTCTTATTAATATCCATCAATATTAGTAACAATGTAGTAGTCGATTACAATTACAGTTATCATCATCATCAATATAATTTTTATCATTAGTGGAAGTAGCAGATTTCATTCCCCCACTTTTGTGTGTGTTCTCCAAATACTATAAATATATCATCATTATATTATTTAACTATGACTTGTTGTGTATCCTTTCTGTTATTGGTAATGTTGTTATCAGCCTATTTGGTATTATTAGTTTTATTATCATTATTATCACTACTATTATTATTGATATTATTATTAACATTATTACAATTTTAATTGTCTGCTATATATATTTATATTCTCTCTCTCTTTGTTGTTTTATCTAATTTATCTGAATGTACTATCAGTTCTCAAATAATTATTACACAATATATATGCTTAGAACATGTTTATACCCTTAGTATGTATACTCCTACCCAGTATTTCCCCCCCCCCCCCCCCCAACTGTTGCTTCTCTTCTGATTATACACGTTCTGCTCATCCTAACTACCCCTCCTCAATCCTTCAACCCTGATGCACCTTTACAAGCAAACATACACTGTTCATAGGTAACACATGTCATCTTTTTGTCATACCTCACTGTTGTTATGCATTTATGTTTTGTATTGTGTGATTTGTACAGGGGGTTTTTTTTTGTGGTGAATAAAAAATAAAAAAAAAAACATACCCAGACATCAGCAGCTATTTCATTTTCATACTAAGTGATTTTTGCATACACCCTAAAAGAGTTTACACCAACCAGACATAACTTTATGGTCATTGATAGGTGAAGTTAATTTGGAGGGAAAAGAATTAATGCTGGTTCCAATAGAAAAAATGTCAGAATACACAGTGTATTGCTAATTGTCGTGTACAAGGCTGCATGGATGCGTTTTAGTTTTGCTAAAGTTTATAACAAGAGCTGGCTGTGGCTTAAACATATACACTGTAGGGATGTGTATGTGATCCTGCATGAGTGTTCACACTGCATGTGTTTTAGTATCTGTGCTTTAGCCTCCGCGGCTTTCTTTAAAACCATAACGTTAAACCTCATGTTTGAAATCTGCTAGTTGTCTTTTCACTGCATCTGCATGATGAGGAAAAGGATATTTAGCAGGACAGGCAGGTGTAAAGTACACAAACACACACACTGAGCCAACCAAACCTGTCAGAGGCATTGGAACGTGGCTGTATTCATCCTTCCTAAAGGTCTTAACCAGTGTCCCTGTCCCTGCTGCTGGGATGAACTCCGAGAGCACAATGCTGCCACCATTATGTGACGAGTAGTGCCTGGGGTTCTCCCGACGTTGTGCTTGGAGTTCTGCTCAAGAGTTAAATATTTTCAATAGAGCAAAACACAATTTTAAGTCTCCCTTATGCTGTAATAATTATTGCTATATAGATTAAGTATCTTTTTTGGTTGGATGAACCGCATCCACCTCTGCCACAACATTCATGATTTTTCGGACTCAAGAAGTCACAATTTGAAATACACATCTCAAAACACAGTGAAATCAAGCTAGTACACTAAAGACTAAATAAAGCAGCAGTACAACAATAGAATATATATCATACAACATACAAATATTGTATAGGTGTGAACAGTTACGTAGGTGTGTGCGACGGGGCCTCTGCAACCTACGGTTACCCATAATTTCCTTCTCTACTTACGTCCGCGTTGACATTTACATGCATCAACAGAGAAGTATAAATCAGCCTTTAATTCCCCATTGCAGCTATACACTCACTGGCACTTTATAAGATACACCTGTACAATCTATTGCAATCCAATACAGCAGCTCTGCTATTATTCAACCTTTAAAGTGTTATAATTTCTCAGTTTTTAAGTTGAAACTGTCAGAAAGGTAACATTTCTACTATGCGTTTACTACTGAGGTCAAAGTGGGTAGTGGAGTTGCACTAGAGTGCATTATAAGAAGAGCTGGTCCTAATGTTTCAGCACACATTTTTAAATGCAAGCAGAGCAAATCTGGCATAATCAAGTAATTATTAATATAATTTTGCAATTTTCAATGCAAGAATATTATTTCCAAAGACCAATGTGAGGGTTTGCCGTTTTGTGCCTAAACTAAAAAGCTCATATTTAAAGTCTGAAATGTTGGTCAGACAAAATGACTTTTGAAAATATTTTGGACCCCTGAATAAAAAGCATTTTGTAATTCCACCTGTAAATAAATTGACTGAAAATAATAAACAGATTGAACAATAATGCAAATCTTTAACTACATATACTTTAGATTTGCTCTTTCTATTACCATATTAAACTGCATTACTGACACATGCCCCTGTAACACAAAATGTAAACTTCCAGGGAGCCATTCTTTGCATATGAAAATGAAGGCAAGAGGACTCTGTATAAATCCAAAGGGAAAAGCAGACATCTTTATTTTTGGAAGCTTCACTACAAAGCATTCATATATCACCAATCAACCGCTGGATTTTAAAGTTGTGAGTATCCCTTTACACTTCCAAGGAATTAATGACGGTTAAATTGCCAGTGTAAATGCTATAAGAAAAGAAGTTAAGTACCTAATGAGAAATAGCTACAAGTTACTATTGGGTCAGTTGTGTTAATAGAAATAATTATAATGTCATGACATGGCACGGTTGCTTTTAAAATATTTTTTGAATTATTTTGCCTATAAGACAAATAATTGTTGATCAGCCGTGTACATTATCAACCTATACATAGAAGAGACATTTTGTCTCTCTGAATTAGGCCCTTTGGTAAATAATATTTATTTGAGCTGGCTGGGGTATATTCTTTATACATTATAAGGCTGTACTTAATGTTTGCTGATGTCACTGAAGAAAATTGTATTGCTCCCTCATCTAGAATTGATTTTTGCTCTGGCTTATAAATAAACAGTTTAGGAAAGAGATTAAACTTGATCAAGTATGCAAAAATAGCATTTATTTGGTAAAATGCAGCACGAGTAGATAACTGTGTAGGGTAGATTGAACTACAGTTTCAACGGTTCAAAAATGGCTTTATTTCAGTTTGCAGAAAATTAAGTCACTGAAATACCCCATTAAAAATATAATTTGACTTCCAAATGAGTACATCCCGTTTACCTAGAACCATCATAATAACATGTCCAACTAATGCAACATATATTTGATACTTCAGATTCTGTACTACAGCAATCAAATATTAGCAAATTTGTGGTTTGACCATATTCACTCCGGTAGATTTGATCAACTCAGAGGTTTGTTCACCTGTTTAAAATATGACTGATATAGAAGGAAACATGGTTGCAAAGAGAAGCTTTGTTTGTCAAATCATGTTTAAACTATAGATGTTTGAGGGGCCAGGGGAACGAACTAAAAATGCTATGTTTTCTACAATTATGAAGGCATATAAAGAAAAGGATGGGTAAGCATTCACTAAAGCTTTTGGGTAGTTAGACTTTGCCCACATTTCTAGAGATCAGCTTAAGTGCACAGTGTCAGTAAAGTAAAAAAAGGACTTCTTCCTCAAATTGTTAAGATGATATCTTATGATGATATGATGATATCTATCATTATCTTTCCTGCTTACTTTGTTTAGGGTTGTGAAGGGTGCGGAAACAAATCCCAGCTGCTGTCAATGCCACAAAAGGCATGATACACCTTAAACAGATTACTGCTTTGTCATAGAAGTATAAATTGTGTATACACACACTCCCCACGAGTGTGTGTGTCATTGTGAGCATAAAAGGGTGAACAAGAAGCAGTGTATAGCTCTTTGTGTGCCAGTAGGTAGAAAAGCGCTATATTTGTCCAGACTATTTACCATTTAATATATTCTCTTTGTTTGTAGAAAAGTCATAAATGGATCACAACATGTCTCTGACTCTGCTCTTCTTTGGTAAGATCAGCAGTTCTTCTTTGTCTACATCATTTTAAAATGTGGTTTGCTCTTTGGTTTTGGAGGCTGTACCACCGTTCTTATTATCTTTTCAGCTCGGGTAAAAAAACATAGTAGTGGTGAAACACAATGCTAATCTTCAATGTATTTTTATGTGTCGTGCTTCTTCGACTGTTGAGGACTTTCACCAGACATCATCAGGTCACAGAACAAGTCACTTCCCACATGCTGAACATGTGGCTGTGTGTCCCAACCACACAGTCCATGTTCGAAGCATCCATGTGTAGATGTTAGATTCTAGGATAAAGACAATCCACCAGACTATAAACAACGGTATAGTTAAAGGTGTTTTAAGTCTATAATCTGCTAGTTGTTTTGCCACATCAAAATATTCTAAAAACTAAGATGTTTTGTCCAAGATCAATGGCTTTCGGCTTGTCCCTTCAGGGGTCGCCACAGCAGAACACGTGTTTTTACGCTGGATGCTCTATCCTGTCGCAACCCCCCCCCCTTTTATCTGGGCTCGGGACCAAGGTTGCAATTGGACTCAGGGCGGGGCCACGCCTGGTGGGGTGGAATTTGCACCTGCGGCCTTCTGCATCCCAACCCAATGCTCTACCACTGCACCACTATGCCCCCTGTTCTGTCCAACTATAGTGTTCTGTCCAAATATAGGGTGGGAGACTAGTAAAGTTAAAACAAGGGCAAGCAACATGTTTACATTTAAGAGGATTAAAGTACAGATATTTTCTGTTCGATGTAGTGAAGTAAAACTCCGTACAGTAACGAAGTACTTGTACTTTGTTATTTTCCACCATTTATTATTACTATAGTACAAATAGTACTATAGTACAAATTTTTGAAAAAAGTTTAACCCCATCAGCAACTACACGGGGAGACTTTAGCGTTAGTCACACAGAGCCAGAAGAACAAACGTAACGTTACCTGTGAAAGAGAGACACTGGAAAAGTATCAGACTTACATTATCAGACTGAAGCCCGTTTTCTTTCACGAGGAAGTGAAGTTTCTTCCAAGTTTGTTGACAGCTGATAGGTGACTTAAAAAAAGAAAAAAGCTTTTTAGCTAATATTCGCAACACTATCTATAACTAACGTTAGCTTGACTTGGTTGTTCATTTACCATCAGTATTAAGTATCAACTGTATTTTTAACATTGACGTTGTTGTTAGGTCACATAACAAACGTCACACAAACGTTGCCGCAATTTTCGTAACCAGAGACCGTTTAGTGTTGTTTAGTGGCCAAATCTGCTTTTCTTAATAACTTACATGTTCGTTAGCGAGCGACGACTCTGGACGCGACATCGCCGGCTGGAACGTACGTCAACGTCGCCGCCATATTGGACGTGGCAAGCTCGGCTTGTAAACATTAAAGGCGGGAGTTCCGGGTTTAGCGTTATAACGTTTACATTTGTCAACCGACTTTAGTGAACCTGGTTTCTATTAAAGAGTTAATGATCAAAGTGTGGCAAAAAAAAAACTACAGTCACAGAGAATCTCCAAAATGTTATTATTGTTGTTGTTGTTTGTTTTTTGTTGTTGTTGTTGTACAACAGTACAGTCCCCTACATTAGTAGGGGACAATATAATCTGTATTTAATTTATTGTTAATATATACAGTAAGTAAAAGTGACAATGCCACGCAGTAAAACAAAAACTGCTACAAGAGAAATCCTGTGATTATTTGCTAGGGCTACAAGTAAGTACATACTGAGTGGAGCAGCATATCTTAAGTATCAGTTTCATTTACCCATCACTGCCACTACTCATCCTAGTGGTTCCCAAACCTGGTCCACCCTACCTAACTAGTGCCCTACCCACTGCTGATTATCTGGATCACGTGTGTCCAGTAAATCAAAAGTTGGAAGATACTTGTTTTCTTTGTCTTCCCCACCCCAGCCTAATCTAAGATAGTGTCTTCCAGGTTGGTGTTGACTGAACACACCTGATCCAGGTAATTGGTCAAAGGTGAGGCGCTACCTGGATAAGGCCAACTTAGAGGATTGCACGGGGCCCTTTAAAGCAAAAGGCTCCTAGTTAAAGCTTCTGGCTGAGAATACACATGGATCCTTAGCCTGAGTCTATATAAAAACCTTAATATCTGGAACATTTCTGGCTGTCCAGTGTTGGTTAACTGGCAGCAAGATTTGGAAGTGGCCCACGTGTGGAAGTATTAAGCCAGAAGATATATAAATATTCACCAGAATGATTTTGGTATCTGGGTTCCAACTGACATTTGGTGAATGGCACCTTGATCAATTTGTCAGTCTATCACATGGTGGATACATAGAGACAGACAAAAATTCACACCTACTAGTTATTTAGTTGCAATATTAATCTTGATCTTTGGATTAATATGGTGACTGGGCAGCATACCCTCTCCACCTGAAAAGGCTTTTGCCAGAAAGCAGGTTCAAACCCAGCACTATGAGTATACTTTGTGATGCTTTAACACACAAGCTGCATTTTAGTGCCACAAATGGTCAAGAGGGACAAATCTGAGCATTTAGCTGAGGACCAGCGTGACGAGCATCTAATCACAACTTTAAAGCGCTAATGGCATTGCAACATTTTTGTTCTGTCTTGATTTATGATAAATTCTGTACTAGTCTAAACATATGCTATTGTCAATCCCTAGTCTTTTGCATCTCCTCCTCCTCATCCTCTCTTATTCGTAAGTTCCACTATGTCAACTTGAAGATGACCTGGGCCACTGCTCAAAAGTACTGTAGAACAAATTATACCGACCTTGCTACCATCAGAAGCATGGAAGAAATCAGCAGGTTAAACAGACCTACCTCCATCACCTCAGTGGCCTGGATTGGACTGAATGATGACCCAAATGGCTGGTTCCAAATCATGGGAAACGATGCCAACTCCTGGAGATGGTCAGCGACTGGTGAAGGAAGCAAAACTGGCTATAAAAACTGGGCACATTATCAGCCTAATGATCAATATATAGAATACTGTGGGATGATAAACATTTATGGGTATTGGAATGATATATCATGTGCCACTGTGTCTAGTTTCGTCTGTTATACAGGTAAAGAAATTAAGTTGATGAATTTTAACTTAATTTTATTCATTAAATGAATCAACTACAGCACAATAACCTTTTAACAACATCTGGTCTAATCTGAAGCTAACATTATTTATAATAAATGTATCTATTTTGAAAACACATTTTTTTAGTGATTCATTGCAGGCACTATAAAAATGAATCGTACTGACTGAACAGTAGTCCTCAATTTCAGATACAAAGATACACCTCACTATTATGAAAAAACTAACAAGAGAATATTAGAAATATCAGTTTATGACTTAAGCAAATATTTTCTAAGAATGTTCTGTTGAATAACAGAACAAATTCCCTAAAAAAAAATTCACTAAAAGCAGTGAGATAATTCAATTTTTTACTAACCCTAACCAAAGTGCAATTTCATATTTTACAGCAAAAAACATGTTGGCAGTTTTAAAAGAAAAATGAAACTGTTATGCCAAGTTTATAATATGTGGACAGGAACATTTACTTAGCAATACAACAAACTTTCTCACAACTCTGCTAATATTTAAAGGTCTAAAATATTTTATTATTGCATATCCCTTCTAATTAATCAATATGTTTATTATTGAGGTCACAGTGGAGTGCATTATAAAAATAGGTGGTTCTAATGTTTTGCCTCGTTCATTTTAAATGGGGTGGCCAAAGCATTAAATTGCACAGTTGGTCATAATGGTATGCCTGATTCGTGTGCATATAGTCTATATGGTAGGAACTGCATTAAATGAAAACATAATTTCATTTACTTGAATTATAATTACACTTGTTTCATTTTCTTTCTGTTGCAGAGACACTTCAAAATACAAAAAACTACGTGTTCTTCCCAAATCCAGTAACATGGACTGATGCCCAAAGTTACTGCAGACTACACTTCACAGACTTACCAACAATTGAAAGTTCTGTAGACAATGCAAATGTCTTTAAAGCAATACCGAGCAATAATTATGCATGGATTGGTCTGTACCGACTGGCATGGAAATGGTCTGATTCCAGCAACAGCTCATTCAGAAACTGGCAAACTGGACAGCCAGATAACTATAACACTAACCAGTACTGTGTGAGTGAAAATAATCTACATGAGTGGCAGGACGACAACTGTCAGAACATGAACGCTTTCATCTGCCATCAAGGTAATAATTCAGTGCATGGAGAGTTCGGTTTGCCTTTTTAAAAAAAATGTATTCTATAAAAAAAATAAATTTATTGCATCCACCAGTTTGGTTTGTGATTGTGTGTTTACTGGACTCTTTAGATCTAACAGAGCAGAAGATTGTAAAGATAAAGATTCAGACTAGCGCTGACCTGATGGATCCAGCTGTTGACACCGAGCTTCTCAAAAAGGTACATTTTTCTCCCTCTTTGTTTTGTCTTTAACACAGGAAATTTACAGAGAATGATTAAATGAAGGTGTACAAAGTTTATTAATGTAGATAACACTATAGAAGTTAGAGATGAGATATATAAATGTCCTTTATTGCTTCTCAGCTAGATGCTGTGTTAGGATTGCCTTACAGAACGCTGCGGTGGAGAGTTCAGCCCAGGAAACAGGAGACAGAAAAAAATCTGTGCACCTAACTTTTTTAATACACAGTGCACAACAAAGCTAAATCAAGCCTTGAATCCTTATTAACTTTACCTTAAAGTGCCTTTCATGCCATAACCTAACCTCCATAAACATGTCTGGATGCAAAACCTGCAACCTGGAGTCAAAGTCTTGCATTTTGCATTTCACCTATCCATGTACAACTGTTTGTGTTGTACTAAACATAATTAAAATCCAGGTCCAGTCAGTGATTGCATTTGTTTTTTAGTAAAACATAATTGGAAAAATAAATATGTAAATGCTATTTTGTGAAAATATGGTTGTTTGCTAGCAACAATGTCAGAAATAATACACATAGTTGTTCACTCATAATAGTTTTGCAACCAAATGTAAATTAAAATACATTTTGGGGTGTTGGCCTCATTTTTGTTTCCATTTTTGTGGCTGTGCATTTCTGTTAGCTTGGTTGTTTGTCCATGTGCTGCTGAGTGACACACTTCACAGTTGTTCTCCATTTTACACACAACAAATTGAACTATAAGCACACAAATCTGAAAACTGCCTACGCCCGTATCAACAACATGACTCCAAATAATTAAAGTCAATTCTAGTAGTCTCATTTAAATATCATTGTAAATCACAATTGTGTAAATCTCTGAACACTAATTGCATCAATTAGCACAGTATGTGTAAACATTGGCTTTAAAAATGGATCCCCAAGATTACCAATCATATTGCCCCTGCACAAACTCAGCAACCAGATATTTAAAAAGGAAAACCTGAAACTTGGACACGGTTGTGAATCGTGGCCTAACCATAACCGAAGCTGGGTCCTATAAAGTGTATCATTACATTTTACAGAAAAGAAAGACCTCCAGGAGGAGTTATCAGATGCCGGAAATTCAGCTGTGTTTAATCAGACAAACAAGTGAGCACCACATGCCAAAGCAATCCACACTAAACGAGGATTAAATTTCAGTCGAGATGCTGAAACATTTTACTTTTGTACCACAGGCTGACCTTAGCCAGATTTCTGGCAAAGCAGGTTTGCATATGAAAATGTATCTGCAAATGTGTACGGTTCCAGCTTTGTGCACCAGATGGTTAATTCAGTGGTTGGTTATCATTGAGTAGCAATAGCAGTGTGTATTGCCATATGCAGATTCATTAAATTAATTTACACTTTTTATAAACATGTAAATTAATTTGTATGGAAAATATATATTAGAATGAACAAGTTACATTTTCTGTATTCTTTTTACTTTCTTTGTTTTTCGCATTGAGTGCCAGTCTGTGTATTTTAGTCTATTTAAAAAGCAGAAATTTCATCTATCCATTATCTGTAATCGCATATCCTGTTTAGGGTCAGGGCGCTGAACCCTATCCCAGCTGTCATTGGGCAAGAGGCACGGTATACTCTGGACAGGTTGGCAGTCTATCTCAGGGCCAACACAAAATTAATTAACTGATTGATATAAAAAAGGTACAAGCAGTGGGCTAAGAAAATGATCGACTAAATTTTCAACTTCAAAAAAACAATTTATTTAAACAATACTGATTGTGATTATTATGGCAAACATACATTAATACAAATTAAAAGGTCCACAGTTGCTGTTATTAAAGATGTAGCTGATTCTAACCAATTTATGTGCTGACAGGTGATTAATCCATGATGACACCACAGCATTTATTAGCTGATAATATTTTTAATTAAAAAAAAAAAAAGCAAAAAAAACCTTTGAAATATACATAATACTACATACTACATGACTATACAATGTCTTAGCTTTTAGTTTGGGTTACTTTAAATCAATACGGAAATAGAAAGGCTTTGAGATATGATCCAATGAATACAGTATAGTTTAAAGGACGATCAAAAGTAATTAGTCAGATGAACATTAAGTCAAACAATCATCATAAATATTATTTTGTGGTAAATGGACATGATCACATTTTCTATCTTCCCCTGTGATGCTTGCACAGGCTTTCACTGCAGACATATCTACCTTGTTGTTTGCAAATCTATTGCAAATAAAAAACGAAAAAAATCACACGTACATAAGTATTGTCTGCCTTTGCCATGACACACATTTCTGTAGCATTGATGGTCCTAATGAGCGCAGTGGCCTCTATCATCTGTAAATTGAAGAAGATTGGAACCACCAGGAATCTTCCTAGAGAGGAAACTGAGCGATCGAGAAAGAAGGACCTTATTCAGGTTGGTGGCCAAGAACACGATGGTCACTTTGAAAGAGCTCCAGCATTTCTCTTCCCTTCCAGAAGAACAACCATGTCTGCAGCACTCCACCAATCAGGCCTGTATTGTAGAGTGACCAGACGGAAACCACTCCTCCGTAAGAAGACCATGACATCCTACCTAAAGGACTTTCAGACCATGTAAAACAAGATTCTCTGGTCCGGTGAAACAAAGATTGACGTCTTGTGTCATGTTTGGAAGAAACCAATACCATTCCTACAGTAAAGCTTGGTGGTGGCAGCATCGTGCTGTGGGGAAGTTTTTCAGTGGCAGGAACTGGGAGACTAGTCAGGATTGAGGGAAAGATGAATGCAGCAATGTACAGAGACGTCTTTGATGAAAACCTGTTCCAGAGAGCTCTGGACCTCAGAATAGGGCAACGGTTTATCTTTCAACAAGACAAAGACCCTAAGCACACAGCCAAGATAACAAAGGAGTGGCTACGGGACAACTCTGTGAATGTCCTTGAGTGGCCCAGCCAGAGACCAGACTTGAACCCAATTGAACATCTCTGTGCACCGACGCTCCCCATCCAACCTGATGGAGCTCGAGAGGTACTGCAAAGAGTATTAAGCAGAGGCGGTGAATACTTATGTAAATGTGATTTTTCATTTTGTATTTTTAATAGATTTGCAAAGATTTAAAAAAAATATCATGTTGTTATTATCGGGCATTGTTTGTAGAATTCTGAGGAAAATAATGAAATTAATCAATTTTGAAATAAGGCTGTAACATAACAAAATGGAGAAAAAGTTAAGCAATTCAAATACTTTCTGGATGCACTGTACACCTGCATGATGCAGTACAGTACAGTAGACATATAGTAGGAAACTTGTCAATACAACATTAAAGTATGTAAAAGTACCTCAAATACTATAAAATGACATGTAGTCCATTGCAAGACCAGCGCTTTTGCCATTTTTCTAGTATACATATAAACAAACATAGATTTATAAATACAAAAATATGCAAAAACTATGTCAGATTTTTTACCTGCCATGCAAAGAGAACAGGGTTTTTGCATTTTCTTGCGTATTGCCTGTGCATTGGCTGGGTTTGTGTGTCGTCTGACAGCAGTGTTTGGTTTGAGCAAAGTTAAAATTGTTTTGGATTTTACAAGACAAGTCAGAGGTTTGTTAATTACAGCTTGAACTTTGGGTTTAATGTTTACCATTTTGAGAAAATGGGAGGAGATTTCAGTATATGTGTTTATTATTTTTTTTATATATAAACATGACAGGTCATCAGCACCAGATTATTCAGGAAAAGTGATAAAAAAATTTAAATTTTCGACACACTATGAAACAAAAGAAGGTTGTTTGGCTTTCATCAAGTAGAACCAATGTGACCTTTGCCAAATGGCTGATTTGTATATTTAAATACAAGTCTGTCAATCTCTAATAATACAACATTAGAAGTGGCCTTTCAGCACAAAGGCCACAGAACTGGCTCAGTCTTGGTGTGTCGGGGGATATTTACCTGCAAGCCTGACTGATTCCGGCATCAAAAACTTTGCAACTTTGGGCACCAAGGAGTTGAAGATAACAGATTAAGTCGCATTTTTTGCAAATAGGAAACATCCTCAAAACACCCAACAGCTGGATTTAAAGTGGTGAGTATTTGCTTTCTAAACAACCTAAAGGCATTAGAACATCACTCTGCTTTAAAATGGAAGCAGGAATTCTGCAAAACAAAATGTGCATTAGCAATGTTGTTGCTAATGCACATTTTGACTTTTTAAGGCATTTTTTAAACCACAGGTTAAAATAATGAACTGTTGGTACACACTGACAGCAATCTCTTCATTTTTTTCTTTGGTCACACAAAATGTAAATAAAGGTTGGAAAAAGTATCAAACTGTATTCAAACCTGTTACAGTTTTCCGCTTTGCTAAAACGCTAGACCCCAAATTTTGCAACATTACTGTACACTGCTAAAACTAGTTATTCTGCAAATTCTTCAATAACATTCATTACTGAGACCGACCTTTTGGCAAAACTATAAACACAGTTTCACTAACAAAACACATTGTGCACGGGGATGAGATCTGATGCAAATTGGCAACACACAGGCCGCAAAGATTAAACACAACTATTGTTAACAACTGTTGTTAATACAATACAAGTCAAGACTGTACACACTTGTGCTTAGTCACTGGTTGGGGATAAACCCTCTAAGTTAAAAGCCAGTTCCAAATGCAAGTGTCATGTGTGAGTTGAATTGTGACTTCAGTAACAACACAGGAGAAAGAGGAGCACATCTCAGGGACGGTGAAATGTGAGGAAGAGGAGTATGATGAGGAAGGCCAACAAGAGAGTCATAACAGAGGAAGTAACAACGCTCACTTTTAGTGGGCTCAACAATCAGGACATTCACATACAGTGTATCCAGAAAGTATTCGAATCGCTTAACTCCTTCCACATTTTGTTATGTTGCAGCCTTATTCCCACATGGATCAAATTTATTATTTTCCTCAAAATTCTAAAAACAATGCTACAAAATGTCAACGCGAAATAAGTTTGTTTAAAATCTTAAAAAAACCAAGAAAAATCACATGTACATAAGTGTAAGTCTCACTTTCAGAGGAGTCAACAATCAGGACATTGAGAGACAGTAAGATGTCTTAGTGCATTTCTCACCTGTACTCTGTATAGAGAATGTAACATAACAATATGAAGACTAATACTGTAAAATGAAAGATGGCCATGTGAGGTCCTGTGTTCCATCCAAAGGCCAGAGGCTAAATGAATGGTTGACACTGTTTACTGTAGATATTTACTGAAATTATGATCCTTTTCCCTCCAAATGCAAATGCAAAACTGAACAATTGTTCCAAATTCAAACTGTCAGAACCAAACTACGCATTTAGACATGACACAAAAGCCATCAAATACACAAACACTACACAACAGGTAGGACTGATATACTGTATAACAATCCATTTCGGTAAGATTCTGGGCTAAAAAATGTTTTGGTGGCGGTAACATGTTTCAGTATTTTTCCACTCTTTCTTTACCATGCATTTTACATGTAGGGGGGATGCCAACCTAACCCTAAAGCCAACATAAAAACAACGCATATTCAGCAGGTGCAAACATCAAGTGAAAAAAACTTATACAGGAATGTATTAAAAAAAGTTACAGTAAAGTAATGAAAATTTAATTTGTGCAAAAGTTTGCATCCCCTTTGATGAATTAAGAAAAAAATAACACATTTCTTATGAACATTTGTACAAGCTCAATGCGCATTAAATATTAGGGTGATGAAAACAAATCTTTGCTTTACAGTTTTTGCCATTACAAAATAAGGGGATGCAAATGTTTGCACCAAGCTGCATGTAGCACAAAGCCCACTATGCAATTTTATATAAATACACCTTCATCCATTATCTAAACCTCTGATCCATTTGGAGTTGTTCCCAGCTGTCATGGGCAAAAGGGGAGGTACAGCCTAAACAGGGCGCTAGTTTATCTCAGGGCTGAAACATACATACAACCACTGACACAGACACCTTTATCATTATATTATTTAACTATGACTTGTTTTCTATCCTTTCTATTATTGCTAATGTTGTTATATTAGTTTTATTATCATCATAATTAATAAAAAAATAATTGTTTGATATATTCTGTCTCTTTGTTCATTTTTAGCTAATATATCTGAATGTACTATCAGTTCTCATAAATAATTATTACACAATATATATGCTTACAACATGTTTATATCCTTAGTATGTATACTCCTACCCAGTATCCCCCCCCCCCCCCCCCCCCAACTGTTGCTTCTCTTCTGATTATACACGTTCTGCTCATCCTAACTACCCCTCCTCAATCCTTCAACCCTGATGCACCTTTACAAGCAAACATACACTGTACATAGGTAACATGTCATCTTTTTGTCATACCTCACTGTTGTTATGCATTTATGTTTTGTATTGTGTGATTTGTACAGGGGGTTTTTTTTTTGTGGTGAATAAAAAATAAAAAAAACCACATACCCAGACATCAGCAACTATTTCATTTTCATACTAAGTGATTTTTGCATACACCCTAATAGAGTTTACACCAACCAGACATAACTTTATGGTCATTGATAGGTGAAGTTAATTTGGAGGGAAAAGAATTAATGCTGGTTCCAATAGAAAAAATGTCAGAATACACAGTGTAATGCTAATTGTCGTGTACAAGGCTGCATGGATGCGTTTTAGTTTAACTATAGTTTATAACAAGAGATGGCTGTGGCTTAAACATATACACTGTAGGGATGTGTATGTGATCCTGCATGAGTTTTAGTATCTGTGCTTTAGCCTCCGCGGCCTTCTTAAAACCATAACGTTAAACCTCATATTTGAAATCTGCTAGTTGTCTTTTCACTGCATCCGCATGATAAGGAAAAGGATATTTAGCAGGACAGGCAGGTGTAAAGTACACAAACACACACATCCACCTCTGCCACTACATTCATGATTTTTCGGACTCAAAAAGTCACAATTTGAAATACACATCTCAAAATACAGTGAAAGCGAACTGAATGAACTAAAGACTAAATAAAGCAGAAGTACAACAAAAGAATATATATCATAAAACATACAAATATTGAATAGGTGTGAACAGTTACGTTTCTTGTTCTACTTTTCTGTTGATTTTCGGTTCTATTCTCATTTCGATCCTGCCTCCAGACGTTATCCAATCAGCTTCGTTGACACACAGCTTTGCACAGTACATTGTTGAGATTTGGGAGGTGTGTGCGTCGGGGCCTCTGCAACCTACGGTTACCCATAATTTCCTTCTCTACGTACGTCCGCGTTGACATTTACATGTATCAACAGAGAAGTAGCCTTTAATTCCCCATTGCAGCTATACACTCACTGGCACTTTATAAGATACACCTGTACAATCCATTGCAATCCAATACAGCAGCTCTGCTATTATTCAACCTTTAAAGTGTTATAATTTCTCAGTTTTTCGAGGTCAAAGTGGGTAGTGGAGTTGCACTAGAGTGCATTATAAGAAGAGCTGGTCCTAATGTTTCAGCACAAATTTTTAAATGCAAGCAGAGCAAATCTGGCATAATCAAGTAATTATTAATATAATTTTGCAATTTTCAATGCAAGAATATTATTTCCAAAGACCAATGTGAGGGTTTGCCGTTTTGTGCCTAAACTAAAAAGCTCATATTTAAAGTCTGAAATGTTGGTCAGACAAAATGACTTTTGAAAATATTTTGGACCCCTGAATAAAAAGCATTTTGTAATTCCACCTGTAAATAAATTGACTGAAAATAATAAACAGATTGAACAATAATGCAAATCTTTAACTACATATACTTTAGATTTGCTCTTTCTATTACCATATTAAACTGCATTACTGACACATGCCCCTGTAACACAAAATGTAAACTTCCAGGGAGCCATTCTTTGCATATGAAAATGAAGGCAAGAGGACTCTGTATAAATCCAAAGGGAAAAGCAGACATCTTTATTTTTGGAAGCTTCACTACAAAGCATTCATATATCACCAATCAACCGCTGGATTTTAAAGTTGTGAGTATCCCTTTACACTTCCAAGGAATTAATGACGGTTAAATTGCCGGTGTAAATGCTATAAGAAAAGAAGTTAAGTACCTAATGAGAAATAGCTACAAGTTACTATTGGGTCAGTTGTGTTAATAGAAATAATTATAATGTCATGACATGGCACGGTTGCTTTTAAAATATTTTTTGAATTATTTTGCCTATAAGACAAATAATTGTTGATCAGCCGTGTACATTATCAACCTGTACATAGAAGAGACATTTTGTCTCTCTGAATTAGGCCCTTTGGTAAATAATATTTATTTGAGCTGGCTGGGGTATATTCTTTATACATTATAAGGCTGTACTTAATGTTTGCTGATGTCACTGAAGAAAATTGTATTGCTCCCTCATCTAGAATTGATTTTTGCTCTGGCTTATAAATAAACAGTTTAGGAAAGAGATTAAACTTGATCAAGTATGCAAAAATAGCATTTATTTGGTAAAATGCAGCACGAGTAGATAACTGTGTAGGTTGGATTGAACTACAGTTTCAACGGTTCAAAAATGGCTTTATTTCAGTTTGCAGAAAATTAAGTCACTGAAATACCCCATTAAAAATATAATTTGACTTCCAAATGAGTACATCCCGTTTACCTAGAACCATCATAATAACATGTCCAACTAATGCAACATATATTTGATACTTCAGATTCTGTACTACAGCAATCAAATATTAGCAAATTTGTGGTTTGACCATATTCACTCCGGTAGATTTGATCAACTCAGAGGTTTGTTCACCTGTTTAAAATATGACTGATATAGAAGGAAACATGGTTGCAAAGAGAAGCTTTGTTTGTCAAATCATGTTTAAACTATAGATGTTTTAGGGGCCAGGGGAACGAACTAAAAATGCTATGTTTTCTACAATTATGAAGGCATATAAAGAAAAGGATGGGTAAGCATTCACTAAAGCTTTTGGGTAGTTAGACTTTGCCCACATTTCTAGAGATCAGCTTAAGTGCACAGTGTCAGTAAAATAAAAAAAAGGACTTCTTCCTCAAATTGTTAAGATGATATCTTATGATGATATGATGATATCTATCATTATTTTCCTGCTTACTTTGTTTAGGGTTGTGAAGGGTGCGGAAACAAATCCCAGCTGCTGTCAATGCCACAAAAGGCATGATACACCTTAAACAGATTACTGCTTTGTCATAGAAGTATAAATTTGTGTATACACACACTCCCCACGAGTGTGTGTGTCATTGTGAGCATAAAAGGGTGAACAAGAAGCAGTGTATAGCTCTTTGTGTGCCAGTAGGTAGAAAAGCGCTATATTTGTCCAGACTATTTACCATTTAATATATTCTCTTTGTTTGTAGAAAAGTCATAAATGGATCACAACATGTCTCTGACTCTGCTCTTCTTTGGTAAGATCAGCAGTTCTTCTTTGTCTACATCATTTTAAAATGTGGTTTGCTCTTTGGTTTTGGAGGCTGTACCACCGTTCTTATTATCTTATCAGCTCGGCTAACCAAACATAGTAGTGGTGAAACACAATGCTAATCTTCAATGTATTTTTATGTGTCGTGCTTCTTCGACTGTTGAGGACTTTCACCAGACATCATCAGGTCACAGAACAAGTCACTTCCCACATGCTGAACATGTGGCTGTGTGTCCCAACCACACAGTCTATGTTCGAAGCATCCATGTGTAGATGTTAGATACTAGGATAAAGACAATCCACCAGACTATAAACAACGGTATAGTAAAAGGTGTTTTAAGTCTATAATCTGCTAGTTGTTTTGCCACATCAAAATATTCTAAAACCTAAGATGTTTTGTCCAAAGATCAATGGCTTTCGGCTTGTCCCTTCAGGGGTCGCCACAGCAGAACACTCCCCTCCCCCCCCCCCCCCCTCCCCTCCCCTCCCTTTTTTTTAATCTGGGCTGGGGACCAAGGTTGCAATTGGACTCAGGGCGGGGCCACGCCTGGTGGGGTGGAATTTGCACCTGCGGCCTTCTGCATCCCAACCCAATGCTCTACCACTGCACCACTATGCCCCCTGTTCTGTCCAAATATAGGGTGGGAGACTAGTAAAGTTAAAACAAGGGCAAGCAACAAGTTTACATTTTGGAAGATTTAAAACACAAATTGTTGAAAATACAAACAACAAAAGAATCACTGATAGTAATTCTCCCTATTGGCACCAGACAAAGTTAAAACCAAGTGTGAACTGGCCCACTGCTAATATGTCAAATAAATCTCCTAAATAAGACCGTAGAAGAAGGAACTAACGTTGAACCTGCCTGTGACAGATTTAATAAAGTGATTCCTATTTTGCAAGTGAATCATTTTCATTAAAAATAAATAAAAGAGGAAACGTGCTGTATTATGTTTATGTGTAAAGCAATGTGATAATAAAGTGTAACCCAACTTTGACTGAAAATGTAGTACAAAATGTAGAGTAAAAAGTACAGATATTTTCTGTTCGATGTAGTGAAGTAAAAGTCCGTACAGTAACGAAGTACTTGTACTTTGTTATTTTCCACCATTTATGATTACTATAGTTTCTCAGCAAACGAACGACGTCTAAACCATCACGATTTTTTTAGACCACCCTCTTAAATTGACTTGAGTAACAGAGAAATATGTAACGTTACCACTACAAATTTTTGAAAAAAGTTTAACCCCATCAGCAACTACACGGGGAGACTTTGCCGTTAGTCACACAGAGCCAGAAGAACAAACGTACCGTTACATGTGAGAGAGAGACACTGGAAAAGTATCGGACTTACGTTATCAGACTGAAGCCCGTTTTCTTTCACGATGAAGTGAAGTTTATTCCAAGTTTGTTGACAGCTGATGGATGATTTAAAAAAAAAAAAAGCTTGTTAGCTAATATTCGCAACACTAGCTATAACTAACGTTAGCTTGACTTGGTTGTTCGTTTACCATCAGTATTAAGTATCAACTGTATTTTTAACATTGACGTTGTTGTTAGGTCACATAACAAACACGCTGCCGCAATTTTCGTAACCAGAGACCGTTTAGTGTTGTTTAGTGGCCAAATCTGCTTTTCTTAATAACTTACATGTTCGTTAGCGAGCGACGACTGTGGACGCGACATCGCCGGCTGGAACGTACGTCAACGTCGCCGCCATATTGGACGTGGCAAGCTCGGCCTGTAAACAAGTAACATTAAAGGCGGGAGTTCCGGGTTTAGCGTTATAACGTTTAGATTTGTCAACCGATTTTAATGAACCTGGTTTCTATTAAAGGGTTAATGATCAAAGTGTGGCAAAAAAAAAAAATACAGTCACGGAGAATCTCCAAAATTTTATTATTGTTGTTGTTGTTGTTTTTTGTTTTTGTTTTGTTGTACAACAGTACAGTCCCCTACATTAGTAGGGGAAAATAAGTAAAAGTGACAATGCCACGCAGTAAAACAAAAACTGCTACAAGAGAAATCCTGTGATTATTTGCTAGGGCTACAAGTAAGTACATACTGAGTGGAGCAGCATATCTTAAGTATCAGTTTCATTTACCCATCACTGCCACTACTCATCCTAGTGGTTCCCAAACCTGGTCCACCCTACCTAACTAGTGCCCTACCCACTGCTGATTATCTGGATCACGTGTGTCCAGTAAATCAAAAGTTGGAAGATACTTGTTTTCTTTGTCTTCCCCACCCCAGCCTAATCTAAGATAGTGTCTTCCAGGTTGGTGTTGACTGAACACACCTGATCCAGGTAATTGGTCAAAGGTGAGGCGCTACCTGGATAAGGCCAACTTAGAGGATTGCACGGGGCCCTTTAAAGCAAAAGGCTCCTAGTTAAAGCTTCTGGCTGAGAATACACATGGATCCTTAGCCTGAGTCTATATAAAAACCTTAATATCTGGAACATTTCTGGCTGTCCAGTGTTGGTTAACTGGCAGCAAGATTTGGAAGTGGCCCACGTGTGGAAGTATTAAGCCAGAAGATATATAAATATTCACCAGAATGATTTTGGTATCTGGGTTCCAACTGACATTTGGTGAATGGCACCTTGATCAATTTGTCAGTCTATCACATGGTGGATACATAGAGACAGACAAAAATTCACACCTACTAGTTATTTAGTTGCAATATTAATCTTGATCTTTGGATTAATATGGTGACTGGGCAGCATACCCTCTCCAACTGAAAACGCTTTTGCCAGAAAGCAGGTTCAAACCCAGCACTATGAGTATATTTCGTGATGCTTTAACACACAAGCTGCATTTTAGTGCCACAAATGGTCAAGAGGGACAAATCTGAGCATTTAGCTGAGGACCAGCGTGACGAGCGTCTAATCACAGCTTTAAAGCGCTGATGGCATTGCAACATTTTTGTTCTGTCTTGATTTATGATAAATTCTGTACTAGTCTAAACATATGCTATTGTCAATCCCTAGTCTTTTGCATCTCCTCCTCCTCATCCTCTCTTATTCGTAAGTTCCACTATGTGAACTTGAAGATGACCTGGGCCACTGCTCAGAAGTACTGTAGAACAAATTATACCGACCTTGCTACCATCAGAAGCATGGAAGAAATCAGCAGGTTAAACAGACCTACCTCCATCACCTCAGTGGCCTGGATTGGACTGAATGATGACCCAAATGGCTGGTTGGGATTCATGAGGAACGACGCCAACTCCTGGAGATGGTCAGCGACTGGTGAAGGAAGCAAAACTGGCTATAAAAACTGGGCTACTTATGAGCCTAATGATAAATATATAGAATACTGTGGGACGATGAACATTTATGGGTATTGGAATGATATTTCATGTGCCACTGTGTCTAGTTTCGTCTGTTATACAGGTAAAGAAATTAAGTTAATGAATTTTAACTTAATTTTATTCATTAAATGAATCAACTACAGCACAATTTTTACAATATCTGGTCTAATCTGAAGCTAACACATTTTTATAAATGTATCTAATTTTGAAAAAAAAAATGAATAATTTTTTAATCAGTTTAGTGATTCATTGCATGCACTATAAAAATGAATTGTACTGACTGGACAGTCGTCCTCAATCTCAGATACAAAGATACACCTCACTATTATGAATAAACTAACAACAGAATACTAGAAATATCAGTTTATGACTTAAGCAAATATTTTCTAAGAATGTTCTGTTGAATAACAGAACAAATTCCCTAAAAGCAGTGTAACTGAGAGAATTCAATTTTTTACTAACCCTAAGCAAAGTGCATAATTTCATTTACTTGAATTATAATTACACTTGTTTCATTTTCTTTCTGTTGCAGAGACACTTCAAAATACAAAAAACTACGTGTTCTTCCCAAATCCAGTAACATGGACTGATGCCCAAAGTTACTGCAGACTACACTTCACAGACTTACCAACAATTGAAAGTTCTGTAGACAATGCAAATGTCTTTAAAGCAATACCGAGCAATAATTATGCATGGATTGGTCTGTACCGACTGGCATGGAAATGGTCTGATTCCAGCAACAGCTCATTCAGAAACTGGCAAACTGGACAGCCAGATAACTATAACACTAACCAGTACTGTGTGAGTGAAAATAATCTACATGAGTGGCAGGACGACAACTGTCAGAACATGAACGCTTTCATCTGCCATCAAGGTAATAATTCAGTGCATGGAGAGTTCGGTTTGCCTTTTTAAAAAAATGTATTCTATTTAAAAATATATATTTATTGCATCCACCAGTTTGGTTTGTGATTGTGTGTTTACTGGACTGTCTAGATCTAACAGAGCAGAAGATTGTAAAGATGAAGATTCAGACTAGCGCTGACCTGATGGATCCAGCTGTTGACACCGAGCTCCTCCAAAAGGTACATTTTTCTCAATCTTTCGTTTGTCTTTAACACAGGAAATTTACAGAGAATGATTAAATGAAGGTGTACAAAGTTTATTAATGTAGATAACACTATAGAAACTAGAGATGAGATATATAATTGTCCTTTATTGCTTCTCAGCTAGATGCTGTGTTAGGATTGCCTTACAGAACGCTGCGGTGGAGAGTTCAGCCCAGGAAACAGGAGACAGAAAAAATCTGTGCACCTAACTTTTTTAATACACAGTGCACAACAAAGCTAAATCAAGCCTTGAATCCTTATTAACTTTACCTTAAAGTGCCTTTCATGCCATAACCTAACCTCCATAAACATGTCTGCATGCAAAACCTGCAACCTGGAGTCAAAGTCTTGCATTTTGCATGTCACCTATACATGTACAACTGTTTGTGTTGTACTGAACATAATTAAAATCCAGATCCAGTCAGTGATTGCATTTGTTTTTTAGTAAAACATAATTGGAAAAATAAATATGTAAATGCTATTTTGTGAAAATATGGTTGTTTGCTAGCAACAATGTCAGAAATAATACACATAGTTGTTCACTCATAATAGTTTTGCAACCAAATGTAAATTAAAATACATTTTGGGGTGTTGGCCTCATTTTTGTTTCCATTTTTGTGGCTGTGCATTTCTGTTAGCTTGGTTGTTTGTCCATGTGCTGCTGAGTGACACACTTCACAGTTGTTCTCCATTTTACACACAACAAATTGAACTATAAGCACACAAATCTGAAAACTGACTCCAGATAATTAAAGTCAAGTCTAGTAGTCTCATTTAAATATCATTGTAAATCACAGTTGTGTAAATCTCTGAACACTAATTCCATCAATATGCACAGTATGTGTAAACACTTTACACTTTAAAAAATGGATCCCCAAGATTACCAATCATATTGCCCCTGCACAAACTCAGGAACCAGATATTTCCAAAGAAAAACCTGCAACTTTGACACGGTTGTAAATCGTGGCCTAACCATAACTGAAGCTGGGTCCTATAAAGTGTATCGTTACATTTTACAGAAAAGAAAGACCTCCAGGAGGAGTTATCAGATGCCAGAAATTCACAGACAAGCAAGTGAGCGCCACAATCAACATGTTTTGGAAAATAAAGCAATCACCCTGAGGGGGAAATTGGAGAAAGACTCCTAAAAGACATTATCCATTTCATAGTTACCAGGTCATTCTGTCCACAATGAACTGTGTCATAAATCAGTTCCATTTGAGAATGGGAGACGGTCTATTGATTTCCATTTTAGCCCAACTCTGACCAAGTGAAGGAGCAACAATATTCCCAATTTGTAAATCCAATAGAGGAATTCTTTTCAGCACGGTGGTGGAAAGTGTACAAACAGAGATCCTACGAGTTTGTGGCACTATGCCGGGCAGTAAAAGAAGCGGGTGGTGAAATTTACACAGATAAATGCCAGGAATGGAGCCCAGCCCAACAATGTCCAAAATAAGATGTCCCCCACCAGAACTATGGAGTCAAAGATCCCAAACAAGCTGCACTAAAACTGCTGTTTAATTCATAAGCACAAATAACAGCTAGTGCCTTAACCTTAGCAAATTTCAGTCCCATAGCGTGGAAGGACTCCAACCGTCTGGGAACTTTACAGTATCCCAATACCCGCCCAATGCCTCTCACTCTGGAAAACCCCAGAGTGAGAAAGACCGAAAAGAAAAGGGTCCAACCCCTTTATAGGAGTTTGGATCCAGAGCCAGCACTATGTGTAGCAGCTATATCTAGTTATTGCTCAACTTCTCACTTCAGTTTCAGCTCCTTCACTGACAGAAGGATGATATTCCACATTTCTAGAACTAGTTTACGAAGCCTGTGATCAGCAGGCCTAGACTCCCGACCTTGCCTGCTGCCCAGCTTGCATTCCACCCGACACTGACTCCTGTCCCTCAGGGAGATAGTTCCATATTATTTCCTTACGCTGTGCCCGAATGGGCCCCATGGAATAAGATGGCTACCAGATGCTTGCTGACGAGCTCCCCTCCTACGTCTGGCTCCAGAATAATCAGTTTAATCAATTTAATCGCAATCAGTTTTGAGCGCTGTGTTATATTTTGCAAGAGATTTCTGAGTTTTGACAAAAAGTTCCCTGTTTTCCGTTTGTTTTTAGA
This sequence comes from Channa argus, assembly GCF_033026475.1. NCBI lineage: Eukaryota > Metazoa > Chordata > Actinopteri > Anabantiformes > Channidae > Channa > Channa argus. Next base: position 4,421,758 of record NC_090203.1, on the reverse strand, counting down.
GTCTTGAGAAACTGAACCCACAGTGTGGTTAAATATTTTGATAGAACTGTAATAAGTGACAATGCTGAATAGCAACACAGTTTTCATGCCAAAGCAATCCACACTAAACGAGGATTAAATTTCAGTCGAGATGCCGAAACATTTTACTTTTGTACCACAGGCTGACCTTAGCCAGATTTCTGGTTTGCATATGAAAATGTAGCTGCAAATGTGTGTGGTTCCAGCTTTGTGCACCAGATAGTGAATTCAGTGGTTGGTTATCATTGAGTAGCATTAGCAGTGTGTATTGCCAGATGCAGATTAATTAAATTAATTTACACTTTTTATAAACATGTAAATTAATTTGTATGGAAAATATATATTAGAATGAACAAGTTACTTTTTCTGTATTCTTTTTACTTTCTTCGTTTTTCGCATTGAGTGCAAGTCTGTGTATTTGAGTCTATTTAAAAAACAGAAATTTCATCTATCCGTTATCTGTAATCGCATATCCTGTTTAGGGTCAGGGCGCTGAACCCTATCCCAGCTGTCATTGGGCAAGAGGCACGGTATACTCTGGACAGGTTGGCAGTCTATCTCAGGGCCAACACAAAATTAATATTGATATAAAAAAGGTACAAGCAGTGGCCTAAGAAAACTGTCCACTAAATTTACAACTTCAAAAAAACAATTTATTTAAAAACTACTAATTGTGATTATTATGGCAAACATGTACATTAATTCATAAAAATTAAAGGTCCACAGTTGCTGTTATTAAAGATGTAGCTGATTCTAACTAATTTATGTGCTGACAGGTGATTAATCCATGATGACACCACAGCATTTCTTAGCTGATAATATTTTTTAGAATAAAAAAAACAACATATTTTTTATATTAAAACCACCAGGCGGTATTAATATTGTGGCTGATCATTGCATATTCTTTAGGTTTCAGCACAATTTGAAATATACATAATACTAGATACTACATAAATAGACAATGTCTTAGCTTTTAGTTTGGGTTAATTTAAATCAATACGGAATTAGAAAGGCTTTGAGATATAATCCAGGGAATACAGTATAGTTTAAAGGACGATCAAAAGTAATTAGTCAGATGAACATTAAGTCAAACAATCATCATATTTATTATTTTGTGGTAAATGGACATGATCACATTTTCTATCTTCCCCTGTGATGCTTGCACAGGCTTTCACTGCAGACATATCTACCTTGTTGTTTGCAAATCTATAAATTGAAGAAGATTGGAACCACCAGGAATCTTCCTAGAGAGGAAACTGAGCGATCGAGAAAGAAGGACCTTATTCAGGTTGGTGGCCAAGAACACGATGGTCACTTTGAAAGAGCTCCAGCATTTCTCTTCCCTTCCAGAAGAACAACCATGTCTGCAGCACTCCACCAATCAGGCCTGTATTGTAGAGTGACCAGACGGAAACCACTCCTCCGTAAGAAGACCATGACATCCCACCTGATGGACTCTCAGACCATGTAAAACAAGATTCTCTGGTCCGGTGAAACAAAGATTGACGTCTTGTGTCATGTTTGGAAGAAACCAATACCATTCCTACAGTAAAGCTTGGTGGTGGCAGCATCGTGCTGTGGGGAAGTTTTTCAGTGGCAGGAACTGGGAGACTAGTCAGGATTGAGGGAAAGATGAATGCAGCAATGTACAGAGACGTCTTTGATGAAAACCTGTTCCAGAGAGCTCTGGACCTCAGAATAGGGCAACGGTTTATCTTTCAACAGGACAAAGACCCTAAGCACACAGCCAAGATAACAAAGGAGTGGCTACGGGACAACTCTGTGAATGTCCTTGAGTGGCCCAGCCAGAGACCAGACTTGAACCCAATTGAACATCTCTGGAGAGATCTGAAGATGGCTGTGCACCGTCGCTCCCCATCCAACCTGATGAAGCTCGAGAAGTACTGCAAAGAGTATTAAGCAGAGGCGGTGAATGTAAATGTGATTTTTCATTTTGTATTTTTAATAGATTTGCAAAGATTTCAAAAATAAAATCATGTTGTTATTATGGGGTATTGTTTGTAGAATTCTGAAGAAAATAATGAAATTAATCAATTTTGAAATAAGGCTGTAACATAACAAAATGGAGAAAAAGTTAAGAAATTCAAATACTTTCTGGATGCACTGTATAGCTGCATGATGCAGTACAGTACAGTAGACATATAGTAGGAAACTTGTCAATACAGCATTAAAGTATGTAAAAGTACCTCAAATACTATAAAATGACATGTAGTCCATTGCAAGACCAGCGCTTTTGCCATTTTTCTAGTATACATATAAACAAACATAGATTTATAAATACAAAAATATGCAAAAACTATGTCAGATTTTTTACCTGCCATGCAAAGAGAACAGGGTTTTTGCATTATCTTGCGTATTGCCTGTGCATTGGCTGGGTTTGTGTGTCGTCTGACAGCAGTGTTTGGTTTGAGCAAAGTTAAAATTGTTTTTGATTTTACAAGACAAGTCAGAGGTTTGTTAATTACAGCTTGAACTTTGGGTTTAATGTTTACCATTTTGAGAAAATGAGAGGAGATTTCAGTATATGTGTTTATTTTATTTTTTTTTATATATAAACATGACAGGTCATCAGCACCAGATTATTCAGGAAAAGTGATAAAAAAATTTCAATTTTCGACACACTATGAAACAAAAGAAGGTTGTTTGGCTTTCATCAAGTAGAACCAATGTGACCTTTGCCAAATGGCTGATTTGTATATTTAAATACAAGTCTGTCAATCTCTAATAATACAACATTAGAAGTGGCCTTTCAGCACAAAGGCCACAGAACTGGCTCAGTCTTGGTGTGTCGGGGGATATTTACCTGCAAGCCTGACTGATTCCGGCATCAAAAACTTTGCAACTTTGGGCACCAAGGAGTTGAAGATAAGAGATTAAGTCGCATTTTTTGCAAATAGGAAACATCCTCAAAACACCCAACAGCTGGATTTAAAGTGGTGAGTATTTGCTTTCTAAACAACCTAAAGGCATTAGAACATCACTCTGCTTTAACAAGGAAGCAGGAATTCTGCAAAACAAAATGTGCATTAGCAATGTTGTTGCTAATGCACATTTTGACATTTTAAGGCATTTTTTAAACCACAGGTTAAAATAATGAACTGTTGGTACATTCTGACAGCAATCTCTTGATTTTTTTCTTTGGTCACACAAAATGTAAATAAAAGTTGGAAAAAGTATCAAACTGTATTCAAACTTGTTACAGTTTTTCATTTACTTGTCAGTACACTTCCACATATTAGATTTTGTTACATAAAGGACTTTTGACTTTGGGAATATTGAGGTAATTTGTGGTTTCTGCTTTTCAGTAAAGTCACACATGGATCACAAAGTGCTTGTGGTGTTTGTCCATTTCGGTAAGATTCTGGGCTAAAAAATGTTTTGGTGGCGGTAATAGGTTTCAGTGTTTTTCCACTCTTTCTTTAACATGCATTTTACTATAACAATTAAAAATTATAAACTGCTTGGAAAACACTTCATTCATTTGGATTTGTCCATCACAGTGATTATGCATGCTTTTAGTTTTGTTCAAACATTTGCATTGCCTCATTTTGCAATGCACAATTAGCTAGAATAAATGGTCTTTTATTAAATTATTATTATTAAATTAATTAAGTTCATTTTTGTTCACTGAGGGTCACATGTAGGGGGGATGCCAACCTAACCCTAAACCCAACATAAAAACAATGCATATTCAGCAGGTGCAAACATCAAGTCAACAAAACTTATAAAGGAGTGTATTAAAAAAAGTTACAGTAAAGTAATGAAAATTTAATTTGTGCAAAAGAGTTTTTATTCATGAGAATATTATGTTACATTTATACTAGTGTTCTTTACTTTTAACCCTCAGGGTTTGGCCTCATTTGCTCTCACGCTCTCTTTCGTAAGTATCATTATGTAAACCTGTCGATGACCTGGGCCGATGCTCAGAGTTACTGCAGAATGAACTACACCGACCTGGCGACTATTGAGAACGCGGATGATATAAACAAATTAAACAGACCTACTGTCGACGACTCACTAGCATGGATTGGTCTGAATGATGATCCAAAAGGCTGGAAAGGAGTCATGGGCAACGATTTAAACTCGTGGAGATGGTCAGCAACTGGTAAAACAAGCGTAACTGGTTACAGGAACTGGGCACTTGGCCAGCCAAATAATAGTGAAGGGAATCAGAGCTGTGTGGCCATGAACGTCGGTGGGGGATGGAATGATGACAACTGCGAAACTAGAAAATCTGTTGTTTGTTACAGCGGTAAGAGGAAGATCTTGGATGGATTTCACTTATTTCCTCAGCTGGTCAGGGGCAGACAGACAACGAGCTGCCCAAACTCATGAACTTAGAGTTTTTTATTACCTTGTATTGGTTCCTCTGCAGCTGCACCACACCAAACCAAGCCAGGCCAGGCTCCATTTATTCAAATAATAGCCACAGTATTTAATGAGCTGAGATTATTCTAAATATCTCTGCTGCTTTTATTTTATTGCAAACTATTTTGTATTTAACCATAACAAATGTGGTCTGATCTGCTCCAATGTATTAGGACATTTGCTTGTAGATGTGTCTTGTGCAGCTCTGTGTGCACCCTGATTTTTCTTCCCTCTTAAATTGAACCCATTTTAAATTACATTATCAAAACAACATCTATTTATCACTACACACAATTAATACCTTGGGGCTTCTAACCTTGGCTGTTCTCTATTTCAGTAAACAGTTCCACAGGTGAAACCACCTATACAGCAATCGCTGATGTAAAGACGCAGCGAGATGCCCTGGCTTACTGCAGAACGTACCACACAGACCTGCCTATGATCGAGAGCGCTGCACAAAACGCAGCGATTGCATCAGTAAAGTCGTCATTGGTCGTGTGGATCGGCTTGTACAGAGTACAGTGGAAATGGTCCGACACCAGCAGCGGCTCCTTTAAGAACTGGCAAAGCGGACGGCCAAATAACTATGATGGTAACGACTTCTGTGCAGCTGAGAACTCAGATCACCTTTGGCAGGACGTGAGTTGTGGCACTAAGCATTTCTTCTGGTGTCACGAAGGTGAAGAAGTTAAATCTCACTAATATGTGTCAGTTTTTTTCCTAACAGTATAATAATATTTCGCTCCTTGATTTGTTGTCATATGTTCGTTGAACTGTTCAGCCCTAAACCTGACGGCCATGACCATACTGAGGATAAAGATTCAGACTGATGCTGTTCTTTCAGATTCAGCTACTAACGCTGCCATTTTACAACAGGTAAAACTTCTTTTCAGTCTCGTCGCTCTCCGTCAATTCTTATAAGGGAATTTCACATATTTTACCCAATACAGCAAATGCGAAAAAAAGTAGCGCCAAGGAAGTATAAGTTCAAAGGCTTTCGTGGCTCCAGAGGGAGCTGCATTAAACACCTGATGAATGAAAAACAGGAGTCTACAAGTTTGAAAGTCAGTTTTAAGGGGTTTTCTTAAACCCCTTAATTTCCCTTTTTCTTAAAAAGACTGACACATTCTTTGTGTGCATCTATATTTACCTGCAAACAGGCATTTTTGTCCCTTACTACATGAACTTGGATCGTGTTCCATTTAAAGAATAGAATGTGGCAGCTGTGACGCAGAAGGTTGTTGGTTTGTAACAGTTGTTGGTTTGATCCCCGGCTCCTCTGGTCACATGTCAAAGTGTCCTTATGCAAAACATTGAACCCCAACCTAGTTGCTCCCGGTGAGTGTTTGCAAGCTGCATAGTGTGTGTGATTGTGTGATGGTGACTGCGAATAGGTGAATAAGAAGCAGTGTAAAGCGCGTTGATTGCCAACCATTAGAAAAGCGCTGTACTGTCACACTTTCTCTAGTGTTACTTTAATTTTGGTAGGACCCAAAAAAGGAGCAGACGGGAAAGGAAGGGGTTATAGTAACTTAAGGTTTATTTAAAGCAAAGCAAGCAACAGAAAATCACTCAGAGAGGAGGACGGGAAAACACACGCAGCTAAAATGGAACATTTACTTTAACACTCCGGCGGAAAAGAAACTAAATAACAGTGCAAGGGAATTAACTAAGACAATAAGGGAAGGCAGACAGGGACGAACTAAACATTAGGCACTGCCAGACTGAAAGAGACAAACGAACACTCAAACATCAAACGAGGGTCAAACACACAGAGGAGACCAGAAACAAAACTACACACTGAAACGAACTGGAAAGCAAACCTGAGACCAAAATACACGGGGAACAGGTTGGCCATCAAAGGGCAAAGAGGTAATGTTCTCTGGGGAAACTGGGGAGACGATCTGGCAGCGAGCGGTGGGGAAACCTGGGTATAAATAGACTGGGGAACAGGCGAAACAAATCAGGACAAAACGAGGAAAGTAAAGACACTAAACAGACTCACAGGAAGAGACACCGGAGGAGCAACAAAGAAAAAGCCAAAAACAGGAAATCAAGTGAAACAAAACTGGTCCAAAAACGGGGACTGTGACGTGTATAAGTGCAGACCATTTACCAATAGTATGAATCCAGTGTCATGAATGTCTATCACATTGCATCATCTCCAATTCTCCCCATCTTTACTCACCTTTTAGTCTATGTATGCAACACTCCGCAGAACTAGAGGCTGTGTGAGCCGTTAATCCGATTTTCCTCTCATTTACATATGTGAAACACACAAACTATAACATTACAACAGGAGAATGCAGCGTGTTTCAGTTGGAAATAGGTGCATGTGATGTGATGATATATTTTTGAATAACATCAGTCATTCGTATATTGCACATGCGAGTACATTTAGGAGTATATAAGTATTGTTTCAGTTTTTTTTTAATAAAGCTCTCTACACTGTAGTCTGAGAGGATCTTACTAGGAGCAGTTTCTAAATCTCTGGTTCACTCTCTATGTCAGTGACATATCATAATGTATAATAATAGATTGCAAGCTTGCGTCCTTCTTTTGGGCCTACAGACTTTTAATGTTTATTTGTCAACTTACTTTATGCCTAAAGTTGAAAGTTAAAATTAACATTAATAAGTTAACATTAATTAACATAGAATAAGTGGGTTTAAATTCAAACACATTGCAAGTAGATTTCAAGCTTTGTTAAGCAGCGTTTTATGAGTACATTGGAAATGTGCATTCACCAAGTTGAGGTCCGTTTAGGTAGAAATCCCAGTTCTGTCTATTGCCGTTAATTTGACCCTTTTTTATGATGGATTTCCCTAAACACACAAAACAAAATCAACACCACCCCGGCAGAAGCATGTGTATAGAAGAATGATGTCTAGCAAGAGAAATAATGCATATTTCGAAATAAAAAGCACAGCAGAACAAACGATCAGACAAAAATTGAAGAGAGTGATCAGAGTGGTGGCAAAATTGTTTATGCAATAAGATGTACTCTTAAAAACAAGACCCAAGCAGCAGTCCTTTAAGAATCTCCCTGTTTCTCCAAGGTACGGTACACAGTCATTAACACAATGCACCACGATTAAAGCCCCAGAACTATTTCTTCTGTGGCAGACTCTCCCAGAGCAAACAATCAGGGGCTGGGGAAACAAAAAGTATTCAAAATGTTGCAAGCCCCCAAGCTACAAGCTGACACTTCCCTTTTATACACACACCATGTTGGCATAGACACAAGTTTACTTCCGATAATACGAAGTGCTTTGTAGCCACGGCGTAAAAAGAGCTTTAGGGAGGTGTAGCAATTCTGAGTATAGGTTTGACTTGGTTTTGACTGAAAATTGTCGTGTAATATTGAATGTATTTCTTTTTAGCTTGGCACAGTGCTAAAACATGCCGCGCTGCCTGACACCCAAATGAAGTGGATCATTCAGCCCAGAACACAGGAGGAAGGACGCACACATACCACCGAGTGACGAGGGTTGTTTATGAGCAGCAAAAAGAGTTTGCACGTCACTTTGAGTAATGAATCTTGTGTGAGCTACAGTAATAAATGTGGAGCTGCATCCATTTTTCTTAAATTTGGACACAAACCCCACCAGGGAAAAATACTGATACTAGATGCAGGAACACAACTGATGTCTCCCACTGATCTACACCCACTTTCTCCCCACATGGATGTGACAGAAGCTGTGACATTCCAGCTTCTGACATATTTACTTCCACTGCTAGTTGTCATCCCATTAGCTGACTTATGGATAACTTACATCATTGAAAATATTGGAAGGTAGAAAGTCTCCTACTGAGCCATAATAACATGCATAATTGGCAATGTGCTATAAATTGAATGGTCCGGTTAAATGTCGGGAAAACCATCTGCACTGTACATTTTGGTTTCTGTGATTTACATTTAGTAATTTAGTACATGGAACACATTTTATTGTACAGAATATTAAATAAGGAGTCATTTCATTTTTGTAAATTCAGTTTATTTGATAAGTTGTCAGTACAGTAGATTCTATTTGTAGCGCGCACATTTAGTTAACTCAATCATTATTAAGTTACCACTGCAGGTGGGGAAGGACATCTTGTTCCTTTCTTCTTGTACCGTACCAAGAGCCTGCTACCTTAAGGGGGGATTGTACTTTCTGTTTTCGGATTTTGGGTGATTTAGCTATGTTATGTTAGTTATTTAATATAGTTGATTTGGATAATATCTATTCCCATTCTGATCAGGATAATTTGTAACATCTTCTGTGATTTTGCTCAATGCACTGTTTTATCAAAGCATAGCCTCAAAGATTCAAGGCTCTATATGAAAATTATTTTACTGCGTATAGATAATACTGTGTTTCTGCGTTTGCCTACTCATAAAACATACAATAAATTCAATTTGTTACATATGATTTATTACTTGGTACTTCTTGTTTCCTCTTTTTGTTGTTTAATGGTGTTTAGTTTCACTGTTGTATCTTTTTGAGATGCTTCAATATCACAATTTACATTTTTCACGTGGTACAGTACTTTTTAAAAGATATTGCAGAAACATGCAGAACTGATTTACCTTGTGACATTGCTACATTGCCAACACTTGCACTGTTTTCTCTCTGAGTTAAAACTAATCTACTTTCTCTCCTATATCAGCTCTGTACAATAAGCACACTGCAGCCATCTGTTGGTAACAGCCAGCCACCTTTTCCTTTTTCACCTGGCACCTGTAAAAGATCTTTGAAACCCTGTGTGACTAAGCTGGAATAATAGGAATGCAGGGGTTGTAACTTTGGTTTGGTCTCTGACTGGTGTAACTTAAAAAGCTCTGACATATTTTTAATGTCGCATGTATTACAGATGCAGTTAACTGACAATTCATTGCAACAGACCTAACCATAAAAATACTTTGCAGATAAACAGTAGATTTCAGCCCTAACCACAACATTTAAACCTAAACCTAATCATCTTTATTTACCCTGACGTCTTTATGCCCAATTGTAATCCAGCCTTCCTGCCTGTTTAAGACTTTAAAAAAAGTGGTACACCGGCAGCCATTTTGACATCACCGTGCATTTTGAGATGGAATTTTAACTAAAAGGATGGAACCTTTTAATCAAGTCTGACTCAAAGAGAGCAAATAAAATGTGAAAATCTGAATTCAACTGGGCTTATTGACCAGTAGGTCTTTACATACTAGGAATTTGTCTTCTTTATCAGAACGAATCGTCACACTTTAGTCACTGGATCAGAGACGTGACTGCACAACCACATTTTACATGTCAGATCTTTGCATCTTGTACCACGAATCTAAACTCAGTCCTTGGATCCCAGGGAGGAGGTGTCACAGGTCAGATATTTTAGTCCCTTTGCGTTTGGCTTTTAGCAGTTGCATAATTATTTGTGTTTTAAATTCACACTTCTATGAATGTGTCAATTTTTTAATTGCATGTGTTATATTAACTATCATGCCCTGCATGCGTCTTTTAACTAAATTTACTTAACGACCGCAAGAGTCCTGACTGTGTTCGTAGTGGCAGAGCCAGAGGTTGTAGCCAGAGGTCGTAGCTACAAGATTAAAAGAAACTGCCGTCGAATCATGATTTTCTCTAGCCACTTGATGCCCATAAATGTCTTTTTATATAATGTATTTTTAAATTTTATGTATATGTAAAGGTGGTATTGTTAAAGACTTGTATTTGCTCCTCAGCTAATTTAAAATAACGTATGTGATTGTATGTAATCCTTTAAAATTGTGGCTATACTTGGCATTGTTCTGTTTATAAAATTCTAACATTAATTTAAATAGAAACCACATCCCACTCACAGACAGTTTGACATTCCATAACCAGAGCCAGTGTTTCTGAAACATCTCAGGACTTTGTGGCGTGAACACCGTTACTCTGCTACTACACCCAAATTTAAAGCGGTTTCTCCCATCCTTACACTCTCGAGTTACACATTTCTGAGAGTTTTTGGCCGTTCAAACCTGTCACATTTCATGTTCTCAACATTACATGACACACACAATCTGCCCCAACACAGATTACTTTACATTTTTAAGGAAGGGTAAGTCCTCAGTATTCGTCCTTTGGATCAAATCTTAGACCTAAAACATACAAAGATTCAGGCATCAGATGCCCTCAAATAAATTTGCACACATTTTTACAACTTATTTTGTGCTAAACCTCAGTAGACACAGTAAAAACACTCACAATGACCATTGTTTTAAATTGTATGTAGGACTGTGACTACAACAACAAGTAAACAGTTTTACTTTTACTCACTCAAGGTGACCTCTCAGAATCCTCATTTGTATAGTAAAATATCTACTGGTTGTAATGCAGATGTTCTCGGATACTAGTGGGTCCAATTTTGAGAAACTGGCTGCAAAAACTTGATAAAATACCGGATTTAAAACTTGTGAGTAAACTTTCTAATAGAATTTCTCTATTGTTCGTAGAGTTAAGGGACTAGTGAGATATGCCTACATTACTTCACATGCTGTGGTGACCTTCTCAAACTCTAACTGTAGCTGATTACTGCAGCATTATTGAAATAGCCATATTAATGTATTGTTAAACAAACAAATGTATGTTAAACAAAAACGGTGAGTTAATATTAATATTTCTATGGCTTTAGTTTATGTACAATCATGACTTTATGTCATGATTGTGAAAAGTGATGCCACAGTAGATCACAGCTGCTGCCATGCGAGTAGCACTATGTTGCCATGGCTCAGAATTACTGAGTGTGATGACCATGACGAGTAAGGACGACATGAGCTCGTTGTCTAGACCTCGGTCAAACAAGGGATGGTGCTAACGCCTGGTGATGGTCAGTGACTTGCCAAACAAGCAAAACAAGCTATTGCAATTGGAATCCATGCGACTCAGATTGTAGATATGCAAAGGAGACATGTGTGTCTGTAATCACGAATAGGAAATGGGTCGAACGCTCCTGTGACAACCTCGTACTTGCTATATGTTTTGGTAAGAAAGTTATTTATTTTAAGGTAAATCACAACGATTATGAACAGTACCATGTGCAGGAAGTCAGCAAAAGACCAGCAGCTCTCAAACAGTCTTCAATTGATCAAAAAAAAAAAATTTCCCCAGATGTTTATGATTGTTAATGTTTTTTAGATTTGACACATCCTGATGATTACATGATTTTCTGCTTATTTTTTGGCAGATAAAATAAAAAAGAAGAATACACAAACACAAACTGAAGTTGTATTTAATATGTATGTTTGATCAATAAAATAATAAAACCTCATAATAATGATTCCGTTTAATTAATGTCATCACTATATTTTTCCATCTGGTGAATTATCATAAACATTTTACCTGTATATTGATATGGGGCATCCTTTGGTTTTTAAATTGCAATGTTTATTGCAATATTTTTGGGCCTTTCTCAGTAATGAAATTGCAGCAGCAAAGGACAATTGAAAAAAGCATTTGGTTTCAAATATCATACCACATTGAGCCAGATTTTCAAAAGTTCCAAATTTGAACTTAATCTGTTTGTCACAAGATTGAACCAGAATATCCACAGACAACACAAAATATGTGGCAACAATGATATAAATCAACACAGAGATAATAAATGTGGAGAGTACCACGCACTTGGTCTTAAAAAAAAAACAAGTCGCAATTTTTTGATACACAAAAAATGCCATATGCATCAGGAAGGGCATCCGGCGTAAAAACTGGGCCAAATCAACATGCGGACAGTGATCCACTGTGGCGACCCTGAACTCGCGGGATAAGACAAAAGGCCAAAAAAAATACAAAAATAATGTAGAAGTCAACCTGCACTATGAGCAAGTAAAGAAAAGAAAATGCACTGTGTTTGCTGTTGTAATCAGCTTCAGCACTACAAAAGCACAATGAAATGATCACAGCAATTATTACATTGGTTTTGTTTGCTTTTGTTACAGATACAAATGCAGCTAGAAAAGGTTGGACATAAAACAAACACAAAGACCTGGCAATTATTGAGAATGCTGAGGACACCGGAAAATATCCCTGTGACAGTAACAAAGTAGAAAGCCACGTAATATACAATACTCACACTGATTATATTATATAGTTCTACAATCATCATGTATTAATAAACACAGTGTGTCATAATTCAGTGTGGGTAACTTAATGTATCTAAGAAAGTCCTGTGGTTGTGATCAGAACTTTCAGTCCACAAAAATTTGAATTGGTAGCTTACAGTCTGTTAGACGCTCTGTTCTTCATAGTTTGGGTTTGGTTGGTCAGTAAATGCAAAACATGTATAAGTTAAAAGGATTTTTACAATTTTGCCAAACTCAAGGTTTGTAAATGGTAAATGATCTGCACTTACCTATTGGTACTCAAAGTGCTTTACACTGCTTCTTATTCACCCGTTCACACTCACAATCACAGTCCCAATCACACACTGATGGGGGAGCTGCTATGCAGCTGGCCAACACTCACCGGGAGGTACTGAGTTGGGGTTCAGTGTCTTGCTTAAGGACACTCCGTCATGTGACCGGAGCAGCCGGGGATCGAACCAACAACTGATTGGTGGATGACCGCTCTACGTCCCGCACCACATTCTCTCTCTAAATACAGTCAACTGTGAAGAAAAATGTTATTCTCCAAAAATGTGGAATTAATAGAATGTATTTAATCCTGGAATGAACTATTGTAAAATGAATTCAGACAATACAGTTTTTAAAGTTAGTTTATAGTTAGTCACGTTATTTCAAACAGTACTGTAGTAACAGGCATCAATGTGCAATGTATTCTGATACTGTATTTTGGATTTGTTTGCCTAGTGTGGAAAACTGTGCCGTGAAGACAAACTAAAACTGAGTAATATGGTTATTTTCTGTATTTACTTTGAATCTTCTAGCTACAGCTTTCTGGACCATTTAACAGCATCCAATACTCGCTCAGAGAAGGACTGAAAACAAAGCATTACAATAATCCAACCTGATTTGCCTGCACTGGCCATGCACAGAGAAAACTTTTTGTTTAATTTTTATTTTATTTTATTTTATTTTTATTTTAAACGTGTTCCCATGGGCAAAGCTTTAGTTGACAACCTTTGGTTACAGTTTTGGCTGTAACTAAAGTTGGCTGGGTAGTTGGCTTATTTGCAAACGTGTAAAGGCTTTGTCTTGCATATAAAACTAATAAATTTCCTGTCTTCATCAAAACTGACCCTGAATTTGTCGAATTCCGCCTGGAAGCATCTTTAGTGAACTCTGCAGTTCATCTAATGGGGAGGAATTCAAACTGAGTTACACCTCTGTTTACTTTGAAGTAGCTCAGTTAAAACAGCTGCTTGATCTGAAATAACACAAGTTTTTTTTTTTTTATAAACTGGTTTATACCAGTTAAGTGCCAAGTGGACTTCAGACACTTTCCGGGGGGTCGAGTACTGTGCAACATGATGTTCAAACAACCAAAAACATTTTAGTTCAATCAAAGCAAATGTACCGGATAAAAGACTGCAGACAAGGTTTAGAATGAAGGCCAGGTGTGAAACAAAACCCACTCTGGAGGATATAACTGGGTCCCTGGCTCCTTGGATGAGTATCGAAACGTTTCTTTAGATTACTGGTTTAGAGAGTTTCACACTAAATTTTTCTTTGGATTTGAATAATATTAGATAGAGTATTCAACATTATTTAAATGGGCAGGTAGAAAACTAAGTAAAACATTTTATTTATTTAGGTTGAATTAAGGTAAATATTGTTATGAAATTACTTTGACCCTAGTAGAAAAAAACTTCAAAAAACTGGTCTTTTTTTAAAATGTAAGAAACTATATTTGCAATGGCCAAACAATTAGCCATTGTTATTTGCTGCATGTCCTATGAAAAGTGTTAAATACATAAATAAATCTGACTTGACTAAGTTTACTTAACTATGCACCATTTGATGCAACACCACATTTGGACACAATATGCAAATGGACAAAATTAGGGGTTAATTAATGATTTATAGCTTCATCCAACCCAAATATTGGTTTGTGTGTTTTGTACGTTTATGGTAGAGTTCCTCTGTCCAAATCATGACAAAAACATAAATGCGGAGACTGTCCACCCAGTGGACAGTGGACCCAGTGGCTTCAACTATAGTTTGGGGGTAATTATGGTGGATCCACATGTGAATTTTCCTCTTTTGTTTGACCACCTCTGGACTCCATGGCAGAGGTGAGGAGGAGGAGGAGGATGTGATATTGCACCTTAACCTGCAGTTTGTTCCAAAGGTCAGTGACTCATATGGCTGCACACCCCCTCCCTCCCCCTCCCCCCTCCCCCCCCCATTCTGGAACAGTCTGGTCGATTGGTCTTTCCCCTGACACACGTGTGGTGGAACGGGAGGTTCAATGACTGGTCATGCCCAAGGCCACTTCCCAATCCGGGTTACCATAGTAACCAAACAGTTTGTGTACCTCCAGCATTTCCAGCTGTTGTCACCCAGCTGTTGTGTGTGTGTTTGTGTGTGTGTTAAGTACAGTTCACTCACTCATCAGATGTGTGTAGCTTCCACACGACTGTTGGAGATTAGAAATCTGCAGCATTGTCTTCAGACGTGTTCCCAGCAAAAATATTTCGATTATTATTGCTCAAAATCATAGGACTGTGACGGAAACAAACTATTTTGCTTATCGTTGACCAAAGCTGTACATCAGGTGCCACTAAAGGTGACCTTTGTAAGATTCCTTATTTGAATATTTAAATATCAACCTACTGAAATACAGCACAACTCTGGATGCTTCTCACTTAAGTCTTTTTCAATTCCACACAATTCACTGCAAAAAGTAGAAGGTGATTTTAAACTTGTGAGTATATTTTCTTTTGCTGTCTTTAAATGGTGTTATAGTGAACTAGTGCCGCAAGTGTAAGTTAAGCTTTAATTTCTATCAGTGTGTCTTCTTCCCCAGTTTCTCTTTTTAAAAATGAATTACAGAAGTTGATACAAAGTGTGACAAACACGTTGATCATTGCCAAATTGCTTCTTAAATTTAAAATGTCTATTTAGTCAAAATTGGTATGTTTGAGTGGATGAGAAATTAATTTGGATTCTTAATTTAAAGGTTAAATTAGGTAGTTTCTAATATCAAATTGTGTTCTCCTGAAGTCTTTCACATTTTAAAATTGTAAATCCCTTGTCAATTACAATTTTAATTATATTCTGTATTATTTAATTATTCATTAGGTTCGTTTTCCCATTTTCAATGTCATTTTCACACATACTGTATGTATGACATAATAGCCAAAACTCTTAATTTACTTCTGCTGTAAATTTATTTAAACATCAAACAAATGTGAATTTGGGCCACCAGTCTACATCATTGCTCAATAAGACAAAGTCAATACATATTTTTAAATGTTTGTTTCGTTTCGCAAATAAAAAATTCACAATTACACAAAACACAACACACAAAATAGTAACTTTAATGTTTAGCATTTAAAAGGAAAATGACACAGTAAAGCAGATGTACTGAAGAAAAGTATTAGTACTGAAAAATAAAACAGTTTCACCTTCTTCTGTCAATCCAGCTATTATTTGTTATTAAAATATATAATATATACATAGTATATAATCGCAACAATGACAATAACATGTTCCTTATAATCAACCTCTACTGGGTTTATTGTGTCTATGTCTGTGATGGTTTCGGTTATACATGTTATTCTTTATGCACATATTCTGTTGTGGTATAGAATTCTTTTCTCAAATGTCTTCAGCCTATATAATGTATTTTCTCTGTGTTTGTTTGTTTTTTACTTTTGCAGCATAATTGGAGATGAATCGTACAATGTTTTTGATTTCGCTCTTTTGTGGTAAGAATCAAGACTGTGATTTCCATGTTGTGTATGGTTTGCATGCACTATAAATGACACTTTATGAGCTTCCTTTGCAACTTCCTTTGTTTTATGTCATACTCTTTGCCTGGCTCTCCGTACCAGTCATATAAAAACTAACTCTCTACACATGTGATATTTCAAATGTAACTTCAGTCATGAGAACCCCCATACAGACACTAAAACCAACAATAAATTCCCTCTACTCATGTTCAATATTTGTCAACCTATAGTATAAAAAATCCACCAAAAACACATCAGCCAGATACAACTAGAGTAGCACTAGAGTAACACATCATATTATTATTATTATTATTTACATTTTAACATTTCTCATTATCTTGCAGGTTTGGGCTGCTGTCAAGTCGCTCGTCTTAAATACTACTATGCTGACATGAGAGTGAACTTCATCCAAGCTCAAAGTTACTGCAGGGCAAAACTCATTGACATGGCAACGGTAACGAGCAAGCAGGAGATGAGCTTGCTGAACAGACCGAGTTCAAACACAGCATTGGTATGGATTGGTCTGATCGATGACCCAAAATCCTGGCAGGGAGTTATGGGCAATGACACTAACTCCTGGAGATGGTCAGTGACGGGTCTAACAAGCTCTAGCACTTATTGCAACTGGAGGCTTAACCAGCCAGATAACTGGAGGGGAAAAGAGACATGTGTCGTCATCGAAAGTAATGGACGATGGAATGATGTCTTTTGTGAATATCTACTAATGAGTATTTGTTTTGGTAAGAAAAGACATTTTATATACCCCGAGAAATATTTCCAACAGTAGACTGAGCACTTTTTACACACTAATTACACAGCAGCAGAAATTTAACTTGTGTTCTATTTCCAGTGTCTGAGATGAGCAAGGAGCTGTGCAATATTTCAACCATGGATCACAAAGCAGCAACACATAATAATTACTACATGCTCTTCTGACTCGGACAACTGTTTTAATTATTTATTTATTAGTTTTATTAGTTCCGTTTATGATACCCTGGGATATACAAATGCCTAGTAATACTAAAAATACATAAGTAAGTGGGATGTAAATCCATTCAGTACAATATTGCACTACCTAAAGTCTAATGCATCTTAGGTATGACATAAATATGCAGTACATCACAGGTGTTTTCTACCTTTAAATAGGTTATATTAATATGTTTTACATTTGACTTTTTCCCGTGTGTTATTATTTCCTATTTTTGCTAAAGTGTTTGTAGTGCAGTCTTTAGGTCTACAACGAATTAGAGAACGAGCGTAAATCATGATGGGACTCAGACACTCAGGTTAACGGCAGCCAGAGAGGTGGATTCACCTGCTAAATTTAAAAAAGCAAAACAAACAGCTGCTGGTTCAGAATCCAGATACTGAGAGCAGTCATTTCAAAGACCTCTGCAGCAGGGTATATTTTCAGGAGGTTTGAAAACAAAAGACATATCAGCTCAGAACATAAAAAATCTTTTTATGAATTAATTTGTTGTATCACTCACTCACACACCATTTAATTGTCATCACCTTTTGTTATTAGCCCGATAGCTATGGACCAGTAGGTCCCTGCTCCACATGCCAGTAGGCTCAGTAGGTCATTATCATGCAATATTATCTGCTGCTATGTTGCCTGGTGTGCAGCTTGGTGGTGAATTGGTGAACGCTGGCGTTGTGGCCTGAAGGTCTCCGGTTTGAATCCACGTGCTGGCTGCAGCCTTTTTGGTGTGGAACGTGCTATAAATAGAGCCACTTGTTTAAATCGAAATTTGGGCTTTGCTGCTATTGTAATTAATCTAAAATGACTTTTCTTTATCGCAGATACAAATGCAACTGGAAAAACTTATGTGCTCGTTTCAGCTCAACTAACATGGACAGATGCTCGAACATACTGCAGACAGTACCACAAAGACCTGCCAATTATTGAGAGCGCTGAGGACAATGAAGCCGTCCGGTCCCTAAACATAACGACTTTTGCATGGATTGGTTTATTCCGAGTGCCATGGACTTGGTCAGATGGGAGAAACACCACATTCAAGAATTTCGCTGTCGGCAAGCCAGATAACGCTCAGGGGACCAATCATTGTGCGGCTGAGGGTCCTGATCACTTCTGGGTTGATTTGCCCTGTGCAAACAACTTGGCTTTCTTTTGCACTGGAGGTAAAGCACAGATGTTCTTTTGGGTTCTAAAAAATCTGACTTGCAGTTAAATGCATTAAATATTTATGTCTCCCTTGTCTGTAAATATATTATATGTTGGGCTGTCAAGTTCCAAAACTGAGCACCACTTTGAGACTGAAAATTCAGACTGAGGCTAACATGAAAGATCCAACTACTAACACTCAGATCCTCCAACAGGTACAACTTTCTTTCTTCTTCACTGTTTTTCTGTTTCTTTAATGCACTAAAGTGACAACGAGAAGAAATAGAGTGAAACTAGAAACTAAACCCTTGATATTTTTTTCACTTTTACCAGATTAATGCAACGCTGATGAACCAGGGATGGAATGATGTCAAGTTGAAATGGAGGACTCAGGTCACAAGACAAAATAAGACGGACTAAGAAGACTTTTCTAACGTTTAATGTTTTTGCTGCATAGTTTCATAAGTGAGTATAGTAACAGTGCTTTATGAGATTATTTGCACTTTCAGATTGTATCTAATACAATAAAATATTTAAACAGAGTGAGAAATGTTTATTTAACATTTACATACACTTTATCTCACCTTTAACTAGTACTATACAAAACTAGGTTAACCTATAGATCTAGACTCAACAATATTTGTGCATATTATTTTGCCTGTATTTATTGAATTTTATAAATACCAGAATAATAATCAATGTGTAAGTAAATAAAATCTGTTCAGTTTAAATTCAATGAATCATTATTGAACAAATGATTCAAATGTGTAGAACAAATAAATAATACTTAGCAAAATATCAGTACTGACAGTATCTGGAAAAACTTTATTTTGCATCAACAATGTTGTGTCAAACAAAACTGAACTTCATGCTGCGTCTTATCCAAATTTGACCCACATGCACCTCATTAATACATTTTATGCAGGATTGTTAAATCCTTAAACAATCCGTTATTTTGATTTTTATTTGAGAAACATTCATTTACCTTCATCCAATCAGAATATTGCATTTTATTAATAAAAACGGAAACTAATGTTAGGAGAAGAGAAAATATTTCAACTCATTTCACGTAAATGCTGTGAACTGAAAAACCCCTGTACACACTGCCAGGTGGTTAGACATATTTTGTATTTAGAATAAGTATAGGAATAAGTATAAGGTTTCCCAATTAACTGGAGTGAAGTACAAACGACATGAAGAACTTACAACATCAAGTGCAGTAGTGAGTTACGGTGCAGCTATTACATCTTCTTTAGCATATTAGCATGTTGCTGATAACATTACTTTAAAGCAGCTGTGCTAATCACACACATACACACAGCTGTTAACATGTTCGCACACGCTTATTCTTAAATTCCTGCCGAAAAACCATCAAGGAACGGCTGAATCCCCGACCTCAGAACGGAAACAAATGACTGAATGAAAACTGGGAGGAGTGAGGACAAGAACAAAATCTTAGTGACGGAAAATGGGACAGAATAAAGAGAAGGAAGATGAGGATGGATGAAGCAGGAAAAAAGGAGGACGGGGGAAGCCTGATCAGGGAGGGAGGTCCAGTAGCAGCAGCAGCAGCAGGCTGCAGGAATGTTTCAAATGTCTGTCCTCTGGATGACCTCGCCCCCCTGGAGTGTGGGAGATAGTGGGACTAATTAACATCCTTTACCATCGGAGCTGTGCTGCCCCTACACCTCAATGGAGTTAGCAGTGGCATTGAAGGAGATCAAGTGTATTTATACTTAGAACCAAGATAAGTGTTGTGTTTCTCGTTGGCACCACTCACCTGTAGCGCTCTAAGGTGATGCAATAAAACCCCTTTTCTTCTGTCCCTCTTCAGAGAGAAAGTGGTTTAATGGAGAACTGTTAGTTGATGAATGCTGTAAATAAGTTCCATTATTTTGAATGGAACAGACCCCCTCATTCCTAGCACCAACCCATCTTACAGATGACCTACTTTATCCTCAGTAAATTTAATCACAGGTCCTCAACTGCAAATATTTCTAACTTAAAGTCAAACAGAAGGAATTGAAGGGGACACAAATGAGGAGAAAGTGGGCCTAAAAAGTATCGATTTTGTAAAAGGCCACATGGTTTTAATCATGAAATGACGATTGTGGAACATCAGTGTGGTGCCTTTTACTTAAAACGGGAAAGCGTCTTTTTGTGGAAAATCCAAACACTAAAACCAAGAATCCCCTCGACGAGGCTCATACTAATGCACTTGTGTGATTTCTG
Organism: Channa argus; assembly: GCF_033026475.1. Taxonomy (NCBI): domain Eukaryota; kingdom Metazoa; phylum Chordata; class Actinopteri; order Anabantiformes; family Channidae; genus Channa; species Channa argus. Next base: position 4,401,132 of record NC_090203.1, on the reverse strand, counting down.
GAGAATATTTTAATCGGGATTCGGAATAATCGTCAACAATCTGTGAAAACATTTTCAGATTTCAGAAGGTTTAGACCTTGTGTACACAATGACTGTGGAGTCCACTTTTTCTTCTACTTGTAAAATCTTTGAAAAACCATTAGATTAGTATGGAGAAAAAAAATGCATTATCTCTCATATTGTTTACTTTAGTTCGCTCAAAGAAAATAATTTGGTCCCATGTTGTTTTCAGTGGACAATGTTTTGCTATCAAATGAGAAAGCCAAGTCATTTTCTGGCTAATTTAAAGCTTGTACGCTACACAGAATGCACACATTTCGCAAAGCCAAATTTACATTCAGATATGTGAGAAGGTTGATCCTTCATCGAGGTGTGGAGCCCTAACCAAGCCAGAATGACGTGGGTTCCTGACAACACAAACTGGCAGACTACGGGGCAAATTATCCACATCCATGAGTTTGTTTCCAAGACCTAAATCTCCTCACGAGGGTCTGGGTGGACTGGATGGATATCGTATATTAAAGGCTCGTGATTTTCCATTGTAAAGAATCTGGTTTGGTAAAAATCCTGCAACTGCTGGATTTCCTCAACCTGCGGAGGTGCATTCTATCGTGTACCAGCTCTCCTTGTTCTCAATGATGCTTTTTAGAATTAGACATTTTAAGCTACAAGAAACAGTTCAAGAATGATTTACTTTATATTGGAGATGAGAACATAAAAAGCCATCTTGGTACTTCAGCCTTTATGTCTACCAACAGCTTTTGTGCAGATTAAATAACCCTGATCACTACTAAAACCTGACAGACGCGTGATGTCTGTTCTGTAGACCTCCAAGGATTAAAAACAAATCAGCCAGCATTTAGTTTAATTCTTTTCTTCTTCTTTTTTAAATCTCTCTCAAAAAAAAAAAGCGTTTTGGAACAAATAAACATGTGATGGAGCAGTATGTCTGGCTGATTTGTTTCCAATTATTTTTGCACTGCAGCAGTCAAACAAGGGGATCCAGGCTACAACCTACAGCCTGGTTTTAGTGTCTGTTTGCGAATAAATGCAATCAATTTAGAAAAGCATCCTTATAACCTGACCCACTGAATTCTCCACAATCTGGCAACCCAATACTTAGGCTGATTAATTGACTCTAATTGACCTGGGAAACAACGTAGCAATTAATAAAAGCATGAATTGCGGCCTTGGAAAACCTGATTTAACTCTGAGGGCCCTATGGCTGCTTTTGCTCCTTCTCCTCCGCCACTGTAATGGTACTTTTAGTCCTTCAGTACTTGTTTCCACCGCTGCTGGGTCATGTGAAGGTCAGCAGCGGAGGAGGTTCACGGAGAGTTCACGCGCATACATTAGGTAACACCATCGCTCGCCGTGACATAACCAGTACGAGGAAGGTTGAGGCGAAACATTCGTCAGTAAAGAAGAGATAAGATGAAGGAGAAGACGTCCTGGAACAAACTTTGTTATGCAAATCAGCCTCCAGATCTGGATGTTTAGGCGGATCTCTGCTGGCTGCGCGTCTGTACCGGAGCGCGCGCGCCCCTTCTCACTTTTATTCCGCGCCTCCAAGTCGCCTCAGTCTGAAGCATCCGCATCATCTCCAGACGCAGATCATGTTTGACTATGTGGAATTTCAAGCTTTCGGGCCCGAAGACATCATGGATGTCTACGCCGCATCCAGCCCTGTCTCCATGCTGCAGGAGCAGGACTGGGCAGCCTTCTTCCCAGAGGTGATCGAGGCGGACTGGCAGGAGCTCCGGTTCTCGCAATGTAGGTGGAGAACATTTGCTTTGCTTCAGATTTCAACGAGTGCGCAATTGTTGAGCCAAGGGATGTTGTTTGGCCCGGAATCAAAGGGTGTCATATCTGTGCAGGACATGCATTTACTCACCAAAACCTACTTTAACTATGATGCAACTGTCCGGATATTATGTCTTGAAGACTGAGTGCTGCAGCATCCGAATGATGCAGATTTAAATACAATTTCGGGTTTCAGGCGCACAATTAAGAACAGAGCCTTTTACAAGTATCTTCATTTATTCAAAGTGCGAGTACTTGCAATGCAAACATAATGAAGGATAAGCATGTTTACATGAAAAAAGAAGAAGAAATGCTAAATATTAAATCAGTTCAAATACTCACAGGAAACCAAAAGACAAATATAGAGATGGTATAGGTAATATAGTAGGTGTACTGCAGCCAAACCTCACAGATATGAATTCAACTTTATTTATATAGTGCCAATTCACAGCAAAGTCATCTCAAGGAATTTTACAGAATAAAGTCAAGATGCATTTATAGGATGCTACATCGGGGCCTAAATTAGGAAAGACTAGAATTTACAGTAAAAGAAAAAGAATAAAATTTTAAAAAATGGTTAGTTTGAGAATTTTGTCATCCAGATGTGGAGAAGTTAGTCTGGTAAACATTTCCACAGTTGTAATTATAGAAAACATGTCTACATTAATAAATACTTAAAGTATGTATGTATTTATTCAATTATTTATTGAAGAGCTGCCTCATGCAAAGACTTTGCTTTGTAACAGAAAAGCAGCAGAAACCAGTTCACTGTGTTCGAGAGCAGAGCAGCTCAAGTCAGCGTGATGGTCACTTTGGGGTCACTGCAGGTTCACGAGACGGTCACCAGCTCAGTAAACCAGAGCCAGGTTTTCACTGAAGTAAAAGTACAAGTCCTGCATACAGAACCCTAAAGTACTAGTTTTGCAGTTAAAAGGCCTCCATATAATAATATTATTATTAATAATATTTATCATTAATGTTACAGTGATCTGCAGCACAAATCTGTATTACTTTTTTTTTCTATTCTCAAATATTGGAACACTTTTCCTGTCTGGGGCTCAAACAGTCGATTTGAGACGTTCTGAAACACGACAAGGAGGCCAGTTACTTGGTTTCTGTAAAATTGTCCTTTTTAGAAGCTGTCAGACAAATGTAGAAGAGTAGAAGCTACAAGCTACAAACAACAGTAACAAAAGTAACAAAAGTCTTTGTACTGTAACATTTTCCCTAGTACAATATTTGAGGAAATGAATGAAAAGGAACATTTTCAGCTAGAAAACACAAACCAGTACTTATTTGTCATTATTTTATATTTTATTTTAAAAGTTCCCACAGCAGAGAAATGAACAGACAAATGGAGACATTTGAAAACCTCAGCAAACGCTCTGGAAAACACTGATGGACATTTTCTTTACCTTTTTGGGGGGGGTAAAAAAATCTCAATTGAAAATGCTAAAACAGTCATTATTTTTGGAACCCAAACCCAAAGATTATGATTAATTTGTAGTCCATCAATGAATCCTTAGAAAGTGGTCTACAGAGTCCTCACAGCCGCTTCACAAATAACCTGAATGATAATTCCTCTACATATCTGCATAATTTGGACTTTATTATGTAAAGTGCCTTGAAATGACTATGCTGTGAATTGCTGCTTTATAAATCAAGTGATTCATAAAGCAAATTGAAAAACTCAGAAAATGTTGCTGATCATTTTCTAGTGGCCGATGTGACATCCGAACATTGCAGCTCTTAACATAGTACAATAGAGTCTAATAAATAGGCAGTGCTAGCAAAAGGAAATCCAAGATTTAAGATTTTAAAAAAAAGCCCATCGTGTGAAGCGTTTAAATAAAAAATAAAGGAAAATACTACTGGATAAAAACAGAAACTGTTTTTTTTTCTGATGTTTTTTTATTCATGGAAACACTTAAGTTCTCTTTCTTAGTAAAACTGAAAATAACCTTCTGCAGCATGTGTCTGGTTCACACGGCGTCTAATCTCACCCAAACACATCTTCCTTCTGACTTTTCCTTAAAGCTTTTGAGTCACTGTGGCATACATCAAATAACACCACCCAAACCGGGATGGGGGGGGGGGGGGCAACCTCCTTTCCCTTCCCCCGACCAAATCACTTACTCTGCCCCACCACACTCACCACTCACTCTCTGTGTCTGTCTCTTCTCCCTCTCTCTCATCAGTGAGTTGGCCTTGTTGCGAGCTCCGACATTGTTTTGTGTGGGGAAAGCACTCAGAGTGGGGGGGTGGGGGTGGGGGGGGGAGTCCTCGTTTGACCCGCTGACTGCAGGTTCACCCAGAGGCTACGGGTTCAAGGGGACAGAGATGACCAATTTTCTGGTTTTGTCCCCTTTTCAAAATGTCTTTCTTCGTTTTTTTTGTCAGCGCTGCAGCAGTGGAGGTGATCAGAGAACCAGCTGGAGGCTTAAATGAGCCCCTCAGCGCAGAGCGAACCTCTTCTTCAAAGTGTTGTTGTACGTACATTCAGAGGCAGAAAATGGCGGCTGAAGCTCTGCCGTAGGTGACAAGATTTCAGAGGGACAAGAATTCTCCACATTTCGGAACCCAACTGCTGTGTGACACTTTAAGGAAAGCAATGCTGTCTCTGGCTTTTCCATTTGTGACCCAGTTTGGGTTTTTTGGGGTTTTTCTTCTTGGTTCCTGAAGTGCACATATGTAGCCGGTCAAACCGAGCAGTGTAAGTGAATTAGCAGGGGTGGGAGGTGGCTGCTTTTTCTCGGTCTCGTGCCTTTGGGCCTGATAAAAGCTGATGAGATTGGCGCAGATTTACATCACAGCCCTGCTCAGTGAGCTGCGACTAGTGAAGAATGTATGTTAAATGAATTTACCCCCTAAATCTTACACCAGTCCTTTTTTAGGATCAACCAAACTTGAATTGTTTTAGTTCCAAATTTAAAATCGTTCACGTCCAAACACTGACATTGTCTTTTTATGAATACTAAATAGTAGGGACTGATTAGAGAAAGGATCTACTGGGCACTTTGTTAGATATGTGCGGCCATTTTTTATTACAGATTTATGGATATTACTTAACAGACGCAAAATGACCACAAATATTTAAAAAATGTTCAAGTAACACAAAAATAACCAATTAAGAGACCAAAAGCGAACATCAGGTAACGTTGCAGTTACTATATATAACACCTGTTAATGCAGATATCAACTGCAAATATTAAACATTTTTTAAAATGTTCTTGAGAAACAGTCTGGATTGTGAGGGACCTGGTGGATCAGTGGTGGCCACACCCCACCAGGTGTGGCCCCGCCCAGTCACCAAGCTATCTTACAAAAATCGGAGGGTTGCGGCAGGAACGGCATCCGGCGTAAAAACCTATGCCGAATCAACGTGTGGAACATGTTCCGCTGTGGCGACCCCCGAAGGGACAAGCTGAAAGCCGTTGATCTTGATAAACATCCTTGACTATGACTGTTAGTATCTAGATGGAGTGTCGGAGTTTGCAACTGCAGAGCAGGAAGTTAGAGCAGTCGTCCACCAATCTCACAGTGGTTGGTTCGATCCCCAGCTCCTCCGGTCACATGTTGAATTGTCCTTTAGCAAGACACTGAACCCAAACTTAGTTGTTCTCAGTGAGCATTGGCCAGCTGTATAGCAGCTCCCCCATCGGTGTGTGAGTGTGTGTCTGGGTGTGAATGGGTGAACTAGATGCAGTGTACAGTGCTTTGAGTGCCCAAAGGTAGAAAAGTGCTATGTTAGTGCAGATCATTTAGCACAGCAGAGCTGCCGTTGGCCCATCCGTTATCTTAAAACAGCCCTAAACCAAAGATGTTTTTCCACCTCTGTCTGCCTGTGCAGGTTATCATGGTATTGTGTGCAGTATTTGAGAAGTTTTTTGTGTAGTACAAGTACACAAAGGTAGTATTGGGGCCCGATGCCCGATACTGGTATCAGACGTCCCTAACAGGAATTATTGACAATGTAGAGTGTTGATGTTTTGACTTCAGCTTTTCCACACTTGCTCAGTGTGGGACATTATTTATATTATATTTCTTTTTATTTGTTCATATTTTTTGACATTTATTTGTTTTTTGGTTTAGCGTGATGTAAATTTTGCGCCATTCCGGATTAAGTTCTGTCTATTTTAACAATTCCCATGGACACACTAAAACCAACAATGAATTACTTCTACTCACAGCTGATGTGTGTCAGTCTAAAACCTGGATGCCTCTGTGCCATAGACCATATGCACAGTTATTGCAAATGCACAAAGTAATTTGTAGTAAATTCATCAGTAGTTTTGGTGTCTGGAAAGACAGTGAAAGAAGGATTAATTTTGAAACTAACCAAAGTCATTCTATAAAAAAAAAATGGAGCCTCCTTTCCACGTGTTCTTTAGAGGTCGTGTCACAATCCTGTTCCCTGAGTTCAGTGTGTCCCTGTTTCCCCTGCTTCACTTCCTGTCCCAAGCTTTTATTTTGTAGATATTTCAGCATACATCCTGTCAGTTCTCTCTACTACCTGTCACCAGCCCAAAATACTTTCACCTGTGCCCATTTGCCAGCCAGTCTTGTTTCTCTGTTCTGCCTGTTTCCTGTTTTTGCCATTTTGATTTGAGGTTTGGTTATTTGTGTTATTTTGTTCCCCTTACTGTTCTGTCCGGTCCCTGTATGTACACATTCTTTAGTTTATTGTGTAGCCTGGATTCTGTCAATGAATATGTACGCACCTCTTTTGGTTTAATGTTTGTGTGTTTGTGTGTGTTTCTTTGTTTCCCTGCTCCTCCGGCACTGTGTCTTCCTTTTCCTCAGTATTTAAGTTATAGTTCTGATTTATTGTGTTGCAGTTCTTACCCATTTCTTTTTTTTTATTTTTAGTTTTCTTTTTTTACACTTGTGTTCACTCTCAGTTCCTTTTGTTTGTGACCACCTCTTGCCGTCTCCCCACTTGGGTCCTCAAAAGCCTACTACCCTAATCCAGCGGTTGCTAAGTCTCAGCTGGGAACGAGGCCCTTAACCCTAACTGAACCACGTTGAAAGACCTATCCTGTGTTCATCAGGTCTCTAGGTTCAGCAACATTATGTGCCCAAGAAAGGTCAGCTGCCTACGTGAATATACTGAATGACCAGGTTTATCATCAGTGGATTATTATTTTTTTTCTTTTCTGATGGCATGGGCACACTTCCAGAGGACAATGCCAGGATTCATTGGCCTCAAATTGTGAATGAGTAGTGCAGGGAGCACGATGTGATATTTATTTTTTATTTTTTCATATGGATGGGCAACTTTAACTCTATTAAGAACCTTTGGCACGTGCTAGAGGAGAATTTACACAGTGGTGAAAAATTAATGCAACTCTGGACGGAAATAAATGTTATTTGATGCGTAAGCTCATTGAAATAATGCCACGTCGAATGCGTGTTGCAATCAAACAAAATATTAGATTTGATTTTGTTTTGGCCAGGCAGTGTATTTTACAGACACTAATTGATGATTTCTATGATTTGTTTTTTAAGCATATGCATGATGAACACCAGAAAGCTAAATCCTGAAATATACAGTGTGTTTCATGTCTGTGTGTTTACATGAATTACTGCTCTTGCTACTGTAGGAGTGTAATTTTTGCTGCTTTTCACAGCAATTAGACAGAGACGTGCTGCAGCTTAAACGGCTGAATGTCAATTAGCAGACAAATCAGCACATTTCCAATTGTTGTTTCTGGTCAAGTAGACTCTCCCCTTTGTGCTTGTGGATCAGTTTGATCATTTTGTGTATTTGCAGCAGTGGGCAGCCAGAGCTCCAGCTCCAGCTCCAGCTCAGACGACCTTTTCACCAGCCCCCCCTCTCCACCTCCACCTCCGCGTACTTACAAACCCTGTTTTGTGTGTCAAGACAAGTCCTCGGGCTACCACTATGGAGTCAGCGCCTGTGAAGGCTGCAAGGTAACTACAGCTACAAAGATCACAAAATAAATGGGTAAGAAAGTATATATTGAACAGTTCCTGATTTGTTGTTGCTCAGAGAAACAAAATTACTACTAGACCTTGATTTATCCCGATAAACCAAACATGAGTGAGAAACGTGGTGTTCACTTAATATTATCACATCTTACCGTCAGAAAATCCTATACAACACAAACAAGGGCCTTTTCCAACAGTTTCCTCTTAAAAATAATCAGATTTATGTAATTGGACAGACATTTTGTTTGTTGTGTGCAGATTTTTTCCCCCCCCATTATTTCTAATTACATTCTAGTTGTGCGGACATTTTTCATGGAATCAAACAGCTGATTTCTGCTAAGAATCAAGCGATTTAAGTGTGTAGCACACACATCGATAACATCATCCTCAAACCATGTTATAAATTTTAGTAGAAACAAGCAATTTAGCATTTTCCAGCCTGGTGTTATTGTTATTACACATAAACTATTACATGTGTTCCAGGGTAATGAGTTAACAGCAGTAAATGTAGATGTTTTTGATTTTGTGCTGTAGTCAGACATTTTGAAACCATAAACCTATGTTACTATTAATTAAAATATACTTGTTTATAGTCTAAGATTATTCCAAATTTGGGCTGGAATTTCTTTAGGTTAAATTATATATCTCCTAATTCTTTCCTGGTGTTTCTGCAGGGCTTCTTCCGACGCAGCGTGCAGAAAAACATGGTGTACACCTGCCACCGCGACAGAAACTGCATTATCAACAAGATCACCAGGAACCGCTGTCAGTACTGCCGACTGCAGAGGTGCTTCGCTGTGGGAATGTCCAAGGAATGTAAGTGTCTGATCCACTCTCCTTCAGCAACGAGGGCTCGGGAGACCCATTGCTCTGTCGTGCGGAAAATACAGTCTCTTTTCTGACAGCTGACGTTCTCCATTTACAGAATTTGCTCTACCCATATATAGAATTACATCTAGATTATTATGACAGAGCGGAAGAGTGATGACTTACAGTATTGTTATTTACCCCAGTTAGTTCATGACTTGGTTACAATCAGCTCCAACTTTAGCAACTGCAACAAGTAAGTAAAATCTATTTATATTGCACCTTTCAGAGATAAAATCACAAAGTGCTTAACAAAATGTAAAAAAAGAGAAAATAATAAAGACAACAAAAATCTAATCTAAATTAAAAAAAACTACAACAAAGATGCAACCATAAGAGCCCAGTCAGCTAAAAGCTCTTCTGGAGAAAAGGGTCTTCGGTTACTTTTTAAAAGAATCAGCAGAATCGCCCACATGCAGAGACAGTGGCAGGGCGTCTGGGAGCCACTGACTGAGAACAAAGATCCCCAGAGTTTTAAAATGGGTTTTAGGGACCACAAGCAGATTTTGACCCGATGACCTGAATATTTTAGTTGAGTTATAAGGGGTCAACAGGTCAGAGATGTACTCAGGAGCTTGGCCTCGAAGGGCTCTATGAGTGAGCACCAGAATATTAAAATCAATTCTATATTTGATTGGTAAACAGTGAAGGGAATATTAAACCGGTGTGGTCTGGGGTCTTCCACTGGTTCCTGTTAAATGCCTCGCTGCTGAGTTTTGAACAATCTGATAGCGATTTATAACACGTTTGTTAAGAAAAAGTAAAGGGTGAATTACAATTGTCCAAAGGAGACGAGATAAAAGCATGTATGGTCATCTCTAAATCTCCACTGGACAACATTTTCCTCACTTGAGAAATTTTGTGTCTAGATAATAAAAACAGGTGGTTTTGGACCATCTGTCCTGAGAGTTGATCTGAGGACATAAATTGATCGAATGCAACACAGAGGTTCCTGATGGTTGACTAAACAGAGGAGCCCAAAGAACAAAGGTGTTGCCTGATCTGTGGAATGTTACGATCAACTTTACGTCTTTTTTTTTTTTATTTAATTGGAAGTAGTTATTACCCAACCACTCCTCAATACAAGACAAACATTCCAGCCAGCTAGACAACTAGTGACACGTGCTTAAAATGCTGAATAATTCGAGCAAGAGATGTCGTATACAGTAAAAACAGCAAGGGACCTAAACCTGATCCCTGTGGAACTCCACATGAAAGAGGCATTGAGTCAGACATGACCTGGTTAATTCAACAGAAAAAGTTCTATCAGTAAGATATGAAGAAAACCACTGAAGTACAGAGCCAGACAAACCAATAACAATTTGGAGACAATTTGTCAAAATTCTGTGGTATTTCTGTAATGTCCTGTGGGGTGACAGGACCAGGTGTGGAGAGGAGAACCGCTGGTATAGGTGTGCGAGGAAGGACAAATAGTGTCCCTGATGTCCTGCACTTTACTGACAGTCAGCCTGTATACATGAATATACTACGTGCACTCGTGACATATTTTTAATGGTATCAAACAAGACTTTAGGATTATTCTTATTCACAGATATAAGATGAAATAAGGTGAAATAATGTGATCTGGCCTGTTTAATCGTGACATTCAGAGATGTGATGAGTTCCTTAAGTTGTAATCTGTGTACTTTGGTTTAGAGGTTTTTACAAAAATGTCTCCTAAAAACTAAGGAGGCTTTGGTTTAGCCGAGCACAATGTTTCTGAGGAGAAATAACACAATGTGGTGCCACATTATTTAACACAGAGATACAATGATGATTAAATGACTGAACTAGTCACTCAGCATCAGCACATTAATTAAAAGAACTGGGATCAAATGAAGAACAAAACTTATCAACAGCAGCTTGATTTTTTTTTTTTAATGCATCGCTGAGTGATCACCTTAGGTGAGGGAGACTCCGCTGAATAACTTCGATAGATATTGGAAGAATATACAAAGTCCTCCTCCTCCATCATCATCATATAAATCATTCTGCATAATAAGTTCTCTTACTTTAGTTTTTTTACTGTTTCATTTCTGAATTGAGGAAATTAAATGAGTGTTTTTGAAGGAATTCTTTCCTGACCATTTTAGATTTCTGCAGAAAACTTGTCAGGACTAGATTAGTACATTCTCTTTCTTAGTACTTTTACTAATTTCAGCATGTTCATAGTACTTCAGACTGAGTAAAGAATTGTGGAGCACTCTGTTAGGGAAAAGTATTTGTAGTTTTACTTGAATGCTGAGTTTGTGTACTTCTGAAACACCTGTTCATCAACCTGAAACTATCTGCAAGGCTTGGACAAAAGACTTTGACTACAATTATACTTTTACATATTTCTTTTGATGTGATTAACTTGGAAGTGACCCAAATAACTGAGGGAGTGTTATGTATAGAGGGAGAGCCATGGGCACACATAGGGCACAAGTGAAGGATCCACCCATCCACATGTTCCACCCTCAGAAACACACACATTACATAAATACAAACATCAAAAGTAGCAGACAGATGGCTGGATGTGTAATATGATCTCGCTCCGAGTGTTTACGCAATAAGGCCTGGATGTAGGGCATCCGCAGAGAGGAGGCGGTGGCTGGAGAGAGGAAGGGGGGAGACTGAGGTGTTGCATAATGTCGATCTCCCCTGACATGTGCGTGGCTGCCTGAGCCAAGTCAGTGGGACGCACCGAAACGCGTTGACACCGTTAGCGAAGCGATTATGAAAGGCTAACCCGGTTAACGCCGCATTTGCCGGCTTCACGTGAAGCAACGGATGATCCACACAGCTCGCTGCCAACTGCGTTCACTGTAATTTAAGTTCTACAGCGTGAAGAGTTGCTGCCATTTTTCTTTCTATCCTGTTAATTTGAAACTCAGTTCATCTCCATTATAGTTGGTGAAAGTGTTGCTCTGAGGAACTGGCTGCTTAACCTCAGAAATACAAAGCTAAACAACACTTGTGTTTGTCCATGTGTACAAGGCCTATGTCAACCTCATAAATAAGGTTCCTGCAGAAATCAAAAACATTTAAACGTTGTTAAATTTTGGTAATGAAAAGTGTAATTTATGAACAGATTCAGGGAAAGAATGACTTTAAAAAACCTGAGATTTGCGAGACAGTTTCATTTTTTTAAATTCAGAAAAACCATTTGATAACAAAACAAGGCTTTTCCATGATTTCTTATATTTGAGCATTTAAGTACCTTTTTTTTTTTTTTTAAACATCCTGTGTGATTTATTTTCCACAGCAGTGAGAAACGACAGAAACAGGAGAAAGGGGAAGAAGGAAGCAGTGAAGATGACAATAATGGAGACGTATGAGCTGACGGCAGAGCTGGGCCTGATAGTGGAGAAGATCTGCATGGCTCACAGAGAGACCTTCCCCTCCCTTTGCCAGCTTGGAAAATACACCACAGTGAGTCACGACATGAGACCCGACCGCTCCTCTGTTTACAAACTGCCACTAACAGATATTGAGGTGGAAGATTTTTGTACACTTAGGATTATTGAGGATTTAAAGGCTCATGGGAAATGTAGGAATGTCTGCTTTGATCCATGGCAAGAAGGGTTAAGCTTTGTGGGGCCAGTGGCATTTAAAGCTTCCAAAAGGTCAGAGCTCAATGCAGCAGCTAAACTCCTGTTTAAGGTCACTGTGTCGCTGAAATCATAAATGTTACCTGTAAATACAACTTATTCAATCAATATTTGCATTTAACATTGATATTTTTGTTATTATTGACAGAATGTAGAATTAGTCACAGTTAAACCTCAGGGCCATGTCAATAAAACCGTGTTGCTAATCAGGGGATCTACAAGGCCAATTCATTAGTAGAAACCATTTAATTACGTAGAAACTTTTCAAGCACTTTTTAAAATAGAGCCATTAAAACATCAACAAAATAAAAATGAGCAATGCAAATGATAAATACACACTTACTGTGAGTGTATAAAACATAATATACAGGCCTTGAGAAGGTTTAAGAAGCACTATTTCAAGTTTCTCAGAATGAAGGTATTCAAGATAAATATGTGTTGTTGTTTTTTTTTACCAAAATCTGCTTAAAAATATTCCAGTGCCTTTGCTACAGACACTGGATGTTATGTAATAACTTAGATTTATTTCATATATCAGGTGATGTATTTATTTACTTTTAACCAGTAGCTCTATCCATCAGTTTTCTAAAGAAGATGAAGTGCAGGTCATGATCAATACGTAATCACTGGTAGTGTTGGTATTGTGGGACACAGCTATAGGTATCCTTTCTGCTGGTTTTCATCGATATGTTTTATAATCGAAAAGAATCCTGCAGAAACGCTGTTATACCTTGATGGTGAAGATGTAAATTTATACAGACTGAATACGTTTGCTCAGTTAGACCAGTGCATGAGTTGGAATTGCTTTGCTAAAAATTTGCATAGTCTTCAACAGTGAACACACAAAATACACATGGTGCCAGTCATGCAAACTGTGTCTCACACACACACACACACACACACACACACACACACACCCACCCACACACACACACACACACCCACACACGTTGAACCGGAAAATCTGCATAGCCCAGTGTACAGTATGTAATACACAATTGAGGAATCAGTTCCCGAAATCTCTTGTACTTTGAAAAGGCAGCTGAGGTGACGGGTGCCAGAAAGTATGAGGATATTCGGGAAATACAGAAATTAAAAGCCACCTGACTATATTAGTAATGAGAATAATTGCTCCAAAATATGTTAATTGATCTTTTAAAGATAACTGCGTCTGTTCTCTTTATTTACATTACTCTCTCATCATTACATCTGACACATATTTGATCCTCTGTGCTCTATCCAGAACTCCAGCTCAGAGCACAGGATCCAGCTGGACCTCGGTCTGTGGGACAAGTTCAGCGAACTCGCCACCAAATGCATCGTCAAGGTGGTGGAGTTCGCCAAACGAGTGCCAGGCTTCACAGGCCTGACCATCGCTGACCAGATCACTCTGCTCAAAGCTGCCTGCCTGGACATCCTGGTACGTCACCAACAAACAAGATTCACTGATGAGAAATAAAAGAGGTAGAAATCCAAGTAGAAGCTTCGTAATAATGACCAAAATAGTTTAACCGTTACTACTACCGCACCCACACAAGATTAATTTAAACTCCATGACCTGAAGCACACACACACACGCACACACAGCTCCTACAGTGTTGTGATTCAGAGTAGTTATGAGTCACTTGTCATTCAATATTCATGTCAAAGACAAGCAGCCTGACAGACAGAGAGCAGCTGTCAGGCAGAGCGCCGTCGGCATGCTTTATTCTCCTTCATCCTCCCTCCGGCTCCTCTGTCATTTAAGGCCGAGTCCATTATGTCATGGTTCCCGTCGGAGCCTGATAATTTACTGTGCCACTCTCTGATCTCAGCAGGCGAACTGCCGTGCGTCATCGAGAGATTTCATACATGCTCCGCTGATGAGTTTGTCTCTTCCTCCCTGGCACCACTGTAAACTTAAGCATGTCAAAGTGTTCGTGCTTCTCCAGCTGGTGGTTCGTCATTCAGCAGGGGCCCTGCACAGAAACCAACGTGCACCACACACAGACCCGCTGGTCTTTTGCTGATTTATTTTAACTGCACTGTTGGCCCAATGAAAATGGAGGAAAACGAAACAGAGAAGTGGTATTTGACAAAAGTTTTGGTAGCTATGGCAGTAAGGAAGCCAACACAAAAAACTATAAAAAACTTTCAGCGATATCCTGCAGCAGCCTTTGCTCCATATGACCGATCTCTTCCTTAGTGTTTTCTGTTTTTACTTTTTTTCTTTTATCCAGATCCTGAGAATTTGCACTCGGTACACTCCCGACCAGGACACTATGACCTTCTCTGACGGATTGACCCTGACACGCACTCAAATCCACAACGCTGGATTTGGACCCCTGACAGATCAGGTTTTCACATTTGCTGGGCAGCTGCTGCCACTCGAGATGGACGAAACAGAGAGTGGACTCCTCAGCGCTATCTGCCTCGTCTCTGGAGGTACTGAAGCTTGGACTCAAGGAGAATCCACGTCATCCGCCCGACCTGTATAAGTTTAATAGTTTACTGTACCTCATTCTTTACTGAGTGAAAATGTTAATGCAGAAATATTGAAATTAGTAAACAGTCGTCATCTCTGTCTGTCTGATCAGACCGACAGGATCTGAAGGAGCCGTCTAAGGTGGAGGTGCTGCAGGAGCCCCTGCTGGAGGCACTGAAGATCTACTCCCGCAAACGGAGGCCCAGCATGCCCCTCATGTTCCCCAAGGCCCTCATGAAGATCACGGACCTTCGAAGCATCAGCGCTAAAGGTCAGAACAGATCCTCCTTCAGAACAGATCCGTCCTTCTTTAAAATTCTGAATTTGGCACTAATTATTTAAGAAACTTTTATTTCATTTATTGTCAGGAGTTAAACTAGAAGGTCACTGCCACCTTCAAATCTGTTGTTAAGAAGTACTGAGTGTGTAAAGGCAACATTGTGTCCACAGGGGCCGAGCGGGTGGTGACGCTTAAGATGGAGATCCCAGGCTCCATGCCTCCTCTGATCGAGGAGATGCTGGAGGATCTGCAGAACCTGGAGAAACACCAGAAGAAACACTCGGAGGAGAGCCGAGCGGAGCAGAACAACAATCGACACACACAGACCATTTCCTCACAGCACACAAAGTCACCCACTATACTTCTTTGAAGCTGCTCTAAGAACATTTTGTCCGTCGCCACTTTTACCACAGGAAACATTAACACGATAATGTACAGATGCAGTCCCGAGCATCACTAAAGTGCTCCAACAGTGTTGAATATTCAGATCTTGTTCTGCAGACGTGACACCGTGTTAAGGGGAGAGACTCCGTCTTTTACCTTGGAAAAAGAGAAGGATGCAGTAATGTTTGAATTTATCACAGTTTAATTTAAGCCCAGTTTGCAGGTTCCTCATCACCGGTGAGAATCACTCTTACTCTATCTGGTGTTTGTATTTGCGTGAGAGATCAGGTTGATTTTTACCTCATTAAATAACATCGTTAGCATTAGAGTAGCAACAATAGTCACAAATAATAATTTTATTTAGCTTTTCACAAAACAATGAATTCTTTTCACTTATCAAGACTTTCTACTGGCTGTTCGAACCTGTTACTTTACTCTGCCCAGTGTGTATGAAAAGAAAAGGGAAATGGAAAAACTCGACACTTTTTACACATTAGGGTGAATGTTCATGTTCTGCGTTGGCGTATCTACAAATTTGTAGCTATGTTGATGCAGGAAATGGGAAATAAACGCATAAATCTTGCTGCTTGGGTGGGTGGGGTGGGTGGGTTGGGTGGGGAGGACAGTCTACTCTTTTTCTGGAGTCATGCATTTTGTTAAAAAAAATAAGCTTTTTTTTTTTTCTTTTTTTGCAGTATGAATTAAGACTTTATACACTGTAAAGTAACAAAACTTCCTTACAGATTTTTTTTTGATACTCAATACTTTTTGATACTCAAGTGTATAGAGTTAAAAACATCTTTTCTAAAAATTGTTTCACAAAAACCGTCTGAAACACCGGGGTTCTGGTTTCCTGCCGTGAAGCCGCTGTGAAGCTTTGAGGTTGTTTAAGGTCAACTTGTCTCCAAAACAAGGCTCATACTGCCACTTGTGGAGCTGCTAGAGAATCACACCACAGCTCAAGAAATATTTAAAATTCACTGTTCACTGTACTGAAACCTTTGGGCCTAGAGGGCACAGGCCCAAAATACACATTTCATACTGTGAAACTTACTACTCATATTCATAGGACGATGCTGTACTCAATACTCCTTTACATTCATCTGAAAGCTGTATCTCTGCAGATTAACACATTTCATATATACTGTACTTCTAGTAAAAGTTGGTGCATTGTTAAAGATTTTGATTCATGACTTTTTTTTTTTTTTTTTCTTTTTTTTTTACAAAACAAGCAGTTGGAGCCTCTTAGGTGGTCTCGATTAAATAATCATTTATGGTCCAAAGAGATAAAAATGTTCAACATTTCACACCAAAAAGCAAAGATTAGAGGGAAAAAAGCTAAAAATAACGTATAAAAGTTGTGCACACCTATGAATTATCTCACAACTCCTCATATTTCTCTGATGACTCTTTGGGAAACTACTACAAACTAACTTTTAAAAAAGGTATTTCAAACTAGCCACTTCCACCATGTACAGCAGTAAAATACTGCTCACACACATGGAGCTGGTACTTTTACATTTGCTACTACAAAAACATTTCCTGATAACATTTATATGTTTTCTAAATGCAATTGTTTCATAAGTACTAAACTAAGTGGTTTGAATACTTCCACTACCACACGTTTTATCAAGATCAGTCACTTCCTGTTCAATGCGTATGTTCCTCATTGTACAGCATAGAAGACACAAAGTTTATTAAAATATGGCAAAACTGGACATTGAATTAAATATTGTTTATTTAGTGACTCATTTAAAAATTGTTTACTATCTTTACACTGACAAATGTCGCTCACAAGAAAGCTTTCGGTTGCCTATCAAAATCAAATGTTACATTGAATTAGACACAAATTATGTCAGTTGATTGATTAAAATTATAGTTTTACTGCATGTTTGAAAATCTATGCTGAGTTCAGGTGCACGCTGGTATTTGTATCAGCTCTTTGAAAGTGAAGCGAACAAGGAAATTGTGGCTTGCAGCCACCTCCAGAACACGTGCAGTCCTGCAGTGAAGAATCAAGACAGTGAAACTAGCGAGTCTGGTCCTGAGGATTTAAAGTGCTAAACTCACTCGACCGTGTGACTCAAAAAGGGCAAACTGAGTGTGGGGGCTGCACCTTAGAGATAAACAACCTTTACACACTGTAGTGGTGGAGGTTGAGTCGGTTGCCTCCTGTGTGTTTTTTTTTTTTTTTTTGCATGCTCATGCTTCCCGTAGTGTTAGAGGCATTTAACGAGATAAAAAATGCTTCAGCCTTCATTGCCTGCACACGCAGTGTACATATATTAAATTATCACTGGAGAGTCGCAGTTTACATTTGTACAAAAAAATCAATGTCTGAGAATCAAAGGTGTGTGTGTGACATACATGATAAATAATTTTTTGTATATAAAGAGCATTTCATCAGTTAAAATGTAAATGTAAGTGTAGTATCTGGAACAAAGTCCGAGCTGGTTGATGGTCACTTCTTCTTGTCATCATTTCTTTTCTCTGTGACCCTAAAATTGCCATAAAACAATAGAATTATTTGATGTTAATGAATTTAGAAAAGTGTTTTTAAATAGCATTAAGGTAACAGATCAATGTTTTAGGAACACGGAGCTCTGCAACTTTATAACAGTCTAACAGGTCAAACCACATTGAAATAAGCAATAATTTGTGACAATGGATTTTCTAAAGCCTTGACTGTGGGTGGCTGTCATTGAAACCCGAGCTGCCTTCAGTAGGTCATATAAGGTGCAGCTCTGTCACCATCAGTGTGTCAGTGTGAGAATGGCCCCCGAAAGGGTAGAAAGGGTGCTACAGAAGTGTCGACCGTTCACCACAGGAAATAAAATATTATTTCAGTCACACCTAAAAACAAAACACCTTACGGGTTTACTATGAAGCCTCATCATGGGATTAGTTATTACTAAAAGGCCTTTGAGGATGAATAATGCCTGGCTTTCAGGTGTCTGCTGTCAGCTGTCACCTGCTGTGCGTCAGTCCGTAGTAGCTGTTCTCTTCCAGCAGCTCTTCTATGATCCCCTGAGAGAAGAAGCATTTGAACGGGAAATCACTACTTCAGCAGCAGACAGACATTCAATTTGACTTAGAAGTTGAAATTATCTCTTTCAAAATGGAAATTCTAGATCTTCCAAAAAAACAAAAGATAATAAAAAAAAATTTAAACAGACTCAACTTGAGTATTTCCTTGTCAGATGCAGCCAACTGAAAGCTAATAAGCCAAAAATAAAATGACAAATTCAATAAAAGAAATCTCAAGGAAACTGACCTGCATCTGTTGATAAGTGACTCCATCTTTGAGATTATCATCCCCTGTGCAAAAAAACGAAAAGAGGGGTCAGCATTAACATTTTAGCATGAAAACAGAGGCCACTTGTTTCTGCATCCTCACTGACATCAGCAAACCTAATGACAATCGAACAAATCACTAAACCTGATCACATAATTGTGGTGACATGAACCAGCTCTACCTGTGCGGTCAGCAGCCTGGGGGTCTCCTGTGAAGTGATGTGTCATAGGCCACCAGTCTGAGCTGGTTAAGCTTAATTCCATCAGGTCTGGAGAGGCCTGAAAAAGCTGCAGAGAAAGAGGACATGGATTGTCATTTTGCTCACGTTCTCCAGTGCTTATGATGCTTATCACACTGACACCACTGAAAACTTATCGGGGAACAAGACCTAGTTTTGCATCACAGATTTATTAATATAGTCAGTCAAATATAAAGGATTTTCACTAAACTTATGCATGGATGCCAGGGCTCTGGTTAAAATGACCCTTTCACTGCAGTGATTTGACAGTACAAACCTTGCTGAGCTCTACTTTCAGGCTGTATGGATCACTGCCGTGGTGGAACAGAGACTTTTTAAATTTTTCAACGACCCGTCGTTTGATGTTATTGTGTGAAGCTGGTGGAAGCTGGAGATTTAAAAAGAAGTGTTAATATAAAAATCCCGAGTTTCCTGAATACTGTGTATAATTTGAAGCTGTCTGGAAGCTGATATGATTATTCCATAACTTCCAGGAGAGGCAGGATATCTGCAAAAAAGTCTGCTACAGACGGTGGATGGTAAGCCCCTGAACTTCTATACTGTTTTGCAACACCTACAAAGTTGTGATGGATGAGAAACTAATATCATTGATTGACCAACTTTCTACCAGAAAATACATCTGAAAAAAATCACTAAAATGTTAGGACAACAGTCAAGGCAAATCCTTATGACAGACTATTGCATCCAGATCAAGGTAAGATTTATAAAAGCATGTTTAGAGGCAACTTAGTGTTGCATTAATCACAGATGCACAGAAGTTGTGTTTATTTGCACGACAAGCCGTGGGCACCTTATTAACACGAATTGGCTTTCATTTTGAAACAAACATTTTACATTTCAATTTGCTCATGCAATTTGAATGCAAATCAGGAATTTTATGCCAAAATGTCAATACGGCAGGGACTGATTAGAAGCATAAGCTTTGTTGTTATAGACTGTATGAAACTTGCAATATTTTATTTATTGTAATTATAGATACTGTATGAACTGTCTTATACTTACAAATGGAAGCTTTATTTGTGTTGTGTTGCAAAAATGATGCTCATTAGTATTTTGAAAACCAGAATCAGTTTGGGCTGATGAGCTGTGACTGTAGCTTCCAACTCTAAACTCTAATAAGACTATAAAATGAAATTATGTTGTTACTGTACTTGAGAGATGTAAATAATTTTGTGCAGCTGCACGAGAAGCATCTGGATGGGATCATCGATCTGTCGAAGTTTCTTCTGAGAGACGCAGATCCCCGCTGACACTGAGCATATGAGCAAAAACATGCTTACTGACAAGGGATAAACAAACGACATAGTTTTATAATTGAAATATTTAGTTGACACATTTATTCTTTGGGCTGCATTTTAAAGTCTACTCATATCTAATGAGGTTAACTCTTCTTCTCAGAGGATAAGTGTTCTCATGTGATTGAAAAGGTACCTGGTCTTGGTTTCATCTTTGCAGCAACATAATGCCCACTAAGCAGACAGACAAGGGAGGCAATAAACAGTTTTGGATAAAAATTATCGGTGGGTTTATGTCTGGTTGTATATGCATTGCCCAACATCTGTCTCTATTTATTGTTGGTACTGTGGTTTGGACTCACCTAGATATAATTTGGTCGGGTGTAACACAGGAACTGGGCATTTCTGTCAATCAATCAATCAAACAAACAAAGGCAAAAGCTCAAATCTTGGTTAATTGAGACAAATTAACTCTTTGGATCAATCGATCTGTTTAAATTCCATAAGCATTAGATGGAAAACAGTAACTTTATCAGCCTCGTCACAGCAAGCCTTCCAGTTTGAATCCAGACTAACCGTAGTGTTTTTCTGCAGAGTCAACACTGTTGTGTTGCGTATCAGAAGGTTCAACGTCATCATCTGAGGCCTCATCTAAAAACACACACATAATTATTTACAGCATCTGGGAATTTGAAGTTTAGGTCCTTCCTGTGCAACAAGTCACCCTGACTGATTCTTTGATCACCCTGGGTTGTGCTGCAGGCTGCAGAAGAGCGTGGTGTCAGGAATCCAGTCTTCATAAGGGGTCGTTCCTGGAAGTGGAGCAACACACCCTTAAAATCAAGAAATAAGTTTAAAAATACTGTTGGGTCGTACTAAATATCTTCCCTTAATCACTTCAAATCCTCAAAATGTTACTTACCTCAGACAGATTTGACTGACAGCAGTTTGTCCAGTGTTTGTGCCTTTCCAGGAAATACTTCTGCGCTCGTTTTCTGTCTCTCTCTGCTCTTCTTTCTAGTGCATTCTGGGAAGTATAGAGGCCATCTATCAGCTTCATCATAAGATCAGAGATCCTGGAGCTGATGGCCACAATGTCAGGACGCTGGTCTGCATCTGGGCTCAAACACCTTTTCGCACAGTCCAAAAAGAGAAAACTTCATCTCATATCGTTTCATACTTTTATTCTACTACAGTAAATACACAAAAATTAAATTATTATTATATATATGCAATGTCATTTTTTGATGCAAGTTATTTTAAACCCTAACTCTAAGTTTGTAAAGACGTGCTCTGATTAATACACCAACAGGTATTTCAAATAAAAGTCTCACCATCTGATCATGTCGGTGACTCTCTCCGAGAAAGCTCCTTCTTCAATCGGCTCATAGACGGCCTCAACAATCTACCAGCACAGAGCAAGAAGCAAATGACAATAGCTAGACCAAAACAGAGAATCCAGATTGTGTTTGTGTGTGTTTATGCTACCTTGCTGGCCAGCGACAGCATGTTACTGCTGTAGAACGGTGGCTTTAAAGTGGCCATCTGGTAGAGGATGCAGCCCAAAGCCCAGATGTCGGCCTTCTCTCCGTAAGGCTCATTTTTTACCACCTCTGGACTAACACATACACAAACACCTGTAAATCTTTTCTTATAAGCACGTGGGGTGTTCTACTGAATAGGTGAAAAAAGATGGTTAGATTATTTAGACTTTTATGAACACCCAAATCAATGACTGTGGGTGCTTGAGTTATCCAGTCAATAATATATTTGCCAGGTGGTGACAAAGAAAACAATTATAGGAAATGAATGCTCTGATTTTGATACTTTTTGTCCATGAGTCTAAAAATGTTGAAGTGAGAGTGTCCTTTTAAGCTTTACATTCCCTTTAAAGCCCTTTAAAGATGTGAAAACAAGGTAAAAGCTACAAAAATTGCTTTGCTCGCAAGAGCTGCAACTCAAGTTTAGCCTTTAATCAACCAAGCAAGTTTTATTATCTTAACTAAAACTAAAATAACTTTTGGCTTCTGCAGTTTTTGTCTGCGTGTTCTAATCACTTCATCCATTATTCGAAGTGGATATTTGTGCCAGATGTACAAAAACTCCTTCCAAGGCTTTCTGGGACGTGGTGTTCACAAGAATGGGACAGAAATGAGGCCACAGTGACCTTGACCTTTGACCTTCGAAGCCAAATCACTTCATCAATTCGTCCAAGTGACTGCCTGTGCCAAATGTGAAGAAATTCCCTTAAGCTGTTCCTCTAATATAACGTTCACAACATGGAATGAATGTTCACTCAACCTAAGAGCATTGTGCCTCCAGCCACAGCTGTCAGCGCAAAAAGACATAATGAAGTTTAAAACTAAAATGTAATGGACAGTTGCACAAATGGGACTGGAGGATCTATAATGTGACTGTGGTAAGAGTTTTTTGTTACTGCACAATGGTTCGAGTCACAGGACAAACTGTCCCTAGAATTAGAATCTTTAGTGGAAATTGAGCACATATACATTTTCACATACACGTTTTAATGAAATCCAGCCTCTGGATTCAACCCATTCTTCTGGGGGAAGCAGTGGGCTGCTACAGGGGGCACCGGGGCTGTGAGCGCTGAGTGCTGGGATTTGATAATGCAGACTTCTGCATCCCAGCCTGATGCTCAACCCGTTGAGCCACCAGGCCTAGCTAATAGGGTCCTATGACTTAATTCAAAAGCAGCTGGATATTAAAAAAAAATCATGTCCTCACCAAGAGTAAAGGATGGTGCCAACCACGGACGTTAGCTTGCTGCTCTCCTGCTTCTGCTTGGCAAGGCCAAAGTCCGCTTAAAGAGAAGACACGTGTCACAGGAAGTGACATGAATGTGAGCTGTGATAAAACCATAAAATCATACTCACTGATGGTGACTTTGTCTCTCTCCCCCAGCATAATGTTGTTAGGCGTGAGGTCACGGTGGACTATTCTCTTCTCCTTGTGCAGGTACCTCAATGCTAGACACATCTGAGGGAGCACGGAGGAGTTAGAGTTACAGACAGAGAGAGTTTCCACTCAGCTAAAACATCTCTCCTTTAACACTAGAAAATATTTACATTGCTATTTTAGGCTTTCATCCAAAACTGTGGCAATGAGCACAAAAACTGAACAGACTGGAATTCCTGAACTGCTAGAAAATCAAAACACACTGATATTTTGCAGAACGGGGAAGAAACCCGTAGGAAAATGTGGGCATATTTACTTTGGGATACTTTTACTGTGGCGGTTACCAGCTTTTAAAAGGAGCTCAAGTGCCCCCACATCATCATCAACAGCAACATTATAGTGTAACGATTCTCCAAAACCACTTTGGCTCAATTGAGGTCACCGGGCAACCAAAGTTTTCTACGTTTGTATCAGAGTTTCAGTCGCGGTTTCAGAATTGTTTCGCTGTTTTCTTGAGACCCACAGATACATAACACATGAGGCAATAGACTATAACTAAAAACATATCCTTGTGAGTGAAAGGGTGGAATATATTAGCAAATCTGCAACTGACATTTTGTTGAACACCAATGTTTTGTCACAGGACGGTTGTGTAGTAACAGTAGAACATCCAAATCAAACATTACAGATCATTTCCATCCTACATCTATGGAAATTAAAATATACAGAATCTGCAGTTCAGTTGTTACCTGTATGAATATATTCCAAACTCTGTCTTCTGTGAACTGTTGCTGCTTCTCTTTCAGGGAATTAAAATATTCGGCCAGTGGCACTCCTTCGATCAGCTCCATCACAATGTACAGCTTGTCACCTAAAATGCACGTCAGGGTTACGTTTGAAACTTTGGTTGTCCACCTTCTCCCAATAGCTGCAGACCTGCAGGAACAGTAATTATCCTCACCTTCCTTAAATGTCTTGTAATATTTAACAATGTTTGGGTGTGTCATCTACAGAGGAAGAAGCAAACAGCACTTGAAATGACAGGTTAGACAGCATGTTAATAAATAGATTGAAATTGATTTAATGATTAAAGATTTGTGCCTGTTCTTTGATGATTGTCAGCTCAGAGATGATTTTTTCCACATTACTGTCTCTGGACTTTTTGTCTTTGCCAAAAGCTGGGTTGTGCAAGTTCACTTCCTTCAGAGCCAGGAGGTTCTGGCCACTCTGCTTTCGGACCTGTCATTGAGGAGATCGACGTTAATAACTGGCACTAACTGTCAACCGCCTGAAGCCCTCAGGCACAAGAAAGCTTATTGTACCTTGAAGACACTTCCAAAGGCCCCGGTACCCAGATGATCCAGGATGGAGTAACCATTAGTGATTTTAAGAGGCGGTCGGTTCTGGTCAACAGCTTTGATGCTATCTCTCAGACTGTCCAGTTCCTCTTCCTGCATTAGAAAAGCATTCAAAACACCATCATTTTGTAAGATAAAGGATCCATCTTGTCACTCTCCCAAAACAGAGTAATATTTATTTTTATTTTACAGCCTAAAATCCAGCTGAAAAAACAGACAAATCCATTTACAAACTTTTTTCTTACAGTGTAGAGTGAAACTTTGGTTTGCAGTCGCTCATAGGCCGCAAGGTCTCGCACATAATGGCCAACATCAATAAACAGCTCAAAGAGGTCTGTGGGAAAGAGTCTGAAATGGATAAAAGATTATCTAACAGTCATGAGATGAGATTTCGTTCCAAAGCAGCCATCCAACAGAGGCTTGTTTTAATGGATTTATTCATGACACGAACTTGAGAATGTTTTTCTTTTTCCTAAAACATTATTTTATGCTTTTTAATCAAGTAACATCACCTCTTAAACAGATGCCTGTTTCTTTCCACACTAAAGAGAAATCGGAGGGTCCGAAATGCATAGCACTGCCAACAGATTTGCAAATATGTTACTTTCTGGAAGGAAAAGCTTCCTTATGTACATCATACTTTCATGGAACACATTTATTAATCTTACGTACCTGTAAAGATGTGACCTTTGCTTCAAGTGTTTGTGGTAAAGTCAACTTTGCTATTATGTAGACCCCATTTTCCTAAGAAAATCGTGTCAAAAGGAATTATTCTCTTCTTATTATGCAATGTGTTAAATGTTACATAAAAGGTGCACAGTGCGAATAATAGAGACTTTCCCTTACCTGCACAATCTGGTGAGCAGATGTGTCATCCAGACTAAGCTCGGTTAGAGCTGTGCAGCAGGCTGGAAAATGCATTAAAAGGGATATGACTTGTAATCTCACAGTCTCAGACACTATGAACAACACCTATGAAGATTAACAATTCACTCCCTAAACCAGCAGACAGAACAAACACTGGAAAAATTGATGCCATTGAAAAGTACATTTACAGTGGTATCTTTATAAATCCACAAATAGAGAATTGTTTTCAGCCATTTCCTCCTAAATCATAGATACAAGTAGTTTCAATGATCTGGATTCTTACTTCACGAACAATCTATTTACATTCTCAGTTACTGCTAAGACTGCATATTGTCCAACCTGACTGCAGGGCCATGGTGTTGTCCACCTCCTCCTGTGGGCTGAGTGCCTCTCCGATGTGTTCTCTCTGGATGCGACCGGCTGCGTTGGCGCTGGAGAGTATCTCAATGGACGAGCGATCAGAGACATACTGCCTGTCACTGTAAGAGTCATGTTACTGTAAATAATGAAAGTATTAACACCGTTTGCAACCTCCATCATTAGCTGGTGAAGATTTTGTTTTTTAGAGAACAAGCCAACATGTTTTTCAGTTTAGAATTACAGCACTATGTTTAGAAGATGTACTCAAGCTAATTGTGCTTCCCCAATGTTGGGGGTCTAGACAAATTTTCCTTAGATCCTCCTTATTTTCTTTAGATGGTCCTTGATTTGAAGGTAACACCCAGGTTTGTACTGCTGGCTTCCTGCTATTCATTTGTAGTTTTCTTGCCTAAGCTGATATAACTGATAGCATCTAATGGAAAATGCTATCGAACCGTATTATTAGAAATGTCAGGTCTACTTTTTAATTGTCCCTTGTGAGTTACCAGACTATGGAAGTGTAATAATCGTTGGTAACAGAAGTGATAATTTTAACTCAGTGAAAAGAAAGGTAGGTGTGACAAGAAGTAATTTCTTGTCACATACTTTGGTTGCTCACTCTCACAAACCTGCTGAGCAGCCTGAGCAGCTGCTGGACCCCACCCCAGCTCCGGATCTCAGTCCTGGTTTCAGGATCCTCACAGAGCTGGACAAGGACCCAGGCGATGCTCCACAGCAGCTTCAGGTGCTGGCCGTGCAGCAGGCTCAGCAGCATCGGCAGCCCCTCCAGCTCCCTCACCTGTTCCCTCACCCGCCGCACCGGAGACAGGAGTCTGAGCAGCTCTGCGCTCATCCTGGAAAAACAACTTAACCCCTGTATTATGTATGTTATATGACTATTATTTCACATTTGGAATGGTTATAGAGACTTATATATTTGCTAAATATATAGTCATTTTAAAACCTGCCTATCTTTTGTGCTTAATTTCAAAAGAAAGAAAAAGAAAGATTAACATATTTCAGCTTGTCCCTTCAGGGGTCACGGAATCCCCTTGCTGACGACACCCCCCTATTTTTTTTTTATACGGGTTCAGGAACAGCATCAGGGTGGCCCATGGTGGCTGGGCAGGGCCGCACCTGGTGGGGTGGGATTTGAGCCTGTGGCCTTCTGCATCCCAACCCAATGCTCTACCACTGATCCACCTCAATTTGCAATTTCAAAACCACAAGCATATTGTAAATTACCATATAAAACTCTGTACAGATTTAAAAGCTTAATAGTTGCCTTCACCACATTTCACTCTAGCCTTGCTTATTTCCATGTTTACATGGCCCTATTTTGTCAGCACTACAACTGAAGGAAGGTTCCTGCAGATAACTCTAACTTACAGACACAACATCTTATCTGACAGACTGTGAATTTATGAACAAAGAAGTGGTTGCTAACCTCTTTGACAGCAGGTCGTATTCCTGCAGTATTACAAGTAGGTTCTCGGCTATAGGCAGCTTCCCAATCTCCTCCTTGCATTCTGGGCTGCAGGAAAATGTCTTGCAACAAATTAAATTGTAAATGTACTAAATGCATTAAATTAGGTATCTGCTTACCTCTCAGCCAACGTAGTGAGGGCCAGAAGGGCTCCCAAGAGCACACTGCTATCTGTTGTGGAGAGGAGCTTCACCATGGTCTAGAAATTGTTTAATTTAGTTGAGTCAGAATATTTACTATAAATGCAGAAGAATTTGTGATGATAAGCTGAGTGCACAGACACTAATCAACCATCTTTCTACAACAA
This sequence comes from Channa argus, assembly GCF_033026475.1. Taxonomy (NCBI): domain Eukaryota; kingdom Metazoa; phylum Chordata; class Actinopteri; order Anabantiformes; family Channidae; genus Channa; species Channa argus. The sequence continues at coordinate 4,373,703 of NC_090203.1, read as the reverse complement.
TAACTTTATACTATCACCCATCTCACACACAGAGTGCAGTATTAATTAGTAAAAGTAATTAGTGTATTTAGCATCACCTTTTTGTAAGGGTTTGCATTCCTTCATTTAACAACTGAGAGTAAAAATCGTCACATAGTATCAGATACATTGCAAATTATTATGTTACAATGTCAAACATTTTTGAACTACCATGACTGTTAAGATTTAAACATAAACTAGAAATTGAATTATCTGAAAATTATTTTTCTTTTTCATTTTAAAATGAAAAAGCTAGAGACCATTAAAAAATTAAAATGAAACCTGTGTATGATACTGTTCTATAATCAAGTACAAATAATGTAGTAGTGACTAAGAAACCTACAGTGAGTGACCTGTAGTGACTTCCTGTTATGGCGCACAGTTTAGCTTCAATATAAATATGATATGACATGAAAACAAACAGCCCATGATCACAGATAAGCTTATCACCACTTATCACCTACCTTGTGTGCGCCACACTCAATGACCCAGACCCTTTGGTTTTCAACAGCAGACAGCTTCTGAAACATGTCTGCAGAGCAATTTACAAAGCCAGTGTTGATATGGCCCTGAACAAGTCTCACGTTATCAGTGTTGTTCTCTGATAGTGCCTTCAAATTACTCACAGGTCATTGTGACCAGCTTCTGCACAGCAAAAGCCTGTTCGCCACAAGATATGTACATGGCAGTAACAGATTCCATATACTAAAGGAGACATAGAGCAGGTATGAGGAGACTCACATGAGATATGTGTGGATAAAAAACAAAATGCAGCCTGTTCAGGCATGTGAAAAAATCCTTGTGAAACTTTACCCTGGCAAGTAAAGCGAGTCCTTGGAGCTGATGGAGGATTTTCTAAAAAAAGGAAGAGTTACTGTTTTCAATCTTTTGTTGCATTAACATGGCAAATGTGGAAGTGTTTATGAAATGCATATAATAAATGTTAGGATAGCATGCAGCAGGAAAACTGAAGGGATTTATGCGGTTTTACCTGATGTTGGCTGTCTCTGATCAGTAATCGTAGGCAGATGAGAACTCTGAGGACTGATTCAGGAGGCGCATGGTCAATCCATTCACTACAGAGGGTGTAAATAATTTCAGTGACTTAAACTTTGTGTGCAACAAGAGTATTTTAAAGATACTTTACCTGCAGAGTCGGTTCTTGACCAGAGATGTAAGAATATCAGAAAAGAGTTTATGGAGTGGATGGCTGCTGAAACATCTTTGGTCTTTGTATGTTATGCTGAAAGAAATTAATGTATCTCTAATTACGGGCAAAGAATAAAAAACTGTGTTTCCAACAGCAAAAACAGACTTTACTATTGAGGAAACATGCTGTAATACAATGATAGTGGCTTATTCGTTGTTTATTGTGTGCTCTTTAGAACTTTAACTAAACTTCAAAAACAAAAAAAAATCACTGGGAATGTAAACCTGAACTTTTCCAGCTCAGAAGCTTCGCTATGGATGTCGCTCTCACTCCTGTGTCTGCTGGTGTCTTTTTTCCGTTGCGAGCCTTGTGATCTGCTGGCTCCACCGCCGCACGATTTACTGTGGCTCAGAGCTGCCACCTGCAAAACAGGGAGTCTCAAACTACACTATGTACACAAACCTGAAGACATATGAGCTGCTTTGCATTGTTATCAAAATGTCTAGACACACTGGCTCAGAGTAGTGTCACTTGATGTTCACCTCTTGTCTGGGGTCGCTTTTGACAAGCAGTGTCTGAAGTCTTCTGAGATCATGAGATGCCCTATAGGAATAAAAAGTGAAAAGGTGTATCAGATCATTTGTTTTTGTCACGTCACAGAGGGGGATTTTAAACTGGGTGCAGAATAAATAGCAGGAGATGATCCAGCTTACTTGCTCTGGATTCCTGTGGATTTAAAGGGCAACTTTTCAACTTGTCTCGACCTTTTAAAGTTGGACATTTTCAGCAGTCCCATTTGTTTCCATGAGCAACTTTATGGGTCAACTTGAGGAGAGGTGGAAGAAGTATTTAGATGTTGACTTCGTAAAAGTAGCAATGTCACACAGTCCCAAAAATTCTACGAGTCCTGCACTGAAAGTTGTCATTGAGTAAAAGTGGAAATTGTTATCACTGCATTATAGGCTAATTATTCCTGCATTTAATATACAATATACTACTGAAACATTGTATATATTATATTTTATCTGAACCTGTTATAAATCATGATTATGTATTTCATGATTCTTTTTGTGAAAGAGTAATGTATTTTGTGTAAAGAAATGTATTAAATCCCCCAGAATTTATTGACTTTATTGTACTTGAATAAACCTGAACAATACTTTCCACAAATGGTGACACTTACTTTAGCCAGACATTTAAAAACACGACATAGAAGAAACACAATTAGCCTGTGTGACAGCAGGGTTAGCTTTAAATACTAAAAAAAGGGCAGCTGAACTGAGCTGTCAGCAGTGCAGAAATGACATAAATATGTCTCTTACCCTTCATCCAGCACCGTAAAGTAGTAGGTGAGAGCTGTTTTTGAATGCTAAAGTGGTTTATTTCTTCATTAAATAACCTTACTCAGACGTACAGGCCACATAGTTGGCACCGCAGGCGGCCCTTCGTTAACAAATACGGCAAAACAATGCTAAGTATCGCCGCATTTGTAACCAATCCGAACAGGTAGTGTTAGAGAGACTTGGTTACTATGGTTACAAACGGACGCTAGTCGTCATTTTTATACTGGGATGTTTTGACTTGGCACACATACACGAGATAAGCACATACACGTTGTAACATGACTGCAACTAATGAAATCAAATTACAGCACATGAGCAAGTTAGCTGTGAAATTTTATTAAATTGACCTTTATAACAGGTGCTACGTAAACAAATCAGGCACTATTATTTTTTAATTGCCTTTTGATCGTGTGTGTGTGTGTGGGGGGGTGTAATTCGCTGAACACGCTCCAAAAGTAAATAGTTCCATAAATAGAAACTTCTTGCTGCGACCCTTATCTTAGCGCGAGACGACAATATGGCTCAAAAGAATTAGGCACTATCGCGAGATATGTGCGAGCCTCTTGTTGAGATTCGTGTAGAGTTTACGTCACTATTCCGGCGTGCATTCGTTGAGCGCGGGCAGCGTTACGTGCCTCGTAGTGCGTAGCTCAAGCAACGTAGTGAGAAGGGGAATGTCGGCTTGTGAATGATCGGCTCTGAGGCGGCAGGGAGCGTCAACGTTATGGGTGAGATTGCTGTAGTCAGCTACTGTCACGACTTTTTCATATAACCGTGTTTAAAACTGCAACTCGAATGAAGGTTGTTAACAGCGGGCTTGCTATTAAAGCAGTTTTGCTTCTGCAGTTGTCGGAGCAACCAACGCCCAATTGTCCGCCTCCAGTTGGATAGGTTGCTAGCTGGCTAGCTAACGTTACGCGTTAGCCTCGGCTTCGTTAGCAGGCTGCTTAAACCAACGGGAGTGTCATTTCCTGTCTTTAGCTCTTCAGCAAAGTATTTCAGTTGACGAATTTATGTGTTTATTTGGTGAACATAACATGCTAACATGGCTTAACACTCATGTGACGGTTATATTCAACACTTATTAAAGATTCGAGTTTGAATTTGATTAACAAGCTAACACAGTGTCGTATGTTGGACTAAACAGCTCACGTTAATGCTAACTTGCTTGAACCTTTGGACAAACGACATTTAGAGTTTCTGCATGTGAGCTAAAGTAGCTGTCTATTAGGCTTTTGTTAACGCGACATAACGGTAAATAGTCTGGCAACATGGAGAGTACGACCAATATAGATAGCACCGCATTTGTTCATGACCTACATTTAAAACACGAAATGATCACTTTCCTCTGCACAAACAGGAAAGTGAATGGGGGCTGCTGTCTTTGTGTGTGTGATCAATAATTTGATCAACTTGGCATTAATGGAGAATCTAAGGTTAGACCATCAAAACAAACACAAAGATGAAGCAGCACAAGGCTGCCAGTTCATTCGGATTACAGTGGATCTAGTACCTCGAAAATTATGTTTTGAGTTTTAAGTTCATTAGACACAGGTTGTAACCTATATTTCAGAATACCATGTCTGTTTTATCCCCTCAGATGAAACCAACAAATGTTGTTTATTAGAGTAGTTTTAAATCTGCAGAACAAAAGTGTAGCTTAGTCTTCAGCCTACCACTACTTCCTTTCGCTGGCCTATCAGACATTTCTAGAAAGGAAGCAGACAGCTGTCATTTTAAAATTCAAATTCTAACATTTTTTTTCTCATATGTTTTAGATTAAGATGTAGCTTTGATTAAAAGATGATTGGTGATAATGATTTACTAGATAACCTGTGTGCAAAGTCTAGTGATGGCTCACTAACTCACGCAGTGGGATTCAGCTGATATGAAGCTGCACATCCTGTAGGCAAAGCAGACCACTGCCACACACAGAAGATGTGTGGGCTGTTGTTAGTAGGCAGGAGATGCTCTAGAGTAAGAGCCAGAAATCCTCTCCTGGCCAGAGGCAAAGACAAAAAGCTTTAACAGCGAATGGGACTTTCTTTGTAGTGCTACTAACATTAAAGGAGCACGTGGAGTGAAATATGTACCACACTGGCCAACTGTCTTTTTTGTTACAGTAGCTCAGATCAGTGGCTCAGGTGAATATTTTTGCTCTAGGCTTTACAGCTTAGGAAACAGATTCTGAAGACAGAATGGTTTGTTTGTCAGATGGACTGAAATTGATTCTCTGTTTCCTTATTGTTTTTGTGCTTCCTCCCTTTGCTGTGTAATCCTGGCAATGCCATTCCTGCACATTGGGACCACATGATCTACACTAAATAGCTGTAAGTAGAGAAATGACTTCCAGTTGCTTAAAGCATAGGGATATTGTTCATCCCTTTTCTGGACTGTTTAGCTTGGCAGAATATTAATACAATTTTAAGAATCTCCAGTATGTCAACTGTCTGTGTTATACTTAATTACTGTTAAAGTTAAAAATACATGATTCATATATTTATAAATATATAAATTGATATAATTGTGATTTCTATGATTTTAATTTTTGTATATTTTGCAATCTTGCAGCAACAAAAGAATCTGGAAGGATATGTTGGCTTTGCAAGCCTCCCCAATCAAGTGTACAGAAAGTCTGTTAAGAGGGGCTTTGAATTCACCCTGATGGTTGTGGGTAAGAAGACACACTACGCAGCACTCTGTTTGCCCCTTTATTTGAATCAATTCATTGTATTCATTGCGGTTGCCATTTTAAAATCCTTCTTTGTGGTTTCTTGTTGAGTGTGTGTGTGTGCGTGTGTGCGTGTGTACAGCCACATTCATAGACATGGCCCCCAGCTTCGTATTGAGTAACAGAGGAGGGTGACCACTGCATTGCTGTTGTTTAAATACATTTTAATACCAGGTCCTTGACACTGTCTCACAGATCTGAAACACATGGGCTAGATTTATCTAACACTTTCCTCAGTGACTCAAAAAGGCAGACATTCTTTTTAAAAAGGCTTGGATGTGGTGGTTGACTCAAAGCCAAGTTCCGCCTTGGCTGATCAGTCCCTGTTTGGAGGGAAAATGTTTCCTTGGGTCAAAACCATTTCCTGGGGTGGGACCAGCAGAATTTGTACCCAGTGTTTCACTGAGAGTAATGCACCTACTATTTAATTCACATTTCTGTTAATGTGTTTTGCTTATAAACTTATGAACATGTTAGTGTTTGGTTTCTTTGTTGCCATTATTATGCATTTACATCAGAACATCCAAACCATGGCATTTAGGTTGTTCCCCTTTCCTTTCCCGTTTTTTTAATTTATTTTTAAACATAAAAGTTGCTGCATAAAAGTTGCCGCAAAGAAACCAAGTTGTCCTCTTGGGCCTCTGATTGCTTTTAATGTGTTTGTGGCAAACTACCTAATGTTGGGAATAATTAAAATAGCTTCGTACCTTTAAACAAGGAAAGTAGAAGAGGTCCTCTTGGCCTATAGTTAGTAAATGCTCAGCATTGTTTTTATTTATTTTTTTTGTATTGCCTTCTCATGCCTACACACACACACACACAATATTCAGCTTTTCTTGGCTCTGATAAGCTGTGAGCCCACATGTTCCTGCTGTGCAATGCAATTTGTTAAGTGTGGTGTGAAAACGCAAAGGAAGATGATGGGAAAGGGCAAGATGGGGTTAACTGGCACATCTGTCTATGCCTCATGCAGCACATGACCCAACAACCTGTTCAGTTCATACATTGCAGAGCAGCTCTTTTCACAGGCTTCTCCACACTTTATGTTGCAGAAAACCCACAACACATAGTCGCACGTGACACATAAAATGTATGATAAGCAAGTGCTGCAGTAAAAGCTCCACATTTTATCCTTGATTGTGCATCGGGTGTAAAGGATGGCTTGTTAAATATTGACTTGTGGCCATTGGCCAAAGCAGGCAGTGCCAGTGGTCATTTCCACTAATGATCCTTTTCATTGGGGGCTTGGAAACTGTGCACACAATGGCCAGCCAAGCTTGAGAATGCCTCTCAGAACACAAAACCAGTCAGCTTTACATAACAAGAGCCATTGTCCGTGTTGTTTCCTCAGCTTTCTAACTGTTAACACAAACAGATTAATGTTCTGGGCAAATGTCAGCCTCATGCCCGGCTTGACACATGCCCTTTGATTGTCTTTAAGATGTCAAGAGTGATCTTTGTGAAAATATATTGTGTGGGTTTGGAGCTTTGTAACACAGATTTATAGGTGTTTTATTCCAATTAATTGTTTATTGTTTGGTCAGCTTTCAAACCAGTGAAAACCATGTTCCGGAAATAGTGATGTCTATGTTTTTTCTCTGTCTCAGGTGAATCAGGTTTGGGTAAATCTACTTTGATCAACTCCCTGTTCTTAACGGACCTGTATTCAGCAGAATATCCTGGACCTTCACATCGAATAAAGAAGACCGTACAGGTACGCTGAAGCAAATCATTATTAGCTTTAAGCTTAGATCTTTATGCAGCATCAATATATATTCAAAATTTAAAAAAAAAAAAATGAGAAAAGAACAGCTGCACAAAGATGGGTAGCTACAGGTCTTTTTTTAGATGCTGCACAAAGTAGATGAAGAAGCAAAGTTGAGTATGACACAGTTCTTACCGCCTTCAGCCACAATGCAACAGCATGTGGCTTCTTTAACCCACTAACAGCTTTGATAGACATTCAAACATCTTTATGTTTAATATATAAATGTGGTCTGTGCTACAGCCTGTGTACTATCTCATAGAATGTGTGTCAATGAGCTACAGTTTATACCTACATAATTCAATCATTCTGTTCTCAGTAAAATTGCTCCCTAATTCTAACTTCTCTAAGACAGTATAAGAGAAGATGAAGCTAAGATGAATATTGTCATATTAAAAGTGTTTAACTTGCTGGTAAAATTACAGCAGCAACTGGCATGTATGTATGTATTTAAATGAAAGCATATATTCCAAACACTGATTAATAGTTTCACTTTGCTAGTAAATGTGCTTTGTTAAAAAACAGATCTTTGGCACAGTGGATAATGGAAATGAAAGAACACAGAAACAGTCACCCCTTAAGGTGTGGCATTAGGTAATACAATTATTGTATGGATACAGATGATGATATGATTAAGGTGACTTAACTGAAGTAGGTACAGCTGTGATAAAAGCTGCCTTGATTTGTAAAAACTTTTACCACACTGATAAAGTGTGATTTGATAATATCCAGCAAATCCTTTGTTACTCATTGTGGCAAAAAGAAGCCCGACTCCTTGTCAGCCCTTTGTTCAAGTTTCAGAGAACTTTATTAATTCCAGGGGGAAATTGCTTATCTTCATCGTCCCTAATTACACAATGTTGATCACAAGGGTCTGGAGTGCAGCACTTTAAATGTCTGGCTCCAGACTGACAGAGTTCCTATCTCCAGATGTTTTTGTCCTTTTCTGGTTTCTGGGCATCGTTAGATAATAGCACAGTGTAAGATGGCGTGTTCCTACATGCCGCTAGCTAGTCTAGAGCCTTCTCCATGCAAAATATGTGCTCTGTGATGATAATGATTTAACACTCATGTTTTCATAATTATCATTACTTAAATGGTTCTGTTTCAAAGGCACAATTTGTGGCAGAAGTAAACACTATGTCTCTTTCCTTTGATCTTTGTCAGGTGGAGCAGTCCAAAGTTTTAATAAAAGAAGGTGGTGTCCAGCTGCTGCTCACAATAGTTGACACCCCAGGGTTCGGAGATGCTGTTGACAACAGCAACTGGTAGGGATATCCACAGCTGCAGCCAAGCACAGATGATTTTCCTTCATTTATAATCCTTATAAAATGTCACCTAAACTTTACTTACACGTTTGAGTATTTATCGTGATTGTTGTATCGTTTGTAGCGTTGTGATTAACTGAAGCTGTTAATTGTATCATGCAGTTGGCAGCCAATCATAGACCACATAGACAGCAAGTTTGAAGACTACCTGAACTCAGAGTCACGAGTGAATAGAAGACAGATGCCTGACAGCCGAATCCACTGCTGCCTGTACTTCATTGCCCCGTCTGGACACGGGTAAGTGTGGGAGACACATTCATAAGACAGTAGACACTTGAGGGGGCTCTACTTGTACAAACACCTTACATGTCCGTTGAAGTATCAGCTGCCCTAGTTTTTATATGACTTTATTTCACGATGACAAAAAAAGCAACGAAGCACAGATTTAATCAAATTTATTCACACTCCTTCATGTGATTATATTTTTCAACATTATAAAAGGCATACTCATAAAGGTTAGAGGGTAAGGGTGAACAGTGGGAGGAAATAAGTAAAGAAAATAGTGTAAGGAGAAAAATGCAGGGTCAAGAGTTCCCTGAAGGTCGGAGATTTACAGCAAGCCATGGAGCACTCCACTGTTTCTGGTTTCTGGCCAAAATCACGAGTGTGATTTTTGTTTGTGTGCGAGTGTGAGTTGCCTTTACTCATCTCGTACGGCTACTCCCTCTGGCCCTTACTGCAGATGACAACATGAGTCAGCTTATCTTGCAAAATAAGGGTTAACACTTGAGACTTGGGAAAGGTTAAAAAAAAAGTATGTGGAGCGAGCCACACAGATCAAGACTCTGGCAGAATGCCCAGCAGATGATACTGATCGCCAAATGTTTCATATAGAGATGCCTGTGTGGAATTTTAATTGCAGTGTTTATTATTCACAAGCCACGAGATCTTTTGTATTTAGTTGACAGCCCAAACATGCTCATCTCGTCTTTGTTTTAAAAAGTGTGGTGTACAAAGAGCATAATGTGTAGGAGTAGGGAAAAATGGTGCTTCAGACAGTTATTTCCTGTCCTGAAGAAGAAGAAAAAGAAGAACAAAAGTTCCTCCTCCTGGCAATCATTCTATAGCTCATTTAAATGCAAGCATGGGTTTAAAGTTATGTTAATATGACAGTTTGCCCCCAGTCATGGCTCTTGAATAATACTAGAGTGGAGCTGGATAGTATTGTGTTTTCGATGTGGAATTTGTATATATGCAAGCATGTACTGTATGGTTACATAACCTTAAAGCTGTTGACTGCGACGTACTGTAAACAAGGACAAAGCCTTTGTTCCCCCTTTTCTCCTGTTTTTCCCTTCTTCGGGCTGTCTGTCTGTCCTCTATGAGATATTGTGTTTGTACAGGCCTGTTTTCTGTACCCACACAAGCAGCACTTTAGCCTTGCGAATAGGCTGCATATGCTCTCACAGCCACAAACACACACAGAGCATCGCCTCATAACAGTGGCTCCCAGCTCTCACACACAAAGCAGCATGAAGACCTCCAACACTGAGAGACAGAGTTGCAGAGCTTCCAGCTGAGGAAGTTGTAGAGGTTGATTCATTAGGAAACAGTAATGTGCTTCAGTCAGTAAGTTTATGTGTGTAAAAGTACACATTGGCTTATTACATGTTGTATAGAAGCGTTACAAAAACACTTCTATACAACAAATAAGTTATGGCTGATTATTTTGTTCCTAATCAACAGAAATGTTGTAAATGAGGATCAAAACAGGTACAGTTGAGCACGGAAAGTACACTAGTCCAGGATGTTGATTTTTATAATCAATGTAGTATATCTTCTGATATTTATTATGGGATAATGTATATTTTTGTGTTTTGTTTGCTGTGACTCTATACATAAATCACTTGTTTTGTCAAACACATGTTCATTATGGGAGTTTGTTGTTTCTGGACAAAATGTGGTGCCCTATTTGTGCGAGATATTAGCTTTTGAATTGCGGTGTACATGGTAAAGCATTTCCTCTCAGAGATTGGTCTAGAACATGTTAAACCAGCAGAGTAGGTGATATGTCAAACCGCTGATTGTGCACTGTGACCCAACACCTTGTGAACAGCATGATGAGTTTGTGTAGGGTCAAAGTAAAGGGAACTCCAGACCTTCAGTGATTGTTTTGTAGTAATGTATGTGAATGATACAGGTTAGGTGAAATATTAATATGCTAATGTTTATTGCTAAACTTTATTAGCATTATTACTATTGTATGTATGAATCTAGTACAAAGTGCTTGGGGGTTGCTGATATGAGTATGACTGCTCCATAAGCCAGCTGTCATTATTTGTTTGCTAAGCTAACAATAAAACTTTGACAGGCATTATAAATGAAACCTAGTCAGTTACATCACTCTGTATATTAAGATTGTCACTGCATTTTTCTTCTTTGAACAACTAGAGAAACAATGAAGTTGTGTTTGTTGTTTCTTTTCTCTCAGCACTTTTCCGTCAGATGTTGGTTTTCTCTGCAGCACTGTTCTGTAAACTGACTGGCATCACTGTTGGCTACATGACAAACGCGCTTTCTAATGTAACCGCTAAAAATAACAAATTCTTGTTCAAGCCTGATATTTGCTCTGAGTGCCACAGGAAAATCACATTATGCTTATATTTCAAAACAAAACAGTGAAATGCAAAGTTAAAGCTTCAGTTTCATACTGTCAAATGATGTTTATTTAGCTGCAAACAGCCAGGAATAGCTGCAGTTTCTCATGACTACAAGGCCATGTTTTTAGATATTACAAAGATCAGTCAGGAGTCACAGATTTTTTTTTCTAGGTTTGGTTTGACTCTATTTATTCTTATGTTGTCTAAGCACGAGATAACCAAGAAGCAGTTATCAACTGTGAATCCAAAACACTGTCACCCCCAACATATCTAATTTAGTCCTAAGTTTAGTCCTTAAGATCAGAAAATCACAACCATTGTTTTGACCCAAAATATTGCAGACCTGTATATTTAAGATATCAATAACATGATATCAGTATCACTGTGACTCAACAGTATTCAAATAAACAAAATGTGTATCTTTATCTCTGCAGACTGAAGCCCCTGGACATTGAGTTCATGAAACGGTTGCATGAGAAAGTCAATGTCATTCCACTGATTGCCAAAGCAGACACCCTCACCCCAGAGGAATGCCAACAGTTCAAGAAGCAGGTCAGTGATTTTCAAAGACGCAAACTTCATCAGAAAAACCATCTCAGAGACTGTATTTTCTACTGCGGTCATCAGTATGATGGCAGTGCTGTGCATCTTGAAGGAAAGTTGGGCAAAGAACATTTCCATTGGTACTGCACTGGTTTGTACCGAGATGACCTATGACGTGTTGCACTGCATGGAAGCTTTTTCTCAAGAGGACATGCATACAGAAATTAAAAGACTTTAAGATGTAGTGTTGCAAACAATTTGCACTTGTGCATCAATAATGTTTGTAATGGAGCACAAGACATCACACATCATTTTCTTTCAGCAGACATATGAAGACTGGGGCGACTTGATTTCATTCAAGTTACGACTATTAAGTAACATTATAGCCCCGAGTTTTCACATAAAAAATACAAAAACAAACAAAATCTGCCAAAAAGTCACTGTGAAATTATTATTTACACAAGATAATAGTCCATGTTTTGTGGTAACAGTGTCCTGTTCTGCTCTGCCAGAAGCTATAAAATTGATTTTCCTTCTTGTTAGATCATGAGGGAAATCCAAGAGCACAAGATCAAGATCTATGAGTTCCCTGAAACAGATGATGAAGAGGAGAACAAGCTGGTGAAGAAAATAAAGGTAGTGCACGTTACCTGCTATATCTTCATAACAAATCTGTGAACTAATTAAAAACCATGCACAAAAACACTTCCGTTAATGCATTAATCACGCCCATGTGTTTTTCTTATGCTAGGACAAGTTGCCGCTGGCTGTAGTAGGAAGCAACACCATCATCGAGGTGAACGGCAAAAGGGTCAGAGGCAGACAATACCCCTGGGGGGTTGCAGAAGGTATAAACACTGAGTTAGTGTAATGTTTCTACAGTAGGTAAATTCTGTAGTACTGGATCTGAACCAAATTTGGGCAAGAAATAAAAGCAGTAAGGGACTTGTACTTGCTGTATCCCCACAGTAAGTAGACGAATCTAGTGTACTTATCAGTTATGCAGGGAATGCTTCTGTGCAACATATCTTAGGGTCTTGACGACAGAAAGAACATCATACCTAGGATGTCAGTTAGTTATTTGACCTTTCAGTCACGCCAGGAATGTTCAGTCGCAACAATTAATACAACCAGTGCCCCCTGAATTCTGAACAACCTTTCAATTCCAAACAACATTGCAACATGCAAGGCAATTGTATTTTAGACACTGACCTTTTATTCAGCTTTTTTTTCTGACTAATTTGTTTATTCTGTTGTAGTTGAAAACAGCGACCACTGCGACTTCACCATCCTCAGGGACATGCTCATCAGGTACTGTAAATCCAGCAGCACAAGGAAACTATATCAAATACAGATAATAAAGACTTCGATTAGACTTTGATTAGAGGCTGTATAGAGACAGTATAAATGGTTTCTGAGGAAAGCGATGTAGATTTTGTGGAAGATAGAAGATCTTTTGTATGAAAGTATTAATGAATATCATTTATTGCCAGACTTGCCAGATGTACCATTTGTCAAAGAGCAGTTGTAATATTTTGCTTTCATTGTCATTCCCAGAACCCACATGCAGGACTTGAAGGACGTGACAAACAATGTCCACTATGAAAACTACCGAAGCAGAAAGCTGGCTGCTGTAACCTACAATGGAGTGGACAACAACAGAGCTAAAGCACAACTGTCCACCAAGTAGGTCTTGGATGAAGTTTAACTTTGAAACTGTATCTTTGTTCATTTTATCTGCAGGTTGGCCTAGGTGGATTAGTCTCTGCACACCCTAGTTTGTGAGATTGTTACTAGCCATGTGCTGCTCAGTACTTAGGGTTCTCCTCTGTCAGGATTCTGACAGAACCATTATCTGAGTAGTTGATTCTGTTGTCATCTTCAGAAGAATTGTCGGTAACCTACACAAGCACAAGTGGATGCTTGTTATAGGACACAAAGTAAGACACACATTTTTTAGATATTTTATGCTAAGTGGAATCGGCATTGATTTCTGCAGATGTTTTAAGGTATTTGTTGAGAATAATGTGATCTAATTTGATTTAGTAGTTTTTAGAAATGTAAATTTGGAGCCTTTAATTTAAATTAACACATTTGTCTAGCCACATGTGTAAATTGAATGGAAACTATTTGGGAAAGCAATGTAACATACATTTGGTCTTATTGAAGTGATTGCAGATTAAGGTTCCCACCACTGGAAAAGGCAAAGCTAGAGAAGTTTGATGATTTTATTGTTTGATTATTTCACTGACCATTTGCCGTCTGGTATTTAAACAAACACCCAATGATTCTGCTTTTGTTGTAGCCTCTCACAGTATTTCTTACATAACGTCATGCCACTGATTTTCATATATGATTTCAAAGCACCATGCTGCTTTCTTAATGATGTAGTAACAAGCAAAGGTGTTAACTCACTAAGCTGAAATCTGAGCTCTAATTGTCATCTCACACTGCTAATGCTAACACACAGCTCAACATTTGACACCCAGCTCTAAAGATGAATTTTAATTTTTTTTCCATGTGCACTAAAGTAGTTTGTGTCACAAAACATTTCTAATAGATTGTAGCTTTATTTTAGTGCATGACCTCATCATTGCATGCTGTGTGTCTCTGTGTGTGTGTCTCTGTGTGTGTGTCTCTGTGTCTGTGTGTGTGTCTTTTTTTTTTTTTTTTTGCTGTTTTTTTGTTTGTTTGTTTTTTAGAATTGACACAGTTGAAGGAATGTAAGTGTTCATTTTTTTCCCACCATTTTAAGAACCTATTGATTTCTCCTTTCTCCTGCCTCTCTTATCCCTCTGGGCTGCATTTGGGTGTTGACTCTCCTCTCTGTTGACTCGGGGCCCTCAGTTCTTCCCTCTGTCAGATTTTTACAGGAGGAAAAATCCATTGCCACACCTTCTGATGAATGAATCTAGTTTGACAGCCATTGTTGTGATGCTTTTACTTTTTTCCACCAACAAATCTACGAGTCTTTTCATTGGTTTATTCATTGCTGCTTCCACCTGCTGCGTCTGCTCTGTTTAATAACAGACACCTGTTTGAGATATTTGGAGCGGTTACCAGCATTTATGATGTAAAGTGAAACCTTTCTAAAACTACGACGAAAGTTTTACACTTGAAACAAAAGTGTGTTTTCCTTTACTGCGTTCACTCATCTTGAGCATAAGTATCTAGATATGTAATAGTCATCTGTAAACCTATGACAACTGCAAAATGCAGAGAATTCCATTTCCATTAATTTCCATTTAAAATCTTTATACTACGGCTTGAAAATCGTATCTGTGCCTTTCACTGCCCCAAGATTAAGCATCAGACCAAAAACAGCTTGTCACCAACTTGACAAGCTCCTCTGCTGCCCTCATAATTACCGGTAACCTCACCACATATGTCACGACCGGTCTCTGTGAGCATTACTAATATTTAACCGTCTACCTGCACTAACAAACAGCTTTCACTGGTTCTTTGCATTAGCTTTCGGTTCCCATAAATGTTTCACGGTTGGTTTGGTTTCCTCTTCATGTTACACCCTTGATGGACCCTGTCATTCCAAAACTTTACCTCTTGGTTTGTTTTTCCTCTGTTCTTCCTATACCTCAACATTTTTTGTTTTTGGATGATAATGTTGTTTTGTTAAGTGTTACAACACAACGTAGGATTTCTAGAGTGTTACAGCAGTCTTCTGCTCGACAGGTTTTTAAGTCAGTTTCTTTCTGGAAGAGAAGAGAGTTACATATTTGTCAGTTTAGTCAGACAGTTTAAACTAGAATCCATCTGGTAATTTTTACGTCTTTAGCCTTTAGCCGTGCTCTGTTGTTAATAGCCACAGTTGTCCTCCCACCTCTTTTTCTTAATAATATCTGTCTGCATGCCGGCACGTTCAAGAGGAGAGGAGTTTTAACTTTTAAAGTTTAGTAAAGACTGAACTTCTAATTATCATGACAGTGCTGATAGATTATTAAGAGTAATGTTACTCTTTATCAGCCTACCTGTTTATAGGTTGGTGCTACTGTGTAGTGCTGGTTTAAATCTGTCCATGTGTTTGTGTATCTCTCTCTCTCTGTGTGTGTGTGTTTTTCATATGCTGCCTGTTCAGGAGTCCTCTGGCTCAGATGGAGGAGGAGAGGCGAGAGCATGTGACCAAGATGAAGAAGATGGAGATGGAAATGGAGCAGGTGTTTGAGATGAAAGTCAAGGAAAAAGTGCAAAAGCTCAAAGACTCTGAAGCAGAGGTAAAACGCATGCACGCACACACACACACACACACACACACACCTGGGTAAATGAGTACTGCAATGCAGCAGAAGTCACTCATGTTTGCCTGGGCTACTTCCTTCCTCTTGTGCTGACGTGTCTCAGCGGTAGAGACAACGTGTCGTTGACTCGTTCAATTTAATGGTTCCCTCCATTTTCCCTCAAACCAGATGTCAAGATAAGGACTGTTTGAAAAAAATTATGAGAAAAAAATTATGTCGACGAGTTTAGATTATTCCAACAACATGAAATGTTACAGCAGGTCAAACATTACAGTATATTCAAAGATAAAAACAAATGTGCAATACTTGTTGATCAACACATTGTTGAGCAACAAGAATATTGCTGCTGTAAATTTTGAATATAGTCTAGTCATGACTGTCACTGCGGATGTAAGAAAGTGTAGTACATAAAACGTGCTATTTGTGTGTTTAAGAAACTTGCTAATCTGGCACTTAAACATAAGTGGAAAAAGCCAAATATAAACATAATAAATGAAATACTATGTTTATTTATTTTTTTCAGTCAGCTGTGCATTTCGTCTCCCAGGAGTATTCAGCTGACACAGCACAGTTTAATTAGGTGTTCAGAACAACACTCACTGTAACTGTTATAGTATTATCCCATTATATGCACGTTCCTTTAAGTATTAAAAGGCTCTGTAGTTCCCACTTTGCATTGTACATTTCCTTCAGAAAATATTTTCAACCCTTTATCCCTACAACACTATTTTGTTGTAGATTTAATTTTGAATGAAAACATGATTTAATTTTTTAATTTATATTTTTGTGTATTTATTAAAGGTTAAAACCTGAAATGGTTTGATATTAACTTTAACTTAGTAACGATCCCTTTACTTAGTTATCTTGCGTCAAAATATGCTTTTATTTTTTCGTTATGGGTTATTGAATGAAGATAGATGAGGGGGAATATACAGTTTTAGCCTTATAACATGTCAGAACACAACTGGAGACTCTCGTGTTCTGTGTTAAGGTTTTTGTCTGTGCATTGACATAAAGCACGTCCTCTGTTCTGTCTGTGTCTCTGCAGCTCCAGCGGCGTCATGAGCAGATGAAGAAAAACCTGGAGGCTCAGCACAAGGAGCTGGAGGAGAAGAGACGCGTGTTTGAGGAGGAGAGAGCGAACTGGGAGACCCATCAGCGCCTGGAGCAGCAAAAGCTCGAGGCATCCAGGTACAGCTGACGCTCACGATCACACCTGTCTGTTTTAACCAACCAATCTGCATAGAAGTTTCTGTTCTTCCAACACTATAATTGCAGTTGTATGGACAGAATGTCTTTAATTAGATGGAAATCATAAGTGTAGATTTCACTGCTCATCTCATTGAATGTGCATACACTACATATTTTAACCTGTGAAAAGGGGTTTCCGCCTGGTGGGATTTTGAAGGGGCAAAAAAATATTTCCAGCGTTGAGATAATTCAGTTGGGGGGCGGCAGTGGCTCAATTTATAGAGTGGCCACATACCATAGGGTGGGAGGTTTGCGCCCCCAATTATGTCATGGGGACAATTTTGGTGTTCTTTCTAATTCAACAGCAATCTCAGAAGCACAAACTGCAGTGCTGAGTCAATCATTTTATGAATTTAAAATAAAATCTATAACGCAACAAAGTGCTAAAGGGGAAGAGGTTTGAACATTTTCTGAAGCTGCTGTGTATCAGTAATGTGAAATGTGTATTTACTGTAAATGTGATACATGTGTTACCAGAAGCTGAGATATTACTGAGCTAATGTTACTGATTACTTTTGTTTTCTCTTTTACTTTTCTGCAGGACTCTGGAGAAAAACAAAAAGAAAGGCAAGATCTTTTGAAGGCAGATGGCAGGACCACCCCAACTCGAGTTATATTTTTTTGCCAATGTTGCCAGTCAGGACACCAGCGTGTGGCAATGACTTCACCCCCTACTCCTCCTCCTCTCCCTTCTTCCTCTTCCCTCCCCTCTCTGCTCCTCTTCCTCTGTCCCAGTTCTGTCTGCCAGCACAGCTGTGCTCCTGCTCCCAGCCACTAGAGGGGGTGCTGGGTGTATTTTTGGGGTATGTCGGGGTGAATAGGGTCAGAACGACAACAGAGCCCCCTCTCTGCCTCGGGACTAACCATATTCATCATCATCAAAGATTGTGTTTACCTTAACAACAACAAAAAAAAACCCATTTCAGAACGGCCAAACTCATATTATTATTTTAATTATTATTATTGTCGTTATTGTTGATGTTATAACTGAATAATGCCCCCACCCCCACCTGCTGCTTTTGTTTCCTTACCAGGGTTGCTTTTCAATTACTGATGTGTACATTTTAATGGAGACCAAGGTTTTGAAAAAAGAAAAAAACCACACATACCCATTAAGTCAGGTCTGACTGTTGTACAATCAAGTTTTGGTGAGTTTTGTTTGTTTACAGGAACAATGAAAGTAACGGTATATGAACTTTTACGTGCTCTTCGGCCATGTATTGAAGTGAGAAACGGACAAGGCATTAACTAACCCTTTTGTTTTGAGTCTACCTGCTAAACCCTTCTCCTGTCAGTGCAACAGCCTGCAATGAAAGGTGTCAAAATAAAAGTGAGGAAAAACATTTAAAATTACACCTTGGGCCTGTTTATAGATTTAAAATATGGTTAAAGCTTTTTTTTTTATGGTAAATCTAATGCTTTCTTTACCCTCTGTGTTTAGCTATCTCCCTTAGCCTTGGACCACCATTTATAACGTAATAAGTGTTATATTTCACTTTAGTTTATTTTTATATATACCGAGCCAGCTGAAGTAATAACTTCTTTTGTATGTTTAGAAAACTTTCAGAGACTTGACAGCAGCGTCCACTGTTGACATTAAATAAATACCTAAACATATAGCATTGATCCTTCACGCATTGGAAAAAAACCAAACATTTTGGTCCCTCTGTGAAGACGATCAGTGGGCAATGAAGACTCAATACCACAGTTTGCTTTGGCTATGTACTCCATCTCTGTATTTTTAAATTTATTTTTCATTTGTATTGTACAAAGTCACTTAATAAACCTGTGATGATATTGAGGTGTGAGATGGCTTTATTATGGAACAAACAATAAAGCTGAAAGTCCTATGTTTTTACATGACCTTTACAGGAGTTTCTATCTAATTCTTTGTTTTTTTTCCACCAGAAAAGTGGGGACATTGTTAAATGTAAATGGAGAATACACTTCTTTACCTTTGGGCTGTTCCCTTTCAGGGGTCTCCACATTGTATCATGTTCTCCATCTAACTCTGTCCTCTGCATCCTTTTCTCTCACACCAACTAACTTCATGTCCTCTCTCACTACATCCATAAATCTCCTCTTTGCTCTTCCTCTAGACCTGCCTGGCAGCTCCAACCTCAGCATCCTTCTACTGATATATTCACAGTTTCTCCTCTGAACATGTCCAAACCACCTCAATCTGGCCTCTCTGACTTTATCTCTGAAACATCTAACATGAGCTGTCCCTCTGATGTCCTCATTCCTGATCCTGTCCATCCTCATCACTCCCAAAGAGAACCTCAACGTCTTAAGCTCTGCTACCTCCAGCTCTGCCTCCTGTCTTTTCTTCAGTGCCACTGTCTCTAAGCCGAACAACATCTCTGGTCTCACCACCGTCTTCAACATCTTTCCTTTCATTCTCACTGATACTCTTTTATCACACAACACACCTGACACTTTTCTCCACCTGTTCCAACCTCCTTGCACTCACCTCTTCACCTCTTTTCCACACTCTCCGTTGCTCTGAACCATTGACCTTAAGTACTTAAAGTCCTGCACCTTCTTCACCTCTGCTCCCTGTAACCTCACGGTTCCACCTGTGTCCCTCTCATTGACACACATGTATTCTGACTTGCTGCGGCTAAGCTTCATTCCTCTGTTTTCCAGAGCAGACCTCCACCTCTCTAGATTTTTCTCCACCTGCTCCCTGCTCTCACTAAAGATCACAATGTCTAAATGGAGAATACACTGATTCGCAAATGATATGAAACTTAAAATGTACAAAATCAACACATCAAATGCTGAAACTGATTGATTTATTTTATGCTCGTTTTGAATTTTATGACAGCATCCATCCATTTCAACGTCTTATTCTGTTCAGAGTACACTGTCAGTCTCCACCCAGAACAAGGTGCAAGTCTTAGGACTTGCAGGTTAATTGCATTCTGCATTTATATTTCACTGTAGCCCAACTTTTCTGGGAATTGACTTTGTAATAGAAATATTACTGTTAAAGTAGTTTCAGAGCATTATTTATAATGCCCAGTGTCAGGTTGAGTGTGAGTTTCACCACTTTATTTAGCCACTGGATGTCACTGTTTGCCTACATGTGACATCTCTATGAAAATCAAAACAGCTTAATAAAACAAAAACAAATAAAAGTACTTTCTTCAGTAATCCCCAGTCCTCTGAGCCGCTGACGGGGCTCCTGCAGGCATGACATCACATGTTACCAGGCAGATTTCTATTTCATATGACAGCAGAATATGTTAATATATGTTATAAGTTCCAAGTCATACCTTGGTCCTCGAAGCTCCTTTTACCCATCAGACCCACGAACGTTTGAAATTTATGCCCTGGAATGAAAACAGTTTTGAGAGAAGACAGCTTTTGTCTAAATGTGCAGAGCGATGTGGAAAAATCAAACCACTTACATTTACGCGCTCGCTGCGTTTTTGCTGTTAAGAGACAGAAATGAATAGACTTGAATGCAGCGGCCTCATACGTGAATACAATGTATTCATGGAAGAAAGAATGGCATCAAAGAGACCTACCAGAGATCTTCCTCCCCGTTAGTCCCACATGTCTGCGTGCTCCTGGTTTTCTAGCCATTCTCACTAATATGTCTCGAATTACTTCAGAGTTTGTCCATTTATTCTTGAATGAGACACAGAATGCAAAAATTCACTTTGTTTTTAAGTTACAGTTAAAACACAGCAACTATTACGATCTTGACAATGTTGACTAACGGATAACACAATTATTTGTAAGTTTATTGTGTTTAAGTTAAAACTCGTGTTTTCAGAAAAGGTGATGGGTCTCACCTGTTCGCCGCCTTCTCTCCAGGTGCCAACGTCCTTTTCTTGACAGAAAACGTTTTCCAGAAGCAGCACAAGTATAACAACAAGTTTAACCATCTCCATCATTGGATACCGTGCGCAATGTCATTCACACGTCCCAACACAGAATATGAAAAAAAAAAACGAATCCGTTTTGACTAAATTACAAATAGTAGTTTGTGTGCAGGTAGCCTATACACCCATCTGATGGATCATTTGAAATGCCGATGGATCGCGTCGCAGGGGTCTTTAACGCATGTTTTGCGCACAACTGGATTGGATGATGTGGGTCGGTGCTTGTCTCGTACAATTATCCTGTGAGTCACCGGGATTCATTGCTTGAAATGTGCTACAATTAGTGTTTTATGTCACCATCGAACGTTCACACTGGACATCGAGTTTCTGAAACATTTTGACGGGTGGTCGTCCAGAGTGTAATTAAGCGACAAAGACTTGTTAATTCAAAGAGCTCCTCGTTTGTTTAAGGCTGGTCGAAGGCTGGTCGAACACCTGGAGGCGGCCACCAAATGAAACCTGGTAGCGACTAAAGCGATTCTGAGAAGTTTCCAGTTAAATTTCTGTTCTGATGATTGGGCTCCATAAACTAATAATTTCAGTTCAAGTTTACTGGATGGTTATGTGTTTGGTCACAGAAGATAGAGGCCCTGCAGGGGATCGTAATTACTAACTAATTAATTAAATCCCGGTTTTTCGGTAACAACCGCCCGGTTTCTGTCCCTGTGGGGCCGCCATAGAGCACGGCCCGCCTCCAACTCACATAGCTTAGGGTGCAGGAAGTCAATCAAACTATTGGTCACACACTTTAACGACAGTGTGACTTTGTTTTTGCAGATGAAGACAAATAGTTAAAGGTGCGCTGATGCTTTGCGCTTTGTGGTGAGTTTACGGACACTGTCCACAGAATCATGGCTTTGCTGCGTTCAAAGTCCTCGCTGTTGTGGTTCCTTGTTGCGCTGACAGCTCATGTGACTGAAGCCGCGGGGAAACCGAGGCTGCGGATGAAACTGACCAATGATGAGGAGCTTCTCTGGGGATCCTTTGGCAGCCGGGGAACCAAGAAACACTCCAAACCAGATGTGGCCGCCGGACCCGAGCCCGGGGACCTGGCGGCCCCGTTCAGCGTCCCAACTCTGGATGGAGAGTTTTCTTACCAACCAGGAGCTGTGCGGGGACCTGTGGTCATTCACGCCTTCACCAACAAGTCCGGGTTCCTGGAGTGCCTGTGGAGCTCGCAACCGTCCCTGTCCAGCCTGATTGAGGACCTGCCGGACAGCACACAGGTGGTCTTCCTGTCTCTGGATGACTCTGCGCTCAGTGACGCGCTGTGGATGAGGGAGCAGCTGCAGCGGGCAGCTGTGCGCAGGTGACCGGAGAGAACAACTGCTTTGGTTAGAGGTGTTAGGGCAACATGTGACATGGCCGCTTCTGTGCGGTAGAAGCAGGAATATCTCGAATAGAAAATGTTAAAGTTCTCAAATGCAGGTAGGCTAGTTAGATAAATCTAGCCCAGTCTTTTGTCTACGTGTGTGTGTGTGTGTACATAGAAAGTAAGTCAAATCATATTTTGTCAAATCTGCATGAACAAAAAAATAAACTAAAGCCGCAAAAATACCTGGAATATTAAATAAATAAATAAAACAATGTACATAAAACGAATCAAAAATGGCTCAGATAAAGAGGAAGCACAGTTACAAACCGAAACTTACTAATGTGGATTTGAAAATCATGTCCAGACAAGCTTTTAGTAAATCATAATGAATAAGGTTTCTTGACAATTGCAATTACAGTCCAAGTGATAATGGAGTTAAAGGCGTTTACAGTTAATTTGCTGATGATTTAACCAAAACATGGTCCACATGAAAACAGACAAACTTATGAAGTTTTTATTGCGTGCGGCGGCAATAAACTACACAACTTAACACCAAAATGCTTCACAGCAGTTGTGTCCTCTCATGTTCTCCTACATGTTTCTCCAGTAAGAAGGACGTCCTGTCCAGGCTGCACTTCTCTCCTGTGCCGGTCTTTGCTCTGGGTAACTGGATCCCCAGTCTGCTCTATTGCTGGGGCTGCACGGGGCACAATTGTGGCCTCTCCCAGGCTGTTTTTACCTGTGAGGGTAAGAACCTTGTTGCTTTTTTTTGGGCCTAATGGACAAGATTCTGCTGCTGACTGATGCTTTTGGCTCCTGAATTTTGGAGAAACAAACAAAACAGAAGCATCTCTGAAGCGGGCGGGTGGTGCAGATGCCATGCATGAGTCTTCCATTGCTCTGCTGTGGTTGGGTCTAAAATTAAAGCCTCTTGAGACATCAGCATATGCCATTCTTCTCTTTTCAGGGTGGAAAATGCCAGTAATCATCAAGAGGCTTGATGCCAGGTATGATTGGCTCATGGGACGCTGGGATCAAAGGTCATATCATCTTATTGATGCAGGAGATGGGTGCGATCCCTCCCCCTTAGTGGCCGGTGCTGTGGCTTGGGTGTCTGAGGGCAACTGCTCTTTCTTCACTAAGGTGGGTGCAAATGTCAGAAAAGGTCTTAGATTATGTTCTTGATGATCAGCAAAGTAATACCTAGTTTCATTGTCAGTGACCACAGTGTCCATCACACTGAAACACAAAAGACATTCATATATGTCTTTTTATTTGTCATGTTGTGGGTTTAAAAAAAAAAAAAAGATTGGTAAACTAGTTTAATGCAAAGGGATCCAGCAGAAATGTTACCAATCAAAAAAGGTGGAAATTGCAGTTCATCGGCTTTAAATTGCCGTACCTCCCTGCAGGTGCAGAGCATGGCCAAATCCAAAGCCTCCGGTGTCCTCGTCTACGCCCTGCCCGGTAATCCGATCCAGGACATGACCTGTGTTGGCGATGAATGTTACACACCACTGGGCATCCCAGCTGCCATGGTGCACCTGGAGCCCTCCGTTGCTGAGGCTCTGCGGTAAGACCAGAGGGATTAGGAGTCTGCCAGCACTGATGCTCAACATCGTCGTATAAAGATTAACTGCTCGGTTAAATGGGTAAATTAGGGATTATTAACTGCCGGTTCTGTGATCATACTCTTTAGGAAAAAAATGTTACTCCCATGTGAAAATTGGAGATTTTAGTTTTTTTTTTTTATATTGTAAATGCTGTAGATTGATCTAAAACTTTTGGCAATTTTGTAAGTGATTCAATTTGTTTTGCAGGTTTGGTCAGAAGGTTAACGTGTCCTTCCAGACCACTCCATCCCCAAACTTCTTCATTGGCATCGACCAACAGGGGGCGCTGGCTGAAATGGGCTGGTTCCTTTACCCCACGTTCAGCTTCGTCAACTGGCAGGCTCAGTGGTAAGAAGCAGCACATGTCAGTGGTTCGTGTTATGGTTTGTCAGTGACTTGTAACCATCTGTGTCAGTGCTGATGGTTCTGAACTGACCTGAGTGCATATTGAATTGAAATGTGCCGGCAATAACAGGAACATAATTTGTTTGATAAATGTGTTAGTTCTCAATTTCTTGAGGGAATAAAGATGAGATTGAAGCCTCTTTAGCTCTAGTGTGAACATAACCGGAAAGTCCCATTCAGAGAAACAATGTCTGCACACCAACAAACCAGGAGAGAGGCGAAATGAAAACGAGGGGCCAAGAAGTGGAAAAACTGAAACCTTTTGGTTAAAAGAAAGTCATCAACACCACTAGCAGCAGACATAAGTGGCTAATACTGAGTCTCCTCCACTGACCTACCATGGCGGCACTTTTCAGAATTATGGTAGAGAGTCAAAACACAGACTGCATCAGAGACACAACTTTACACTCTGTTAACAAGGATCAGGGGGCTGTTTTCGGAAGCGGGTTCAGCAAAAACTCTGGGCGTTTGGTTCTAGAAACAGATGACATCTACTCTGAATCAGTTACTGTGGTGCCATGCTTCATATACCCAGAGTTACCGTCTGTCCTGTCCCTCCTAGTGTATGCTGACACGTTGTCATTTCCCCATTTGGAATTGAATTATAAAGGAGCGCATTCATTTTCAGAAGTTTATGTCTGGAAATGAAGATTAAAAAATATTATGTCGATACCTTATTAGTTTGTTGACCAAGACTTTACTGTGTTTCTTTTTTTGGATCAGTTAGCCAGTGTAAAGACATCGATCTCTCCTCACATTTAAAAAGCCTACGGTGTTGACCACGTGCATTCATTCATTCATTCTCAGAATAAAAGAACAAGTCTCTCTATCTCTGGGACTCTGTGGACAATAAGACAGGTTGTCTTTCAGTTATCCTGCACTGAAGCGTTTACATGTTTGTACAAATGCATAAGCATGACGCACGTCCATGAAGAGCTGTTTCTCATGTCCTTTGTTACACCGATGAATCCTAATAGTTATCTAATGTGACATTATCACACTCTGTAGGTGCAAATGTGATGTTTTTGACAAAAGCTGATAAAGGAGATGATCGGAACTTTTTACTTCCTCTTTCAATTTCATTTTCCTGGGCCTGCACATTAAAACTTCTTTTTTCCTTTGGGCTGTTCCCTTTCAGGTGTCGCCACAGCGAATCATGTGCCTCCATCTAATCCCTGTCGTCTGCATCCTCTTCTCTCACACCAACTAACTTCATGTCCTCCCTCACTACATCCATAAATCTCCTCTTTGCTCTTCCTCTAGACCTCCTGCCTGGCAGCTCCAACCTCAGCATCCTTCTACTGATATATTCACAGTTTCTCCTCTGAACACGTCCAAACCACCTCAATCTGGCATCTCTGACTTTAACGTAGTCATTAAATGTTGTTGGGCAAGATTTTTAAATTACAACTACAAGTCTGTATGTAAATTTGTATTTTATTTGTTTAAGTTCCTGTTAAATAATTAGACCTTTTCAATCTTTTATCACCTATGTAAAAAAACGAATAAAAAGCATTAGTGTTCATTTTTACCTTTTGAAAATGTGTCAAACAAATCTGGTCTAGACATGGGCACGAATGTCGTTACCAGCATCACAGGCTGAGTCGTAGTTTCTGAGCTCCAGTGATAACGGCTTTTTACAGTCGTCATGCACATGTTAACATCAAACTTTTTCCTCTCAGCGTTTGAGGTTAAACCTGAGCAACAAAAATCTGCAGAATAGTTGATTGAATCATGTTGTAAATGAAAAGCTTGTTTGCGAATGTTATTTGCAGCACATTGGACTGAGCAAAGAAAATGATTATAAATAATATTCTGGGAACAATGCAATTTAAAAATGCACATTGTTGTGCTCTTGATCTCCTTGTTCTAATGGACATTAGCTCTATAATTACATTTGACTTATTAGAGTCTCTAGATATTTTTTCTTTTCTTGAAAGAAATAAGAAATCTGTTTATTTCACACCACTGATTCTTGTGCCTGTTTATATATATATATATATATATATATATATATCCTGTATAAGGCATTGTAATGTAACGGTTTAGTGTAAAGTAGTGAAAAGTGCTTTGAACTGTGACTTTGGCTCTTTCTCCAGGTTTGATTTCTATGCAGATCTGCAGCTCAAACTTCAAAATCCTGCAAAGGTTGTTCCTGTTTTCGACACAGTGCAAATGCAGGGGGATAAAGGAGCAGTGGCTACAGTAAACCTGCCTCCAGGTAAGTACAGCAGTAGTGCTGTATGTGTGAGATGATGGGGTTTGGAGTTTGGGGTCCACCAAAATGTCAGTTTGTTTGTGCTGTCCTTCTACATTTTTGATTAGTGATCATTTGTATCCCAAGTGATGAGTGTTCTACAAATAATGTCATTATTGTCCGGAAGTTTTGGGGTTGAAGATAAATTGTCAATGGGAAATTTTAATGTTCAGTGTTAGTTCAGTTGCAGGTTATACAGATCGTATTTAATATAGCCTTGGTACTGGTCTGCAGGGGATTCAGACTTTGACATGCTGGAGCTTGATGCGTCCCTTTTATGTCCCGGCAAGAGAGACTTATCCTGTGCTCCGTGGGATCACACAGTGCAGCTTTTTGTCTGCTGCGATCAGTCCAGTCAGTACTGCAACATGGAGCTGGGCCGCTGGATCACAGCCTTCCGAAGGTAGGAGGTTCGTGTAAATCACTGTACGGTCTGTGGGTCCCCAAAAATGTCCCCATCTGTGTAAATGCAAGGCTTAAATGTGTGTGTTAATATTTGTCATTGACATAATAAGATTAAGTTTTCACACTGCACTGTATTAAACACCCAAATACTTTTAGAAATATGGGGCCAAGGATTTATTTTAGCTGTTACTGTATATGATACGGTTGTATGTGTTGTTTTGGCAGAGGAACTGGACGGTGGCTTACAGACGTGTCCCCTCTCATCCCCCTGTTGGACAGCAACAATTGCACCTTCACCATGAAGACCGTGCCCTGGGCAAAGCCGTGGATCGTCTCCCTCAACCTAAGATTCAGTGTCAGCAATCAGACCGGTACGAAGTGATAACACACTTTTCCTCCCTAAACTCATAACTCCGTCAATGCAGCATGAACACACACACAGTGATCTGACTTACAATTCTTTGCATAAACAGAAAATTCTGTTTGGAATCAACAATCTGTGAATCTGAGATCAATGTGGGTTTATTGTTAACACTGATTCCTCACAGCCTGTTTAAAACCAGCAACAACATAAAAATGTAATAAGCTAAATGTAAAGCAATGTAATATATTTTAATACTAATAGTTCCTTGCTATAACAAAGAAAACGAAACAAAAATCAAACGTGTGTCATGTTAACATGGCCTGATATCACAACTTGAACCTCCAGTTGTAATTCTCAAGTTTTAACTCTGTATAAGGTGGAGAAGCATCGTTTAGCTCGGAGTGTGACCTGGTGATGATCTTTAGCAGATCCTGTACAGATCAAGCCTGTCCTCCTATGACAAGGTGGACTGTGAAGGACAAGTTCAGCTTGTCCTCCAGCAGTAGCCTGCTGCTGAATTCCAGCTCCCTTATCCTCATTTTGCTTCCACTTCATTATCCTCCGGCAGTAGCATCAACAAGCTGCTGAGCAGCCGTCTGACACATGTTCTAACGGTGGAGAGACGATGGAGAGAACTGTCCAATCACAGGTGCCCAAGCCAATGAAAGTGAGGGTCCTGGGCTCGGGTCTATGCCACTGTCCCTCACGCTGGGGGCTGAAGGAATTTAGCCCACATGATTAGCAAACCAAGAAGCTGCACCACAACCTCTGTCACTCAGTGACTAAGTAAGATGAAATATGGGATGAAAAAGTAGGCCAGAGGTAACACTGAATCCTTCCTTTTTAAATCCCCCCTAATCTCCCGTTTCTCATTTTAATTTCCAGTAAATTTACTTATACGGTGATAAGAAATTGTATCCATACAATCCACCTACAGCAGTATCATTGTATTGTTTAGAGGTGTTCACATAAAGCATGGTTAGATTTGATATATTGCAATATTGTAGTGCCAAAAATGGCATAAAACATTTGTGTTTTTAAATAATTATAAAGTCGCCTGCATCAAAAAACAGTGTCTCGTCTTTAACATTTCTTCCTCACTGATCTAAGACCATTATTCTCTTAAACATTTTAGTAGCTAGAAAGTGGCCCTAAAACAGCCAATACCAGCTGTGGATTTATTTTAACTTCACAACCTTTGTGCTAAAATCAACAGCCATTATACAAACAGAATTGTTTTTGATGTCCTGCTATAGCAACTGATTAGTAACTAATCAGTTAATAATAATTACTTTACAACAATAAAGGCTGTGCTCATCTTACCCACGCACGTTGTCTAGGGGACCCTCAATGAGCTTGTCTCCTCTCCCCCATCACAGGTGGTGGTGCAGAGAAGCTTCACCCCTTCAAAGTGATGTCTCTCTACAGCGGAGGGACCTTCGACAAAAACTACAACAGGAAATTTCAGCCCATCAAATTCTCTGTGCCAGCATCAACTAAAAAGGTAACGGCAAACAAACGCTTGCGGTCCTTCCTTTCCTCGGAAGCATCTCATTGGCTGTACGTCTGTGTTTAGGTGGAGCTGCTCGCGGTCATCACAGGACACGGCAGCGACGAGAACGGCTGCGGAGAATTTTGTGTCACCTCCCACCACTTCTTGATCAACGGTGTGTTCAACAACACCCGCATCTTCGACTCAGCAGGTGAGCAAACATTTGCCAAAGCTTGCGGACACAACAAACTCTTTTAAAGGGTCAAATGGAATTGTATTAACTTTTGGAATTTATCATTTATTAAAAAAGTAAGACTCAAAAAAAGTTTCCTTCTATTTTCTTGTCATATATTTAAGAAGGAAATAAAAATATTATGAATATGCATGCTTGTATAGCTGTTTATATTATTTATAAAAGTCCAAGCTGCAGTTGTAAATTATTTCAAAACAAATTAAATAATACCTATATTTTGTGATACCATTTAATGAGGAGACTTATTTTTAGAAATTATCTAATTTTGTCTGGGATTTGCTGATTGATGATTATTGTACATCATAATGTACATCACAACATGACCACCTGTTGGTTTTAATATAAAAATATGGACACAAACTACCCCCCAACTTCTCACTTTCCCAGGCCAACAATGTGAATTACTTTAACCCACATGACCATTTCAAATATAAAGTTATCAAAAACTGCTGAAAAAGAAAGAAAAAAGAGTGATTGAAATTATTAATGTGTGCGCTAACTCGGTTTTATGCTTTTTGACTCACACTGCAGCTGTAACAAGGCAAAGTTATTTCCACCTGGGATCAATGAAGTCGTTTGAATCTTGATTCTCCTAAAAGAAACGGGGAAAGTTTAGGCTAAAATAGTATAATTTTTAGTTATTGATCGTTTAATAGATCTATCAGAATAACTGTTCACTTTCCATTGAACATCAGTTTGCTGGGTGAGCTGCATACTGAGGTCAGTAGAAGTTCTTCAAATCTTTTGCTAAGGTTTCAAAACATTCAGATACATAGAGCTACACATAATGTTGTTGCTAAGCCCGTTTTTGTCTCTGGTTTTTATGATTGAGTTTAATCCTAACATCTCCCAGTTAAATTAATTTCTCACCAGCCCCCCTTTGCGTACATGTTTGTTGATGATGTTGCCTATTCAGTTTTTTATTTATTGGAATTTCCTAGTGACTAATACACAGACGTCTGTGCAGAGCATGGCATGTGTATCAAAGTGCCAGCGAGCACAGCAGAGCTTTATGTTCAGTTATTCACTTTTTTTGGGTGGGAACTGACAAATGCTTTTTAGCATTTTCTATTAATCAACTAACGGAGTAGTTGACATGATATTTTGTGCTCTTCTGGTCATATTTTTCTCAGGAACAGCTCTGGGCTGTGCCATGCGGGTGAAAGAAGGAGCTGTCCCAAATGAACACGGCACGTGGCTGTACGGCCGAGGAGGCTGGTGTGATGGGCTCCAGGTCGACCCATGGAGGATCGATGTCACCAAACAGGTTTGCCTCTTCACCAGGTCTTTCTTGTTGAACCTTATTTTCTTGTATGAATCTAAAACTTTATCATTTCCTCCACAATGTCGGTTATAAAATCTTCATTGTGGATTTAAATATGGCGACGTGAGTGGCAGTGAGTTCCAGCAGCTCTGTGTTTCTCTTTGGGAGTTGTTTTAAGTAGGGGCAGTTAGCTCTTAGCCACGCCGTACTTCCCTATGCGAGGACGCAGGAGATTCCTGTGGAGATATGCCGGAAATGGCGAGGGTGTAGAGCTGGCATCAAGCACCAGGACAGGAGACGGAGGTGAAAACCGTGTTTACTATCTGTTATCGTGAGAAACGTCCGCTCTCTCACCAACAAGATGGATGAGCTAACTGCGCTTATGAGGCTGGAGCCGGTACAGGGAGAGTAGCCTCCTGTGTCTCGCCGAGTCGTGGCTAAACCAGGACACACCGGACTCTGAAACTAGATGGTGCATCCCTGGGCAATGTGTCGATGGTGACTGTTTAGATCCCTCCCACTGCCTGTGAGCGTGTGCACAGCACAGCTGCAAACACCCACAGGCCCTACTCCTCATGGAGTGAATATGGCAGTCACCTACCTGTTGCATCAGGCCCTATCCCACCTGGACTCCCCTGGGAGTACTGTGAGGGTCATGTTCTTGAAATTTCCAGTGCTTTCAACACCATCCAGCCATCGCTGCTGGAAGGGAAGCTGCAGGTGGCAGGCGTAGACCAACATCTGGCTGCATAGACCATCGACTTCTTCACTGAGAGACCACAGTATGTGAGACTGCTCCCACTGTTTGATCTGCAGATCTCAGATGAAACTGCCATTGTTGGCTGTGTGGTCGAGGGAAATCGGTGGGAATATGGGGGGAGTCCTCACTGACTGGTGTTGAAAAAAAACAAAAAAAACACCTGCTCCTCCTGAACACCAGCAAGACAAAGGAGTTGGCGGACAGAAGGATGTCGGGCAAACTCACATCCATCATGGATATCTCCTCCCGCCCCCTGCATCACACTGTGGAGACTCGGAGCAGCTCCTTCTGCACAAGACTGTTAGACCCCCGATGGCTGGTCGTTCCTCCCCACAGCTATCGGACTGTACAACACATCAAGTACAAATAAGCTCTGCGACAAACAGAAGTTCATTAGGCTATAAACCAAATCCACACATGACTTAAACA
Source organism: Channa argus (assembly GCF_033026475.1). Classification (NCBI taxonomy): domain Eukaryota; kingdom Metazoa; phylum Chordata; class Actinopteri; order Anabantiformes; family Channidae; genus Channa; species Channa argus. The sequence goes on along the minus strand of NC_090203.1, from coordinate 4,342,268 downwards.
TCACCACAACTAATAATTTAGCTCGCTCTCTACCAAAGCCTTTTTTTTTTTTTTTTATAGTGACCTGATAAAGTTAGTGATTGCGAGTTCTAAACTCAAGGAGGCTGTAAAGGTGTTGATTGTTCCCAATAACCTCTGTAATGTCATTTAGCTACTTACTAACACATTTTTTAAGACCTGTAGCAGCATAAAAAATAGTGAGTGAAGTGTTTAATGATCAATTTTATGTTTGGACGAGGAAGCTGGAAGTGCAAAAATGCTCATTTATTTCGAGGTTTAAGATTCGTTCGCACAGCAGATTCTATAGTAGATTCAGTGACTGATAAATGAGAAATGTTTCATTCAAAGTGATGAACCAGACAAATACAGAAACGCAGAGAATCCTCAGACTCCCTGGACTTTCTCTGTATTTAACCTCCATGTCTTTGGTGCTTTTTAATGTTTGAAAGCTTGTTCTTTTGGTTTTTAGCGCAGAGACTTCCTTGAAGGTACAGTGTGCAACCTAAGCCTGTGCTAGAACTCTGAGTTGGTCCTCTCTGCCATACTCAGCCCTCCCTGTCCCTGCTCTTAGAAAGCTTCCCTTCACTTGTTACGCTCCGCCACGGTCTGCACGGCCCCGGCCACTACAAAAAAAACAATAAAAATGCTGGTGAAAAATAAGAAATTCACCTGCAAATATTAGAAAAACGTTATATAATGCAGCTTAAAGATACCATGTGATTAGCCACATTGTGAATAATAACAGTGTGAATGCATCTTAGAGAGGCCCAGTAAACTTCCAGTTCCCCCAGGAGATTTCTACGATTCTTTGACTGAAATCAAAGGAAAACAGCAGCAGTTTAAGTGAAGTGAGCCCATTAGAGTCAAGAGGTTCTTAACTATTGTGAAGTGAATTATCGACCATAAAGACTCCTGATATACGTAACTATGTCAGCTCCTGACTTCAGTTCCTGGATGTAGGCGTCTCATGTCTTCAGCACTCAGAAACTATGAAATCAGATGTTATTGTTTCACATATTCAACAGTTTGAAAAGCTTTTATCTCCTCCTCCTCCTCATCCTGATAGAGAATGTGAAGATACGCATCATCATGTGTTTTATGTTGAGATGGGGGAACCATCTTGTGTGGTATTACCTGCACTCTTTTCTTTAATTCTGTGTTACTATATCTCTCCTTACAAATGTCCTTTTCTGTTTCATTTCAGCTGGACCTCAGTGGGTTCAACACTATCATCTACTTCGGTTTGTTCGAGGGCCAGGATCCGAATCCGTCCCAGCAGCCCGGATACATCATCATGTCTTCTTTTCTTGCCTTCTACAAATAATGCCACTCTGTAAAGATACACTGTTGGGATAATTATTGGAATCAAATCAAAGATTAAATTTCTATTTTCCTACCTATCATTGTCTATGTTATTCTTTCTCCCATTTCTCTGACGTGCACATAGAGAAGGTAACCTGGGTAACCAGTGCTGATGGATGTGAAGATGCAAAGTATCAGACTCTTCCAGCTCGACTGGCCATTTGCATTTTTCTCAAGATGTCACCCGGGAGTCAACAAGAAGACGCCTCGCAGATAAATGGGCACTCCATGCGCTGTTTATGGCACAAGATGAAGATGCATTGTTCCGAGGGCAGCTTTGCACTAATTACATGTAATCATGTAATCCTCGAAACTTTGGGCCGAGTGAGTAATCAGCCTATTGTGCTTCTTCTGGGAGTTGATTTACTCCAACGTCAGCACCACGGGACCTGGCCGTTAAAGACTTATTTTGTTCTTTTATGTGTCACTGGATGGGCCAACTGCAGTCGTGGAAAATTATCAGCAGGCTTAAATTGCTGGTGCAAACATAAGACCACACCAGCTGTTTCCTCTGTAGAAGTTCATATGTGGGAAGTAACAAAGTGCATTTAATTAAGTACAATTTTGAGGGTTTTAATTTTATATTGTTTTTATTTCACTACACCTCAGTGTAATGTTGTACAGACCCCTTTACTCCACTAGATTTATTTGACAGTTGTATTTACAATACTAGAATCTCAACGGAAGATGTAATGAATTAATTATTGTGGATTAACCAGCTGTAGTCTTCAAAATCAGCTCCACCTTTAGCTCCTGGTGATTTTGTTGTTGAAAATTCTTACTCATCCGGGGCCCTTTTCTTTTAACATGGACTAAGGGGGTTAGCTGGATAATTCTGTCATTGATTTGACATTATGTCAGAAGGCTATTGAAGGGATTAAGCTGGGATCTCCAGTTATCCTTCTTTAAATTAGCCACGACTTGGTTGCATGAAAGCAGGTTAAATTAAGCTAAATTACATTAGTGTGGAGATTTATTGTTTGCAGCTATTCTGCTTAAGAGCAGGTGAACAACCAGCCTAAGAATAATCCTAGTAGCAGCAGGGTTGGAGGAAATACAGTAACAAATAAGCATAAATTGTTTTGTGTTAATTGATTATAAATGTGGTTTAAAGTGTTTGTGTTTTTTATTTAAATATTAAAAACTATATTGTATTTTCACCTGTCTGCCTGTCAACCTACAGTGTAATCTTTAGGCCGCTGCTTTACAAATGACCCAGGTCTCTTTAAAGCTTAGGCAGGTGGATGATTGTTCTTTGAAGCTGGTTGTACAGTTGAGTGTGGACCAAACACCTGCTGCTTTTTATCACTTCGTTTTTGCTCTGACAGTCTGGACAAAGACATTGCTGGAACAGAAAATATGCTTTCAAAGCAAATCTGGGCCTGACTGTGTTGTGAACTGTTTTTTTTTTCTGCGTGCTTTTACCATCAGCAGCTGCTTTAAGCAGGAGTTTAGTGTCCAAAAGCATTTTACATTTCTACGTTTAAGACCAAGTAACAATAGCAACTTTTCTTGTCATTTGGTCCACAGCAACTTGCAACAAGGCTTAAAATTTATCCGTTTATTTGCTTTGGTTTTGAGCTTTTAAAACACTAAAAACACTAAAAAAAAAACTTAGACATAATCAAACCATCACTGCATTATACTAAAGTGTGGAGATTTGCATAGAAAGGGTAGCGGTTACAGAAGTTTATTTGGTTTTTAACATAGCTGTACAATAGCGTGTCAGTAATACAAATATATTTCCTGCATTCACTTGTTAATACAATACAAAAAAAATCCTCCAATAGAAAAACCTCCCTCTTAGGCTAATTAGGTTTTAGTGGGGCTTTTATTCCAATTGCTGTTTATCTCTGTATTTTTCCCAAAATAGCTACAGCACAGGAAATATTATTAGGGCATGAAGATGAAGTGAACTTTATGGCAAACCCAGAAATGGCCACGGGTACGAGCATGTTAGACCTTGACGCACGTTTCTCTGCAGCTCTTCTCAGTCTCAAACTGGTTGCCGTTTCCTAGACAGCCCCCAAACCAGAACTGAGCACAGGAATTAGCCGTTCCATCGTAGTACCACTTTACCACATAGTCCCGACATGGTCCTGGGTCCAGGGTTTTGCTGCAGTGCTCTGCAGGAAACCAGAAGACAAGTGTCATGCTCACAAATAAATCGGTGGTAATTTACGTATCATTCAGAGGTTTCAGTTGTTGGAGAAGAGTGTTAATGTCATAAAGTCTATAAACTTCATTTCAGGATTTCAGGAATCGTCTTGTGTCCCAAAGTAATTCTTGGTGCTCTGAATACAAAAGAGAATAAACCAATGTATAAATGTGTGTAATTCTGTTACCTTCCTGCTCCCAGGTTTTATTCTAAGCTGTCTCCAGCTTCAACAACACACAAATACCAGAGTGGCATTTATTTTCTCATCTAACACAAAGAAATTTAACGTATTTTCTAAAATGTCTAACTAATTCACGATGTACCTTTTGTCTGATTGGTGTTTTTTGTTTTACGTTCAAACTTTTTACCTTTAAGAATTTCATTAAAAGTATAATCATTTGTGTTCATTCAACAGTGGGTGTGCAGAAGACTCTTTTCTTAACATGAACCTGATTTGTGGGCTTCAGACGGGAGCAGTGGTGGAGTTGGTGGAGACGGCAGTAGCTTCATGTCCTCAGATGGAGCCTTCCGAGTGGGACCAGCCGGGCGGATGGATCCGGTCAGCACCATATGGTCTGTGGGATTCTTCAACTCAAACTGAGAGAGGAACTCAGTCACCGGTCTGAATGGATCCCTGTCGAAGAAAGGAAGTCTCTGAGTTTCCGTGGAGAGTCTGCCGTCCATCTTGGGCTGATGTTGTGGACTGATGGTTTTTCTGTCTTGGTGAGAGCCTGGAGGGCCGGGCTGCAACACAGGGAGAAGGTTTTAATGCCTTTAATTATCTGGTAACATAAGATAACGCCGCCCAGAAACGTGTCAAGAAGTAAAACTCAAGAAATAAATAACAAAATTCAGTACTTTGGTTGTTTCAGGGAAAACAACTTTACTGTACATTAAATCTACTTTACCTGGTTTAAAATACCTTTTTATAGGATAAACGTAAACATGTTTTTGAATATTGTATTATTTTGTTTCAGAAAGTATCTGTAAAACCAAAGTCAGTAATGGGACTTAGTTGCTGTGGTGCAGCATCTCAGACCACAGGAAGGACAAAACTGTCCAAAACCTAGATAACATTTGTTGTTGTCTAGCAAGGTTACCAGCTCTGTGAGGGTGCAGTGAGACACGAAAGTGCTTCGAGGTAAATGCTAACGGTTGCATGCTAACACAATGTTCAGTCATTTATTCTAATACAGTGTTTTAATAAAATGCAAAAATGAAAACCTCATGCTGGTGCTATGGCGTTAGAATCACCAAAGTCGGTAGGATTCATTCTGTGGGGAACATCAGTGTCTTTACACACGGACGAATTATAAGACACTGAGCGCCAGTGCCCCCCTCCTATATGGGACCCCCAGACTGAAAGATGTCGTGTCTGATAATCGCCTGCCTCATTTTGGTCATTAATGTACATATGTTTATCTTCATTGATCATGTTTTTGTGGTCATTATGTGTCTTTTTGGTCATTATGTGTCATTTTCTGTCTCTTTACAGTCGTTTCATGTCTCTTTGAGTTAATCCTTTTGAGTTCATTTGTGAAACTTTCACCTGAGGTCTGTAAGTTTCAAACACTTTCATACTAAATGATGTGTGTATTTCAGGGAGATCCAGGTGCCCCTAACTGGCAATGCTTTTAAATAGTTTGGGGGACGGACAGACCAACACTGTACTGCAGCTTGAAGAACAGATAAAACCAGCATTAAAAGGTCAACAGAGAAGTAAACTCCAGTGAAAATGGTATAAAACCCAATGACCAAATCAACCATTTGCCCCCCTCACCACTTTGTGAAGTCTCCTGACGTCTCCTGTGAACGTAGGTGTGTCGGTGTCCGTCCTGTATGGGGGTTCCTGGACGTTACTTGAGACATCGGGGATGCCCGGAGGGAGTCTGGAGTTTGGTATGTAGCTGAACAAATGTCGTTCTCCATCTTCACAGATTCGGCTCAGAAGTTTTCTCTCCAGCGCTGAAAGACACAGAAGCATCAACAGTAAATACAGTCACTTATGCTTCTGTGCAGTAACTAACAGTTTAAATTTCAAACGATTAAACTTTAAAATCAGAAATTTTTTAAGTCAAACACGTTTGATGAATACATAAGTCGTGGTTATGTGAACTTTTATCAGACTAATGACCAAGTTGTGTGTTTTGAAGCTGCAATAGTTTTTTTTTTTGGAGTCTTACACATCAGTAATGAGTCCAGCAGCTGTTTAGGAAGTTTTGGGTTTCAGTTGAGCTTTCACATCCTCATTTTTTGTTTAGCAAATGAATCAGAGTTGGTGAGAAATAGGTGTTTCTCCTTCAGTATTTTACATGATGACTGAACGCAGCTCAAAGCCTTAAAGCCCCTAAAAGCTTTACACTACTCCCAGCCGACCGGGGATTCAAACCGGGGAGATTGACTCCCCAAGCCCCATCTCTGCTAAAGCAACTTTCCTTCTGAACTACAAACTGTTTATGAAAATTTTACATTTAGACATTTAGCAGGTGCTTTGTGACTCCACCGGATGACCCAGAGTCTAAATTTAGTTCTGGGCCGTAGTGCTACCCCCCAAATGTCTTTGTTCCAGGGTTAGTACTTTCTGAAGGATCAGAACCTGCAGTGCTGAAAGTAGCTGACTGGTCAGATACGAACCAGCATCTTACAAAATCCAGCTGAGCAGGGGGGCTGCAGTATCTCCACTATACTGTAGATTACATTGGCAAGGGTCAGAGACTGAGTGAGTGGGGGGGCTAGTTGTGTGAACCTTTAGGAGCTTTGCTCCTGCTAGGGAAATGCAAATCACAATGCCCTGGAGAGACCACAGGGAAGAGACTGGACTCTGTCTATCATTATCTGTAACTGCTTATCCTGTGTGGGTTCCCAGGGGGATTGAAACCGGGTAATATCCTACTACGTGTAATTGTGAGTCATCAATTAATGTAACATGCAAGTCTTTGCACTGTGGGAGGAAACCCACGTGAGTACAGGAAGAACATGCAAACTCCACACAGAAAGGCTCCAGGGACGCCAACCTGCAACCTTCTAGCTGGAGAGGCAACAGTGCTAACCACTCCACCACCGTGCTGCCTGTCGTGGACTCTAGTCCCGGGGGAAAGAAAGTAGCCTACTAGGAATCTTCTGGTGTAAATGCACTAATCTGCTTTATCCGGACTATGTGCGCGTCGTGTAACATTGACCAAAAAACCCACCACGTATCATTAGATTCACATTCAAATGTTACTAAATCCCATCACCTTTTTATTGTGTTGCCTACTTGAAATCAGGCATAAGAGCACAAAAACTAGAATGTACTTCCTATGTGAGTTTATTAGCATAAAATATTCGTGTGGGATTCTAATACTTAAACCAAGAAGATAAAGGAGAAAAGGGACTTTCAGCACCTTTTTAGGACCCAAAATTAATTAGGTTTTCATGAAATATTTTGTCGTTCTGGATGATCTGATAATCCACTTTATACAGAAGTAAACATACCCAATGTCTGAATAGTGACTGAGGAAATGTTTTTTTATAATTTGGATGAACCAAACTCTCAACGCGCAGCAGATGATCCTGAAATGTGTCACCTGGAAGCGTCGTGAAATCATCGATCAGGTACAGGTGGTCGCTTTCAGGCTCAGAGGACATGAGGTCAAGCTCCTTCTTGAACTCCTTATACAGAGGATCGCTCTCATTCACCACCCCGATCACAATCCTCTCGATGCCACTTTCTTGAGCTTCTGCCACCGCGCTCTCCAGACTGGCCGAGTCCCTCTTGTCAGCCTGCCCGTCTGTGATGATGATGGCCACCTTCCTCACACCTGCCCGTGCCGCCTTGAACACCTGGTTGGCCTGCTGGATGGCGCTGCCCGTGAACGTACCTTCGCCAATGTAGATCATGGAGCGCACCGCCGACTTGATATCGTCCCGGCTGGCTCCCTGCCTCAGGCTGACCACCACCATGTTGATGTGGCTGTAGAGGACCACGCCGACCCTCGTGGTGTCGGGGCCCACAGAGGCTCGGTCGATCAGAGCGTTTACAAATTCTTTGATCACGTTGAAGTTTTCAGGGCCAACGCTCTCAGAGCTGTCAATGACAAAAACGAGCTCTAGGGGAGTTTGGCGGCAGGTCACTCCACAACCTGATGACACAGAGCAGAGACAGATGGTTTATAATAATCACGAAAACAATATAAAGGAAAAAAACTAAGATTCAGATGTGTTTAACTTACTGCAGATGGATCTTACAATTTTGATGATTTCTTCCCTCTGGAGAACACAGCAACACTTTCAAAAATGATCTTGAATTGATCTCCATATTTATTTAAGCCTGCGGTTTGTTACTTTATGATTTTTAAATGTCTCAATCATTGTTTCAATCATTTTTTAAACAAAACCTCTAAAAGTCAAGTCAACATTTTCACATGTTTGTCCAACCAAATGTCCAAACTCAGTTTAATTCACTTAATAAAACGGAGATAATTTGCGAGGTCAGTTAATCAGCAAACCATTCAGCAGTATTTTAGTGTTGTGATTGATGCACACGTGGTACTTACTGTAACCCCAGGTTCTCCCTTCTGTCCCATTCTACCCTGTAATTTGAAAGAAATCCTTATTTACGAGCGAATCACATACTTTCTGAAGTCACTAAGAGAATCTGTTGCCAAATGAACCAAAACTAATAAAGTGTCAGACAACAAACTCCAGTACCAAAGGTCCAGTGGCTCCTGGTTCTCCATGATCTCCTCTGTCTCCCTTAGTGCCTTTGTCACCTCTGAACCCTCGCTCCCCCTGCAACATGGCAGAACCAGCTGTTCTTATAACACAGGTTTATGACATCGACCCCAAAGTAGAGGTGCAATCAATTAGTACGCACACTTTCCAAGTGTTGCTTTCAGTTAAAATAATATTTAATTTTATTATTAATCATTTTCTATATACTGTTGACATTAGAATCTTACCTTGTCTCCTTGCAGACCTTGTCCAGGTGGACCCCTGGGGCCTGGCATCCCCTGAAATCCAGGTTCCCCCTGAAATCATTGAGCGCAGTTCAAATAAAGTAGACATAAAGAGACAAGAAGAAGCAGAAACAACTTCTGTACAGAATACTACACCTTTGTGTCTTTAAAATACTTTGGACTTTGTTTACATCCTGCTGATTTATGAGTGCATTACTTGTGTTGTGTATCTCTCTATATTTATGTGTCTCTTTGTGTTACAGACTGTGTTTCTTGGTTGGTTGTCTTTTTGTGAATATTCGTAGTCAGTTTGAATCATTTTGTTTTGCTGCATTCATTAAGTGTTTGAGTTGGTTTGTGTAACTTTGTTGCCATTGTGTGCATCTCATTGTGTCACCATTTAAAAGCCTTTTTTTTTGTCATTTTGAATTGTTATGGGCCCCTTCGTGGTTGATTTGAATTACTTTGCAGCATTTTTGTGCCTCTTTGTGCTTATTTTCACTTCTCTGTGGTCGTGTTTGTCATTAACCTGTATGGAAATGATTGCGATACCTTATGTCCTTGAATTCCTTCTCCAGGTAGCCCCTGTGGACCTGGTGGCCCCATTTGCCCAACTGAACCCTTCAGGCACACAGATACCAACCAAAATGTGAAGTCATTCTTAATTAATGCAGTACATTTAGAGTAAACAATATATATAGATCACACACAAATTGTTTGTTTTAAACATGGCCGATTACCTTAGAACCAACAAGACCAATTCCTGGGGGCCCGGCAGGTCCAGTAGGTCCAGGCAAGCCTCTATCTCCCTGGAAATAAAACCATTTATTAGTTCTAAAATGTATATAAAAATTGATTAGCAGATCATCATACTAATGCAATATTAATTTGAAAAAGGCCAAATTAGTAACATCTCACCTACAAACACAGAAAGACACAAATCAAGGCAGCTACACTACATGGGGGAAAATAACAAACAAACCAAAAAGCACTTTTGCAAATGAAATTGCCAGAAAAGTTCTGATCTCGTTTTTTCCCTGCTGAAATTTTTACCTTAGGTCCAGGTAAACCAACGCCTTCTGGTCCAATCTCTCCTGTCAACCCAGGAGACCCTGGAGCCCCCTAAGATACCAGGTGATACAAATCAGACAATGTAGGAAGGTGATAAGTAAATGTGAAGCGATAAAAGTGGCTGACATCTACTCACTGGGGGGCCAGGGAAGCCTTCACCTTTCAGTCCAGGTGTCCCAGCAGGTCCAGGTGACCCTCTGTCACCCTACAAAACAAAACACACCACCCACCACTGGTCTGTAGGTCTCTGAGGAGGATCTAGGAAGAGGGAAGCTGAGCTCAACGTACCTTGGCTCCAGTTAACCCAATCCCCGGCTCTCCAACAGCCCCAGCTGGACCTTGTGGACCTGGTTCTCCCTGACCAAAACCAGAGTTCATAAATGAACAAATTTTACTTGTTCACAGTAACAACAGCTTTAGTGTGTAGCGCATGGCCTTACCTTGGCCCCAGGCATTCCCCTCCCTACTGGTCCAGGTGCACCTGGTGGACCCATAATACCTGGTCCTCCCTGTAAATATGAAAATAACTCATAATGAACTATTACTAGGTTTAAGCTATGTTTTTATTTGAAGCAATAAGATCTTCTATATTTTTTGGAATAGTTACAGTTAGGTATACGTAAGTAGTAACTTGTTTTGTCAAGACATAATCAGATAATCAGATCAATATTAATCAGATTTTATGGATTATTTCCTAAAAGTCCTAAAAGATTTCAGCTTCTTTAGCCTTAGATTAAATCAATTATTCAAATTCCATTTGTTCATTCTTAAGCACAAATTTAAAATGTACCGGAGTTCCACCTCGCCAAATATAGCTATTGTAATATTTTTGGATAATGGTCAGACAAAACCACACGTTTGACTTTTTTATGCAATTTACACTGTTTGCTGACATTCTACATATCAGTAGATTAACTACGGAACTAATTGGTACATTAACTGATTATGACAAAGATTCTTGTTTGCTTGCAGACCTAATGTACTGACTTGACTTTGCTTCAACCTCTTACTGTTTTGTAGGTCAGACAGATTTGTAAAATGTGATCATTTGTGTCAGATAACACAATATTTAGGACTTAGAGAAGCGTCTAAACTTTTATAGCACATCATTTAAAATAATATACTTTTAGTATGCATGTGGGTAAATGTACCTTTGATCCCACTGGTCCCACTGGACCCACTGCACCTGGTAGGCCTCGAGGCCCCCTGTCTCCTTTGTCCCCCTGCAGAAAAAACAACATCCTCAGATTACTTCATACATCACTGTGTGTGGAAACTCAAATATAAGAGAATTTGTGATATTTATATGGAAATCATATACATAAAATATCTGTTACCTTCTCTCCAGGGGCACCTTTACCAGGAGTCCCGTCAGGTCCCCTCGGACCCGATAGCCCAATGTCACCCTGCCGTCATTTCAGAATAACTAAGTGAAGCAGCAAACTGAAAATCCAAAACAGGAGAGAACAGGTTTTTATCATGATGTTACCTTTTGTCCCGGGGCTCCATCCTCTCCTGGTTCACCTGGTATACCTTGTAACCCCTCAGCCCCTGGCTCACCCTGAGAGAGGAAAATAACGTGCAAAAGCAACAATGGGGGGCAGACTAAAAGCAACAGTGGAGTAACAGAAAAAGTCCCTCGAGGATCTGATAATCAGACAATGATTAGCAGATCGAGATTTTTCACACTGATTTTAAAGAAAAACACTCATATCTGGCACATAAAAGTCTTAATGCTAAGCTAAGCTAACTTTATATTTCTCATAAAAATTAGAAAAATATGAATCTGGTTTCACTTTACCATTAAAAGGAAATGTACTGTAAAATGTGAAGTGCAGTAGTCTTTAGATGACTTACTTTGGGTCCTGGCTCTCCCAGTCCTCTCTCACCTTGCGGTCCAATCTCACCTTTGAGGCCCTGATTCCCCTGAACAATCACACCAACAGGTACACATTCAGTGTGCGTTTTTACTAATATGGAGCTTGACACAAGGAACAGGCAATATGCAGCAAATATGATGCTAAATGTAGGCAATACTGTGGTCTGGGAATGAAACTGCTTGTGTGACTGCTGAGAATGGAGAATAATTTAGCAAATTATATGGTGAAGCTTGTATCAGTTAAAAAAATTCTATTTGTTTATAAAGTCAAAACATGTGGACATGTGCCTCCTATCTAACCTTAGGTCCTGATATTCCAACACCTGGAGCTCCTCTGGGCCCTGCAGGTCCAACTGGGCCTTGATTGCCCTGAAAGAAATAAGATTGAAGAAGAAGTGAACACAGTGAACATGGGGGGAAACGCTGGTAAGAAAAGAAAGTAACACAACGACAATCAGGACTAAAAATCGGGCATCAGTTAATCCATTTTATACCTTTTCTCCTTGAAGTCCTAAACCAGGAGCACCAACTGGACCGGGAATCCCGGGTGGCCCAAGATTGCCCTGAGACAAGGTTTGAACGTGTCTTCACTTTAGAAGGGGTATAAAACTAGAAACACCCTGACAATCAATCAAAATGTATGAAAATGTGTAAAATATCACATGATATGAAGACCGTACCTTTTCACCTTTGACCCCAATACCAGGAGGCCCATTACTGCCCCTCAGACCTTGGTATCCCCGATCACCCTAAAACAAAGACTGTGACTCTGATAGAGAAACCACTGTTCTCTCAATTGTTTTCACACAAGCTCCACACACAGAGTACTCACACATAGTACTTTGGCCATAATGTACATTTGTGGGGATACAAATGTTTTGTAGAAGCAGTAAACCTGATCAAAAATGTCATGTTTTTCTCCATGACCTAATAAGCAAAGACGTAGTACATGGACCAGTGTCTCATTCTTCTTCTTTTCCTTTCGGCTGCTCCCTTTCAGGGGTCGCCACAGCGAATCATGTGCCTCCATCTAACTCTGTCCTCTGCATCCTCTTCACTCACACCAACTAACTTCATGTCCTCCCTCACTACATCCATAAATCTCCTCTTTGGTCTTCCTCTAGACCTCCTGCCTGGCAGCTCCAACCTCAGCATCCTTCTACCGATATATTCACAGTTTCTCCTCTGAACATGTCCAAACCACCTCAATCTGGCCTCTCTGACTTTATCTCCAAAACATCTAACATGAGCTGTCCCTCTGATGTACTCATTCCTGATCCTGTCCATCCTCGTCACTCCCAAAGAGAACCTCAACGTCTTAAGCTCTGCAACCTCCAGCTCTGCCTCCTGTCTTTTCTTCAGTGCAACAGTCTCTAAGCCGAACAACATTGCTGGTCTCACCACCGTCTTGAACACCTTTCCTTTCATTCTCGCTGATACTCTTTTATCACACAACACACCTGACACTTTTCTCCACCCGTTCCAACCTGCCTGCACTCGCCTCTTCACCTCTTTTCCACACTCACCGTTGCTCTGAACCGTTGACCCTAAATACTTAAAGTCCTGCACCTTCTTCACCTCTGCTCCCTGTAACCTCACCGTTCCACCTGGGTCCCTCTCATTCACATTACTATGTAATTTATAGTTTAACTTAATCCTCATGGGATAATTTCCAATTGGACAACGCTATGAGATAAAGGACAAAGTGTCTTGAAACTGTTGCAGGGGATAATTATAACGTTTAGACAGGAAGATGACGTAAGAGTCAGTTTTGGTTGAGATCCAGTTCTATCCGATCCGCTACGAGACAATATGATACAATACAACGTTATAGTCAGTTTGCAGTGCACTTATTATGGCATCACTGGGTAGCTCCATCAACTCTCCATGCATTTGGTTCGCATCAGGGCTTTACTCACCTTTGGCCCTGGAAACCCCTCTCCTGGAGGTCCAGGGTTTCCTTGAGTGCCAGGCGTACCTGGGGGACCCTGGAATAAGGAGTCAATTTTTCAAAAAAACATATACACATTTGTAGATATGATGCTGCTATGGCAGCAGGGTTATATAAAAAATTTTAAATAGCTGCAGTGTTTGTGTCCATGAATCCAGGCATTTCATATCATGGCATAAGGAACAAGAGTCCCATTCATTTAGACTAAAAAGGTAAATGAATTTCATGTGCAGGATGTGATACAGTGGGAAAAATGTAAAAATGTTCAGCACAACTTCAACTACGTCTTCACTTCTTTGCTGCTTTGTTTGTGTGTGGGCAGTTTTTCTATGAATGGGACGTAGGTGTTCACACCCAGGGAGTCCTGGAACAGAATTTGGGTCAAGTGTACAGAACATGCTTATGTTGGACAGCTTGGCCATGGCTGTGTGGGTGCACACAACAGAAACCAGATGGACATAAAAGGAAAATGATCGAGAACCGATGAGGCATTTTTTTTCTGGATGGAGAACTGCTGTCCGAAAAGGTTTCGTTCCTACTAAAGGATTTTACACAAACCGCGTCTCCATTTGTGCATAAAATCTTTGTGTGTGCAGGGAAACCTGTACAATTTTATTTGTCAATTTACACATGCTATGAATGAATATTCAACCTGATCTTAGCTAAAGATTTATCTAAGGAATGTGATATTTCTACCTGAAGTAAAATGCTATGTTAGCTGAGTACCTGCACTCTTACATCTTCTTCTTCTTTTCCTTTGGGCTGCGAATCATGTGCCTCCATCTGACCCTGTCCTCTGCATCCTCTTCTCTCACACAACTAACTTCACAATACAATAATCTCCATACTCACTGTTGGTCCTGGGACTCCTATTCCAACTGGACCTGTGGGTCCTTGTCTTCCCTGAATCCCTTTTTCACCCTAAAAGCATCACACACCACCAGTCAACAACTTAAAATTTATGACAGTAATGTAGTAATAAATCAAGCCTTGTTTTTACTATCAGGAAAAATTGAGTTAATAAAGGAACAACTTTGGCATCGCTGCCAAAGTTGACATAAAATGTTCTGTCCCTCTTTAAGTAAAAGTTGTCCTAGGCTATTCTTGTGGCTTAGCAGTGGTGTTTCATTGAAATAATACCATCCCTCATCTTGACAGTACATTTAAACACAATTCTGGACAGAATTTTGAGCAAGATTATATGATGATGGTGATGTTTTGTAGTATATTTAACATAAAAGGGTCACCTTGGCTCCTGGAAATCCAATACCAATATCCCCTGTTGGTCCAGGAACGCCACTCGGCCCTCTGTCTCCCTGTGGCAAATAGAACTTTTGATTTGCATGTTCGATATAATTATTTATCTATCTATCTATCTATCTTGTGCAAAAGCTTCAAAATGGAACCAACTGGTCAAAGAACAATCACAGTAAAACTGAATTTCTCCAAATGTACAGCAGTAGTGTGAGGTAGATATGGTATATTTCTGCAGATTTAAAAGGTTGTGTGTGAACAGCTTGTGGAAGCTTGTAGCATTAATTGATATGAAATTGTCTGTAAGATGAATTTGAAAGTGGAATAATGATAATGCCCATGATGCTTATCCATGTATAAGTATTTCACTGTCCTGGTTGTGGGAAGTATTTTCTTAATCATTAATTAAATCAGTCCTAAATAAAACCAAGTCATTTGACGTTGGTAATTGAATTTAACAATGATGTCTTCAGTAGTATTTTGTGTATATCTGATGGAAAAATGGAATGAAATACACATTATACTGCTTTTAATCAGTCAAGCTAAATGGTCTCTATTCTTGTTGCAACCTTTAAGGCATTTCAGAAATAAAGAACAGTGCTGTAAAACTTTCTCTTCCAGTTTTTCTTGAAAGTGACATAAAGAACATTATATTGCATTTGGATAAAGAACTTCTTGTTCAAAAGCTGCAGCTGAGACTTTGCTATGGTTATGGAGGCATCAGCATCTTATTAGGCTCGGGCACACATTTTAAAGGTCGTTTCTATGCGATGCCAAAGTGCCATGTTGCAACACATGTTGAGACGGAAAGTGTCTGGAGAGATCCACATAACAATGATGATGGGTCACAAACTCTATTGATATCCTGTGGGAAAATTCCAAACTTCTAAATGATCACAAAAACCTTTTATAATGATCGATTGACTTCGAAGCAACAAATTGCCATTTAAATTTCTGTTCGTGCATAAATCAAACAAACAAGATTCAAGGATCCTCTTGCAGGGACCACTCGTACATGACGCAAACAGATACACAGTGGGAAAACACACATATTTAAGGTAGCTTCATCTTAAGGACATGTGTGGAAAAAAGTGATTTACAAAACGTTTGGGCTGTTTAAAGAGTCTGGTGACTCATGTGGAGCCTTTATGGGAGTTACATTCCAAAAAAAAAACTAAGTGGAAATTCAAGACAAGAATAAGAAAATGTTCCCAAGCTTTAGAGATGTTTGCATGCTTTGCTTTTTTTTTTTTTGCTCGCTCTGTTAACTGACTTCTGACGTTTGCTTGTAACCAGGGTATCAGTTTTAAAGTGTACGTGTGTTAACTAGCTGCATAAGCTAGTTAGCTACTTATTAAAGGAAATATAAGTGAGCACGTGCCACTTCTTAATCAAACAGAAATGTCTTGTTATATCCTAAATATCCTTTTGTTTGGCATTGCGTGCCAGTCTAAACAGTATGGTGACATTTTCCAAATAATGGCCGAGCCAGACATTCACAGTGCTGCTGCTGCGAACAAGCAGAGAACAAATGGCAGAAGAGAACTTCAGTTCCTGTTGGGATACTTACCTTTGGTCCTGACGGGCCCTCGGGACCCATGTCTCCTGGTGGTCCTATTGAACCCTGCAAAAGAAGTGTGTGACTTGTTACAGAAGTTAAAGGATCATTTTAACTGAAGTTCGTCATCATATTTAATCGGTTCACATTCACGATACAGACACAAAAAGCAACAAGGAATTTTCTCTTTTCACATTTGGTCAGTTGTCAGCCTCCAGCCTGGATTAGCTGTTAAAAACAGTCAGCAGACAGCACCCTCCAGTGTGTCATTAATAAAAAACTTTAAATATTGTCCAAACTGATATGAGTTGGCGTAATTCCACTGGAGACCTGCACATTCAGTTGACGGACTGCAGAACACGGTAATGCTGATCTACAGTATGCAGGGACCACACAACTTCACAGATAAATAACTTCACCCAGTGAAGTAGTGGGTCTGTCCCGAGGATCTGTGGCACAAGCAAACAAGCTAATCTAGGGGAACACGTTCTCATCCCACAGTGTCAGATAAGGACGCTTCCTAAGGCGTTAAATTACGTCCTTTGCCGTCATCACAGGGACCCTTTGGCGTCAGAATAGTGCCACTAATTGACGCCACGGGAATGAATTTATATACACGGAAATACTGTGTTAGGGTAAGTTATGTTAAGAAACAAACACGGTTAGGGTCAGGCACTAGAACTTCGGAGTAAGGTCAAATTACAAGATAAATT
Organism: Channa argus; assembly: GCF_033026475.1. Lineage (NCBI taxonomy): Eukaryota > Metazoa > Chordata > Actinopteri > Anabantiformes > Channidae > Channa > Channa argus. Next base: position 4,325,385 of record NC_090203.1, on the reverse strand, counting down.
ATATAAAATAGTGACGGCATGCGCCACCATATGTTATGATCAGCACAGCACAAAACCTCTCGCACTAAAGTCGAACCCTGGTCTCCTGTGGAAAAGTCCCGTGTGTTATTGTACCATACAGTCCACCACCCCGTCCACCTCCCCATGAGGCTTTTTGACTTTATATTCTACACCATTGCTTTAGGTGTCAAATATTGAAGCGTCTGGGTTTCATTGAATAACATGAAAGCTCAGAGGGTTGATCACCAACACAAATGTGTGTTACCCTAAGAGCCAGGAAGAGGGCGTTGTTTTTTGATGGCTCAGTGATGAGGATGGGCTGTCCAGGCTGCAGGCTGACAACTAATTAGATGTTAAACAGATAAGATTCAGTGTTGTTTTTAGCGATTCTATGGCTATTGTGGACAATACAATTATTTACAAAATCACAAAAATGATCCTTTAAATGCAGCAGTTAAATTACCTTTAATCACATTTATAAAGCACCACATCTACTGATTCCCTCAACCATTTAAACTGACTCTCTTAAAGGATCCAGCAGCACTGAACAATCATGTATTATGAATCTTCTTGTATGAATGACCTGCAGGTCAAACCCAACCCGCTTCTACTGAGTGAAAAATACAACAGGATTAACACTCACAGCTTTCATGTCCTTCAATTCTCAGGCCAAACTAACAAAAAATAACAAGGTTAGACTGACACTGTGCCAGTAGCATGGAGGAGGAAGAGTGGTGCTGGGAGGCCTGGTCCCCTCACTAATCCCATTACACAAAGTCTGTTCCTGCAAAAGAATAATATCCTGCAAGTCGGGATTTGCTGCTTTGGATAGCCACATTAATATCAGGATTACCCATAATCCAATATTCACATTCCATTAGTGCAGGGCTGAAAAAGAGACAAATTCCCCTTTCATTTTTCATATTAAAGAGGGAACCGACTGTCTGAGGTCGGACATATTGTGGTGCCTTTTGTATGAGATTGATTGTTATGACCAGACACATGAAGATGGAGGAAGTGACAGGTATTACATTTCTTTATTAAAAAATACAGGAAATGCTTTTGATTTCAAAAGCTGGGTTAGACCAGAATGATAAGGTAAACCGACCTCATAAATCAAATGATTAAAAGATTTAAATAGTGTTAATGAATGAGGAGAACACAAAGTAGAAGAGGTGAGTGGAGCAGGAAGTAGCAAAGATTAGTAAGAGTGAAGTGAGGAGGACGTTGTAGAGGATGAAGAGCGGAAAGGCCGTTGGTCCTGATGACAAACCTGTGGAGGTATGGAAGTGTCTAGAAGAGGTGGCAGTAGAGTTTCTGACTAGTTTGTTTAACAAGATCTTGGAGAGTGAGAGGATGCTGAGGACTGGAGGAGAAGTGTACTGGTGCCCATTTTTAAGAACAAGGGAGATGAGCAGAGCTGTGGCAACTACAGAGGAGCCACACAATGAAGTTGTGGGAAAGAGTAGTGGAAGCTCTGCTAAGGGCAGAGGTGAGCATTTGTGAGCAGCAATATGGTTTCATGCCTAGAAAGAGAACAACAGATGGAGTATTTGCTTTGAGGATGCTGATGGAGAAGTACAGAGAAGGTCAGAGGGAGTTGCATTGTGTCTTCGTAGATTTAGAGAAAGTGTATGACAGGGTGCCGAGAGAGGAGCTGTGGTTTTGTATGAGGACGTCTAGAGTGGCAGAGAAGTATGTTAGAGTGGTGCAGGACATGTATGAGAGCTGTAAGACCGTGGTGAGGTTCTGTAGGTGTGACAGAGGAGTTCAAGGTGGAGGTGGGTCTGCATCAAGGATCAGCTTTGAGCCCCTTCTTGTTTGCTCTGGTGATGGACAGACTGACAGATGAGGTTAGACAGGAATCTCCATGGACTATGATGTTTGCAGATGACATTGTGATATGTAGTGAGAGCAGGGAGCAGGTGGAGGAAAATCTAGAGAGGTGGAGGTCTGCTCTGGAAAACAGAGGAATGAAGGTTAGTTGCAGTAAGACAGAATACGTGTGTGTGAATGAGAGGGACCCAGGTGGAACGGTGAGGTTACAGGGAGCAGAGGTGAAGAAGGTGCAGGACTTTAGGTACTTAGGGTCAACGGTTCAGAGCAACGGTGAGTGTGGAAAAGAGGTGAAGAGGCGAGTGCAGGCAGGTTGGAACGGGTGGAGAAAAGTGTCAGGTGTGTTGTGTGATAAAAGAGTATCAGCGAGAATGAAAGGAAAGGTGTTCAAGACGGTGGTGAGTGATGTTGTATGGCTTACAGACAGCCTCTTTGGCTTATTGAGGTGGTTTGGACATGTTCAGAGGAGAGACTGTGAATATATCTGTAGAAGGATGCTGAGGTTGGAGCTGCCAGGCAGGAGGTTTAGAGGAAGACCAAAGAGGAGATTTATGGATGTAGTGAGGGAGGACATGAAGTTAGTTGGTGTGAGAGAAGAGGATGCAGAGGACAGGGTTAGATGGAGAACATGATTCACTGTGGTGACCCCTGAAAGGGAACAGCCCAAAGGAAAAGAAGAAGAAAACATTCAAATAGTAATTTATGAAAGTTGGTTTTACATATTATTGCGCCAACATGTTGTAAGCATTACACAAATACAGCCAAACTTAATCGGAATGACATTAGTTCTGCAGGTATTTGTAAACAAAAACTTATTGCACATAAAAAAAATTGTCTAATGGTGTTAAATAAAAAGTTACAGGTTCATGGTTCGTTTCCTTCAAAACCACAAATGTGAGCATCATGGTAGTGCTAAAGTAAAAGCACCACCATGACCAATGTTTTTAGGATTTATTTAGGAACCATAACGGTGTGTACAACGTTTTTAGTGTTAGTGCATCTAGTAGATGTTAAAATACTGCACAGGATAAGTCAAAACTTTGAAAAGATGGTGGCGGGTGAGCAGTAATTATTGGGAATTTCTGCAAAATTCATCCAAACGCCCAGGCAAAAGTAATGAACCAACAAAGCAACATTGTTGTGCAGAGGCAGGCTGCTAATGTGGCCATACATATACTTTATAAGTATTTTCCTAAAGTATTTCTTTCTTATTTAGTTTCTGTCTCTTTTACTAATTGAAGCAGTAGCAAGCTAGAACAGGAGAGAGAAGCAGGTGACCTGTAAAAACCACTTTAAATGAATTATGAGCCTGAAAAACATCTCTTTGTGTGGATTAACATGATCACAACAGGATTCATACTTGCTTAACTGCTCCGTTAAACAAAAAGGACACATGGTCGGCCACTCTACCTGTTCCCCTTTTGGTCCTCGTGGACCCACAGGTCCCTCGGGTCCCTGCAAATGACAAAATGTATTCATTCATCACCAGGACAAAGTCAGCGGTGTCTATTGTAGCATCTTAAAATGTAATGGTCATACAATGTCACCCTTTTCCCCTGGAGCACCGCAGTCTCCTCTCTCTCCCTACAGGACAACACATGGATCAGACCATCGGGTTTGCTTCTATGTACATTACATGCCAACATACTCAAAAAACAGTTAGGCTTGTTCCCAATTGTACAACAGAGACCCACCTTGTTGCCCTTATACCCTGGCTGACCCTGTAGGAAAAGAAATGAACAATCTGAATCTAAAGGAACAAAAAGGACGTTAATGGTCCTTAATCGTGTAGTTCACAGTACAAAACACAGAGGGCAAAGTGTTTACCTCCAGGCCATCACTTCCAGGTTTACCTTTCAAGCCCGACTCCCCCTGGTGAAAAGAGACCAGTTTGCAATGAGCTGCAGAAAATCAGATGCTTAAAAAGTCTGTATGCGTGTTACAACTTACCCTCGCTCCTTTAGCACCAGGTGGCCCTCGGAAGCCCGGTTCTCCCTTTTTACCCTGGAATGGCAATGACTCAATATTACGCCTTAGTTCGGTGCTATGAAACTGAAATATTCTGCATATGTTTATATGTTCTTTGGTATTCCTCTGTGTATTTCTGGAAAACTCACGGGACTCCCTGGAGGACCCCTCTCTCCTCTTTCACACAAGCAAACTTGTGCCTGTGGACACTAACAGACACAAAAGTCATAAACAGTCAGTGCAGTCATTTTGCACTTCATCATCAAAGCACAGATAAGATGAATAATGACTTACCTCTTCAAGTGCTACTGCAGCCTGGAAGCAAAGCATATAAAACATGTCAAAGGCAGGTTAGTGACAGGTTCAACAAAATGTCATTCACTGATAAGAGAGATAAAGTTTTAATTTAAATGACGGTACCTGAATATTTCATTCTTTGCTAAGCTAGAAATAGAATTAACATCTTTGCGCGACATTGCAACTTTAAACCTCATAAAAACATAACATGCATCACAATTTATTTTTAAAAAGCTTTCGTGAAATCAGCATTTTAGGCCACTACAAAAAAAAAAAAAAGAAAAAAGGTCTGTGAAATCCTTGAGGGACTGAGATGTGAGTGAATAACATCATCCATGTCTGGAATGTAGAACAAGCCACGCTCGTCTCTCAGACGGGCCCTGACCGACTGTGGATATTTGACATTTCTGAGAAAGTGGAAAATTGCAAAGTAGCTGAGAAAGCCCCCCGATGCACACACAACTCTAACTGAGGTTAGCAAAGTGTAACAGTACGAGGAAAAAAGGCTTGTTGGGGGTGGGGGGGGGGTCCACGTCTGGAAGAACAGCTGCAGACTGTTGTCACTGTGACAGGCTGCTGGTTGTGCCATAGATTATTATGCTGTAATGGAGGTAACTGGTTGCAAACACAAAGCTGTAGACTGACTGTTGGGCATCAGTGGCACATAGCAGAGAATCACCAGTGTATTTGCCTGTCGACCAGAAAATGGATGATTAAGAGAAAATGGGCACAGACAGGTCGGTCTGCTTGTGTCTGTTTTGGTCTTTTCACCAGGAAACGTAACCACTCACTGTATAAAGAGGCTTTGGCTCGGACACTCTGGAACTCTTGGGTCCCTCGTTAGGCCTCTTCAGTCAATCATTAAATTCAGTCATTTGGCAGACGATTTTTTTTCTAAAGGCATTAATAAGTACACGGCAGGATCAGTGTCTTACCCGTGAGTCGTACACGTGAATATGTGACCAAGAGAAACTGGGAATTAAACCAATTGAACTCTTTAGGTCAATGATTAGCGATTCATATATTGATGCGCTTCGCAGACTGTTTTGACTAGATTTAAAATAATTTTTCACCTTTTTGATTTAATCTAAATTACATATACCATTTTCTAAAGGCAGTCATTTTAAACAGCCGCAGTTATGTTTTTATGATTTTTTAATCCTTGTACAAGGTAAGTAAAATTCAGGTTTATTCACATCACGTGGCTCTGCTCCACGCAGACAACAATCTAACTTCCTGAGGACATTGTAAAATCTGGCTTGATGTGTTTCACTGTGAGCTGAGACAAACTCTGTGACCCCTAGGATCATTCTGCTAATAGAAATGCCGGTACAGTAAGTCCAATCAGAGACACAAAGTAAAACACAATTTTTAATTTAGGACAATTAGTGCTTAATTTTGTAACGGTTCCTGCTCTGTTTTTGATCTTTCCAAACTACAGTAGAGTGTGGATGAATTCAAAAGCCACAGTGTTTAAAGACAAACAGTTTTGATGATAGTGGTTTTGTGAGGAACAAAGGCTTCCAGTGGAAACCAGAACCAGGGCTGAACCCAAGACCTTGTATCTACTGTGTGCTGTGACATGCATACTGTAGCAGTTTAGATGAGGTCGCTTATAGGTCGACAATGGCAACACAGCGTCAAGCAGGTACAAACACCAGTGACACAATGAGTTGTTTCAATGAACTTGAATTCATAGAACTTAAAATATTTCATATTACACGAGGTCCCCTAACATGAAATGGGACTCACCATCTCTTTCAGCAGCTTCTCCTCTAGCTGGGTGTCAAGAAGGCTTTGGACAAACCTCTGAGCAGGTGTGCTGGCGATGGCCCGGAGCTTGGCGCTATTCTGACTCTGCTGGGCAACGTCCGATAGCCCCACAGCGAAAAATGTTATGCCGTGACCTTTTGCCTCTGCCGCAGCTGCAGTCACATCAGGATTGCGAGGGTGGTCGACCCCGTCGGTCATCAGCACCGCAACCCTGACGCTGTCTGCCGGCGTCTCCTGAACCAGCAGCTGTGAGGCATTGGTGATGGCGTAGGTGGTGTAAGTGCCGTGACCGATGTAGTTCATGGTGCTGACTTGACCTTGGAATGAATCCAAGTCTTTCCAGGCTGAAAATCTGTGCTCTATAGACACGGAGCTGCTGTACTGAAGTGCAGCCATTCGCACCCTCAGCGTCCAGCCGGCTACCTGCAGCATGGAGAGCTGTGTGCTGAATCTCAGGACGAAGGCCCTTTGCTTGTTAAAGAGAAGAATCGTTGCACTCTCAGAGCTGTCCAGGATGAAGGCCACCTCCAGTGAACATGTCTGACCTGTGGAAGAAGGAAACCGCCCTTGTAAGAGAAGGCGGAAGTGACAGATGAAAAGATCTTTTAGCATGGAAACCACTCCTACCTCTTCATTAAATTCTAAAGGTGATCCAGGTGCTGTATGTGTTCTAGTGACCACGTTCTGCTCCATGGACAACATCTCAGTCACTGCTCTGCATTTATCGGATCAGTTCTTCATTCAGCTCACTCTCTCTCTCCTTAGATATTAGCAAACTCCTACCCCACTTGTTACTATCTGCTGCAACCTCAATTTTCTTAATCCTCATCGGTTCCCTTTCAATGTGTCTGCAGACCTACCCCCGATCAATGGTCTTCTCCAGCCTTAACACAAACACAACCACTGACAGCTTCTCCACCACACTCTCATTGTCTGGATAGTCTCTGCCCTTTGTCTTCCAGACTTGCCGTCCCTCACCTCCTAATCCCTGACCCACAGATCTGGTCTGTGAACAGCAGCCTCACTGCAGTAGCCTCACAAGTTGTTGAATATGGATCTATTCCACAGATTTCTATGCACTTATCCTAAAACAAAACAACATTTCCTATCTGTTCTATCCTGCACTTTTGCCTCAGGAAACATTTCTTCTTTTAACACTGTGCTTTAATGTTTTCTTCCTGACTTGGATTTTTTTTACTTGGTTTGTACCTCACTTGTTAGTCAGCATCTGTCAAATGACTTAATTCAAATGTAATTAATAATGTCGTTTTGGCTACTTGCAAATGGCAAAACCAGACATTTGTCGACTTTGTACTTACAAAGGGGTTTTACATGCAACTTCACGCAACTCCTTTACTTTATTGCATTGAATTGAAAAGTGCATCGATATTCTGATGAACAGAAAAACACCCAACAATTTTAGTTAGGTTGAATATATTGATTATCTTTGGGTTTTGGACTATTGGTTGGGCAAAATAAGAAATATAAGATGTCATCCTTGGATTCTCAGAATGTGCAGTGTGCAGACATTTTAGACAGAAGCAGACAGAAGCCAAATTTTACTCAACAAATATCTGCGTTAATTAGGGCAGAAACCTCAGAAATTTAAAGATGCAGGGAGTTTGGTGACTCAGTAGACTACAGCTGGCCATCAGCAGACCTGATTGTTATTTGTCTTTCTCAGTGTGGCAATACTGTCCTTTTCCAATAGGACATTGTCCTCCTACCTGGAGTCTGTGCCTCTCACAAGATCCACAAACTTACCTTTCCCCAGTAGCATGTGGATAGCTCATATAAAGAATTACCGTTTGTTCCATCATCATGCAGCTTGTAGTTGTTCCTGCGTCCTGTTTTTCTTCTCTGGCTTGTGGCCTCATGTGTGAGAAGCAACAGCAGAATGCAGAGCCCCACTCCTCTCCTCAGGTTTCCCCTCAGCAACATTTCCATTCTAGCAAATGAAGCAAGGACATAACTTACTGTGAGACAAAGTGCATAGATCACATAAAGCAAAAAACCATTTATATTCACCTGTTTTACAGCCTGTGTTCTATCATACATCCTACTAACCACACCCAAACAGGGAGCTGTGCAGTAATGATATTAATGTACTTCATATTTATACATTATGTAATTTTATAGCTGCGCGTAAATCCGAAAACAATCAGTGAACATATGAATTAGTCTCAACACGTTTAAGATTCAGCAGTCCTAATATTATTAGCAGCCATGTTATGAAATTGTGTTGCACAGTAAACATCTGTAAATATAGCTAAAGTTGACTGTTCTGCCTTATTTTCCTTGTCGGAGCTGGACAACACATTAAAGTGTCATTGGAAGTGGAATTCAAGTAAGCATTAAAGACCTGCACCGGGCGCGCAAAAAACCCATTAACAGGTTTTACCTACCAACTCATTTAGCTGCAGTCCACTTGTCATCCGGTCAATTGTGGTTCCTTGGAAGTCATTTCGCAGCAGAATCAGGTCCCTTAAAACCGAGACGAGATACAGTGAGGAGCATCAGATGAGCTGATGGGCTGTGTGTGTGTGTGTGTGTGTGTGTAGTCTGGGGGTCTGGGGCCGCTCCAACATTTGTGCGCGGGTCCAGTTCAGTGCGTAACGACTGACAGAAAAGTCTTAATTGTCCTGACTCTCCTGAACCAGCAGGCATCATATTTTCACATCTACACCAGTGCCTGCTATGGATGAACCATACGATGAACCATACGTTCGGGATGCAAGGCGACGCAGATACTAATTCTATTAACTGACATCTAAACATAAGCTAATTATCGAAATAGAGACCACTGCCCTCATACTGTTAGAATGAGTGCACCTACTTTTCAATAAGAACATTAAAGTGTCCTTCTTGCTTAAGTTAAGAGCATTGAATCAGTTGGTGTTGTGGGCTGTTACGCATGGAGATTGTTTGGATGCTGTGCACAAAGGTCCCAAATGAGATCAGTTCTATTTTACTTTTCCACTCTCTCGCCCACTAATGCGAAAACCAGATGAGTTAATGTTATTCCCATGCTCAGATATCACGCAAATATTGACCTTGTTTTAAGTAGTATTTGTAATGCACTTGTAATGTGATAGTACTTTTGTTAATTCATAGAAGACAGACCAATCTTATCATTATGTAAAATAATCGAATAATAATCTAAAACATATTTTGAAAGAATTGAAAGGTAGCACGTTGGTGTCTTTGCGCATTTTCAATGCCTTTGGCACTCTCTGGTGGTGTACTCGGTCCTACGAGTAACAGGAACTTTGATTAACCGACTTATCATGCAGCACGGACATGTTTTGCTGTAACACACAACATTCAAGTTGTCCCTGTCCGACATGTGTATGTCAAATCCAAACTCCTTCGCTCATTTAAAGCCTAAGTATGCATGTAAGTGAGACCTAACTGTTAATGTTGTAAGATGTTTTTGACTGCTAGCTAAATTCGCGCTAGCTGAACGGCTAAGTTTTAGCTCGTCCTTTCGTCATTAGCTTTAGCTTAGTTAGGGCACAATGTCAACAGGCTTTTAACACGTCGGCGTGTAGCGAATTTGAATCCTCGTTTCTCTTTTATTTCAAACACATTTGTTGCTTACTTGCTAGTTAGCTAACCTTTCCACGCAAAGCTCCACCATTAGCACAAGTAACGCTTGTATTTACGCGAACAGCTGATCTAGCTTGGTTTGCATGTAAACGGTACTTTACTAACGTTATGTGTGTGTCGGATTTCTGAATCACACAGAGGTGGTCATATAGTTCAACACTGGTACCTAGAAATAAGAACTACAACTGATGTATACAGTGCATTGCGAAAGCAACAATTCAGTCACAAGTACGTTTTCATTGTTGGAAGATTTGTGGTAGTTGTGGTCTGTTCCTTGAAATGGTTCCTTAAATTGACATTTCCTCTGCGGCAAGTCCAGCTGCACACTTAAATATAATTACTATGAATGAGAACTTTGTAAAACAAAAACAATTCAGCCAAGTAAATTTTCAGCTAAATAGTATTTGTCTGGTGGCTCAGTGGCAGAGCATCGGGTTGGGCCACCAAGGGCGACCCTGGTGCCAGTCCTGAGCCCAGACCAAATGGGAGGGTTGCGGCAGGAAGGGCATCCGTAAAAACTCTGTGGCGACCCCTGAACGGGGTTATCAGACATTTTGATCGGATCTTAATGCCCACGGGCACCATGTTGGTGACCCCTGCCCTAGACCATATCCACTGAGTTTGAATGAATATATTTCACACTTTTTGGTTTGTGTGGTCCTTAAATAGGTATGAAAATGCCTTCCATGTGCTTTTAACTGAACTTTAACGGGCTTGGCATCCTTGTATCTGGAAAAAGCATTTACGTCACGTTTTTCAAAATAGTGAATTGAAAAATATAAATGTTTTGATTTGTTTTATTTCAAAAGTCAGTGATGTTCATATAAAAAAATGTTTTGTGTAACATTTTATGTAATACTGGTTATTACTGGTCCAGGTTGTTATTAATGATAAATTCGTGTGATTAGAAATTATTGAGACATATAACCAAGAAGGGCTAACAAAATGCTATTATTTGTGCATTTACTTGCAGCAAGGTTTAGATTAAGAGTAATCTTAGACCATATCCGCTGTGTTTTAATTAATATATTTTACACCTTGATCTGTGTGGCCTTCAAATAGACCAAGTATCCGTCCAATTTAAAAGGTCTGAAACGGTCTTAAAATTAATTACTTTTAACTTTGTAAACCCCAATTAATCATTGCTTTAATATAATATTGCTGTGGTGTTATCCTCGAATTCATTTCTTTGTCAATGTGTCCTATTTCCAGGTTGTAGAAGCCAGGTTTGCTTGACCTTCTTCTAGCTATTTCCGAATCATGAGTGGCTCAAAGCCAGACATCCTGTGGTCTCCCCACCATCCAGACCGTTATGTCATATGTGACTCAGAACTGGGCCTGTACCGTATTGGACCTGTGGGCGCTGCAGAAATCAAGGCTGGCACTCTGCCACTCTCTGAAGAAACAGCTGCCACTTTACTAGCCATTAACTCAGACACCCCTTATATGAAATGCGTGGCTTGGTATCCAAAGCATGAACCCGAATGTTTGCTTGCTGTGGGCCAGGCGAACGGCAGAGTGGTGCTCACCAGTTTAGGCCAAAGTCACAACTTGACGTGTAAAGACCTGGTTGGGAAAGAGTTTGTGCCCAAACATGCCCGTCAGTGCAACACATTAGCCTGGAACCCCGTGGACAGCAACTTGTTGGCTGCTGGGCTGGACAAACACAGAGCTGACTTCTCTGTCCTCATATGGGACATTAGCAGTAAGTTTTCTCCAGAGGCTAGTGTATCAGCTGAGAGGATTCGTCTCTCGTCTGTGGATTTGGACTCGAGCACAGTAGTGACTAAACCATTGTATGAGTTAGGCCAGAATGATGCTTGTCTGTCTCTCTGCTGGCTGCTTCGTGACCCAAAGCTACTGCTGGCTGGCATGCACAGGAACCTTGCAATATTTGACCTGAGAAACACTAGCCAGAAAACATTTGTGAACACCAAGGCCATCCAGGGGGTGACGGTTGATCCACACTTCCATGACCGTGTTGCTTCCTTCTTTGAAGGCCAGGTGGCAATCTGGGATCTGAGGAAGTTTGAAAAGCCTGTCCTCACACTAACTGAGCAGCCGAAACCTCTTACTAAGGTATAACTAAGTTTGTATTTGAGAAGAATCTAATGTTCAAACTGAATCGGCAATAAAATAAGTTATGCAAGTCTGTTGTTAAATATTATTGTAAGCACAAAGTTGGTGGTGAAATAGGTGACGTGCTTTCGTTGTTATTTTTAGGTGGCATGGTGTCCAACTCGTACTGGCCTGCTGGCAACACTAACACGTGACAGCAACATCATCCGCCTCTATGATATGCAGCACACTCCTACGCCCATCGGTGATGAGACCGAGCCGACCATCATCGAGCGAAGCGTCCATCCCTGTGAAAGCCAGATTGGCAGCTTTGCTTGGCACCCATCCTCTCAGAACCGCATGGTGGTGGTGTCGGCAGCCAACCGGGTCATGACTGACTTCACCGTCTTTGAGCGCATCTCCTTGGCTTGGAGCTCCACCACTTCACTCATGTGGGCATGTGGCAGACATCTGTACGACTGTGTTGAGGAAGGGTCTGCAGGAGTGGAGAACGTGATTGAGAAAGATATCGCTACCAAGATGAGAGAGAGGGCTCAGTCCAGATATGGGCACGATACCGTCCAGGTGTGGAGGAACCACTTACTAGCAGGAGGGATCGACCCTCAGCTCAAGTCTTTGTGGTATGATCTGTTTTATATCCTTTGCACAGTGGAAGATAAATATTGGTAAAAGTATCCCTTATCAGGCAGTGATACATTTTTAAAGTTTTGTTTGTGCTTTTACACAGCCTGTTGATCAGGTGTGGAGAACACCCTGTCGGCTGTACATTAGATATAGACTGCAAGTACATCCACTGAGGTAACCAGGTTACTTGGAGAAACCAGCTTTCTAAAGTAATTGGGGACATGTTTACATGAACACTAAAAAAATCCTGGTTACCTCTGCCTCAATTCGGCAGGGCTCACAGATTTCAACTGTATCGTGGAAGAAGTAGTTTTTTCCCCCGGCTATGTATGTGTGTATAGGAGCTGACTGAAGCATGACAAAAAGAAAGGCACAGTCACTCCTTTTCAAAGCGAACACTGTCAGAATTGAAATTTCTAGACTTCATCTGGATTGGTACACTACACTTTAGCTTTTTGTGCCTTTTATTGTCCTCTTGAACTTTAATATTAGTTACAATTCCTATGTAAGTATCACATATGAAGCAGTGTGCAGAGGATATGGAGCTGAAACTGCAGGGGAACAAGCAGTCTGTGGTGTACTCCGGTATCAAAAATATTGTCAAGACCAACTCAGGTAAGAAAATGACACACGGTATTCTTCCGTGTGAAAGTTTTTTATTTAAAAAAAAAAATCGCACAGCACATGATAAAATTGGGGAGAGAAAAAATAGTTGTTCAAAATTGCACGGCGCGTGTGTTTTTCTCATTACCTAGGCACGACAGAGAGCGGCAGGTGCTGGAGCGGCTCCGACCGTCAGACAGATGTTCCACGGTACCACAGCGAGGAGCGCTGCCTTGCCCTGCGCCTCTGCGGCTGGATCAGCCGGGGTCCTGAAATCGAAATGGAGACCTTCCTGCGGTCCCTGGAGCAGGAACGAGAGTGGGAGCGAGCAGCCGCTGTGGCTCTGTTCAACCTGGACATCCGCAGGGCCATCCAGATCCTTAACAAGGGAGCCACTGCTGAGAAGGGTGAGCACTGCGGCACTTTGAGGGAGGAGAGGGTGAAGCGAGGGGAGAGAAAGAGGAAGCAGGTGTGTCTTTGAAGCTAAGTGTTGACAGGAAAGAGAAGTATTTCTGATCACGCACATTAGTGTAGTTGTGGTGCTGATATATATAAAACACTTTAGCAATCTGTGTCTGCATAATTGCGTTTCAACTGGAAACTAAGCATAAAACATTGTAGCCTTTGTAAACTTATAGTACGCAACAGTCTCATCCATTCATTTTATAAACAGCTCAGAAATGTGGAGATATTGATCTGTTTTGATAGAGTGATATGGAACAAGATAAATTGTTGTACATTATGCTAGTTGCCAAATGTTCAGCAAGAATTTCAGCAATGTAGCAGCAGGGGAAGCTTGTTTTTTTTTTTCACACAACACTCAACCTGTATCAGCTGCAGCTCTTTTCCCACTCAGGTTAAATGAAAGTGGAGAGAGAGGGCTGTTGTTTACCAAAGTCTTGACCAAGAAAAATTCCACCAATGTAGGTCAAAGATTTTTGGGCTGTGTGTCCTAATGAGTGTTTCCCGAGCATGACTGATGGGGTGATTCATTAGATAAGGCATGTAAGCAGAGCCACCTTGGCAGTTGCAGTGTTTGTTTGTTCTCACACAACAGCTCTGACTTCATGTACTGATTGTTTTCTGCACACTGCACTAGCTTTTTTCTGAAGATGGTTAATTTACATTTGACATGTTCTCAACCTGATTCTTTTTAAACGTCTCGTGCAGTGTATAATAGAAGCTGTGCATTGAAACTAAATATAGAGGTTTGGATAAGGTTTTGTTCTAAACTGCTTTTGCGGAAAGATTATTTTGTTTATATACATATTCTCTTACATTTTGAGATTTAGATGAGCAGATTGGCACTGTCATAAACTGTGGGGATAATTACATTAGCTTAGCTTAGAGACTAAAAACAAGTGAAAAAAGTTAAACCTGCCTTACCAAAAGTTGAAATAAAAAAATTCCAAAATCAACAGTAAACTTTACCAGATACATGTTGTCTTTTTTTTAAGTGTAGAAAAAGAACATTCTTGTCTCTGAACAGATAAACTCCTCCTTTACATTATGATAGTTGAATTAGACGTTTGTATATGTTTTACACCATTTTGACTGTTGAGATTGCAGGTCAGAGCTGCTCTCTCAAAGGTAGTTCAAATCCTCGGCCAGCTGCAGCCTTTCTGTGTGGAGTTTGCGTGTTCTCCCCGTGCTTCCATGGACTTTCCTCCCACAGTCCAAAAACATGCAATTTAGGTTATTTGGTGTCTGTGAATTGCATTTAAGTGTGAATGTGAGTGTGAATGGTTGTCTCTCTGTATATGTCTCTCTGTTGGACCTGAGAAAGACTAGCGATCTGTTCAGGGTGTGCCCCGTCTCTCGCCCAGTTAAGTTTGGGATAGGCTTCAGCCCCCGTGTGATAGGTGGGGATAGATAATGGATGGATGAATGTTGCAAAATGTAAAATAACACACCGCATCACCGAATGTTCCAGATAAGCTGTATGTCTTAAAAAGAAGAAAGCGAGCTAAGACTTAACTCTATTTTCTCTCGAAGGTTACTTCAAATCCTTGTCTTCAGTTTTGTTTTCAGTGCTACGCTCTGAAGAAGACCACAGCATGACCCATGACATGGAGTTGTCTTTAATGTGCAAAGGCCTACTTATCTTTCACAATCAACTTTAACGGTTGTCTCTGAATCTTCTGCTTCTTTGTGAGAGATTGGATGTGGTTTTTATCATATGCAGTTAAAGTAAATACTCTCCAAACAGTAAATATAACTGCTTCTCTGACTACTTATTCACACTTCTTATTCACAGGTGACCTCAACCTGAATGTGGTTGCCATGGCCCTGTCAGGCTACACCGATGAGAAGTCTTCCCTGTGGAGAGAGATGTGCAGCTCTCTGAGGCTGCAGCTGAAGAACCCCTACCTCTGTGTTATGTTTGCCTTTCTCACCAGTGAGCCTGGAGCCTATGATGGTGTTCTGGTATTTGATCTCTTTATAGCTTGAAGATCTTTTAAAAAGCTAGTTAGTCAACAGAAAGACAAATGTGATGCTTCATTTGTCAGTCTCACTTAACAGTTGCTGTTTATTTTACCTGTATGTATTTTTAACACAGTGATGAATAGGTAGGTAATGCTTGAGGGGTCTTATTGGAAAAATCCTCAGGTGCACAGGAAGAGATGTGTTTTACATTTCCGTCACCAGCACCGAAAGTCATAAAACACATCACAGAAAATGAACCTGTGCCCAGAACAGAGAGAATGTTTCTGCTTTTTCCTTCCACAGCTGCATCAGATTCTGGCCACCAGCTGCTTTCACATTTATTTATAATTTATTAGACCTTTTCTTGGCCTAAAGTAACTCCACAATAAACACATTAAGTTATTTGCATTCTTTTTATGCCATCTTGATTTCATTGAATTACATAAGTGTAAAGGACGAATGTTTGTACTGTGTCCAAGAGCAGACTGCTACCTCTGTGTACAGATGGTAACAAACTAAAGCATTTTCTACAGTTGGTGATCCAACGATGTTTATTTGGATTGAGAGTAAAAAATTTAATTCTTTTTCTCTATTTTAGTACGAGAGCAGTGTTGCTGTTCGGGACAGAGTCGCCTTTGCGTGTATGTTCCTCAGTGATGCGCAGGTAAAACACTACTAAATCAGGCTTTCTACTGTGAAGATGTCTTGATATCACCATATTGCAGTTGTGAATATGCCGAATTCTGTTGCACCATCTTCAATTCAAATTTGTTAGAATTGCATGTTGTGGCCTTGATATTATTTCAGTCACTTGTGTTCTGATGAGCAGAACTCTTATTTTTTTGGCTCCAGCTGCCTCGATACATTGACAAACTAACTAATGAGATGAAGGAAGCGGGCAACCTGGAGGGCATCCTGCTGACAGGGCTGACTAAAGATGGCGTCGACCTTATGGAGAGTTACGTGGACCGAACTGGAGATGTTCAGACTGCCAGCTTCTGCATGCTGAAGGTAGAAAAACACATCTAGGTTATACAAAGTATATTTTTTTACATATTAATATTATTGCAAAAAAAGGGGTTGATGTTTATCTTGGTAATGCTTTACATTTGTATCTAGAGACTATATTTGTATTGGCGCTGTGCAAAGGAAACTGCAGGCTGGGTTCTTCTACAGTTGTTGAAACTAAATCAAGTTATTCCAAATGATGTATATACAAGTAAATACACTAAACACGAGGCTGCAACAAAGACAAAAGGAGCTGTCTATTTAATTGCATCCTTGGACAGATCAGTGCCTGCTGTAACATGCCTGTTCATTTCTAAAAGGTCACAGCTGTTACTCTTAACACAGTAACCACCTCCTTTAACAATATGAAGAAAAGCTGAATGTAGTTGTTTGCTTTCATGCACTTGTTTCTTTTAAGAAAATCTACAGAAATGAAAGTTGTGGAACAGGTCTGTAATTTTTAAGTTTGTTGTAAAACAACTCTCCTGTCTCACTTGATTTTTTTTTTTTTTTTCCTGTTCTAACCTGCTCCTGAAAAGTTAGAACTCCTCGGTGCAAATCATCCTTCACTTATGTGGTAAATGAATTAACCTCAGATATGTTTATGGAAATATATACACATTCCGCTCAGGGATGGGTGCATGAAAGGGGACAGTTGTTATTTTGTTCAGTTACTCTTTTTGTGACCTTTTTTACATTGCTACCAAACTGAGCTCAGGAAGCAGAATAAGTCAGAATAAAAAAAAAATCTCTCCTAATAGGCTTCCTCGGGTGAAGTTTTGAAGGACCCTCGAGTCCAATGCTGGATTGAAAACTACCGCAACCTCCTGGATGCATGGAGGTTCTGGCACAAGCGCGCCGAGTTTGACATCCTCAGAGGCAAACTGGACCCCAGCTCTAAGCCCCTGGCCCAGGTAACAGATTCTAGGAACAGTAACAGCAATGTGGATAGTGAACAGTTTGAACATTTTAAAGGGCGACTGATTTCAAACTTGCTTTCTGTGGGTTTATTTTGGTGTGTAAACGAACATTAATGCTTTAAAACTTCTACGGACTAAGTGTTTCTCTGCTTCTAGCTGTAAAACTCCTCCAGATGACCTGGAGAAGCTCTGGAAAAGCTAGTTTAATGGCATTTATTTACATGTACTACCCAAACTAGAGCCAAAAGAAGCAAATTCTAAATCAGTGAAGGTGTCCTTTAACCTGGACTTTATGAACATTATACAGATTAAATAGTCAATTGATGGATTATTAATGAAAGTATTCACACGTTACAGCTATAAATAGTTGTTTTAGATAATATTGGTCTTCATTACAGTTTACTGATTTGATAACGTTTGTAGAAATGCTGTTAAATAGTGTTAGACGACATAAAATGACACTGCTTGCTGTGGGAAACAGCACTGGCAAGTGTGAAGCAATCTTTGTTTGCTGTTTTATACGTTGCTCCATATGAACAAAATGGGATGCTTGTACTATTATAATTACAGCACAGGTTTATGCCAGGCAGTGTCAGCCAAGCTCAAAACACCCACAGCCCTCCTCTCAAATTCTTGTCATAAAACCTGTGTTCTAGTTATTGATCTTTGTTGTTTTCTCCTTTTACATCAGAGAAAGCTGCTCCAGACATTACACATGCTGCACTGTAATACACTTTTTTTTAATGAAAGCAAACAAAATGCTTTTTATGGCTGATTATGAGTATGCTGGAGCTGCAAGCAAAACTTCACACCACCTGACTACATCTTACTCACAGTAAAATATGTTGGGATTATTGCTGTCTTATATTATATCTCACTCTTCTCTAAAAGCTGAAATCCAGACAGCTGGTGAGCGTGTGCTTGTTGGTTTTCCCTTCATGTTTACCGGTCCTTATCTTTTGACCTTTGTGCGGCAGGTGTTTGTGAGCTGCAACTTCTGTGGGAAGTCCATCTCCTACAGCTGCTCAGCGATACCTCACCAGGGTCGCGGCTTCAGCCAGTATGGTGTTAGTGGATCCCCGACCAAGTCAAAAGTCACCAGTTGCCCTGGCTGCAGGAAACCACTGCCACGTTGTGCCCTCTGTCTCATGAACATGGGCACACCTGTTTCCAATTGCCCAGGTGAGCTTGACTTTGTGGAGTATGTCAACACATGCTCAGCGGATATTTCTAGTGCAACTTGGAGCAGTTAAGTTGCTGTAATGCATAACTGGGCATTTGCAGGGAAGAATGCGTAGACTTTGATCAGCACCTAGGGGCAGTTGGGGCACCTGGGATTGGAGTGGCCAATCCACTTTCCTTATTGCTGTGATGTCACTCACATCAGCATTGACTGACTGTCAAATTTTATGGAGTGTTAATATTGACTTACGGACAAACCTTTTTTTCTGGCAGGAACGGGGAGGTCAGATGAGAAGGTGGACTTGACAAGGGAGAATAAACTTGCTCAGTTTAACAACTGGTTCACCTGGTGTCACAACTGTCGACATGGTGGCCACGCTGGCCACATGCTCAGCTGGTTCAGGTGGGAGTCACACTAGATACTGGATGCACACTGTGGAAGAAATTTTCATATCTAAATGTGGTTCCTGACATGGTCCGTGTACCTTCTGTCCATTGGATTTTCAATTCTGAAACAAAAACAAAACATTTACATAACCAGTCAAATGCAAAATTCCAATATCAAATTTTCAAAGATACGAATACAGTTAAGGTCACAACTTTACATACAGTTACTTTACCTACATTAAAAAATAAAGCAAAAGCTTGGATGCAAATGGATGTTTTAGCAATCCTGAGCATACCTGCAGAATGGTGGCAAACATGGCTTAAGGCTTAAAAGTGTTAAAGTGCCCTTATCAATGGGATGACTTTAATCCAATGAAAATGTGTGGACTGAAACTGAAAATGCAGTTTCATGCAAGGTGGCCCACAAACCTCACTTGTTGCACAATTTCAACTGGGAGAAATAGGCCAGAGACACTGATAATAAGACACAGTACAATAAGGCTAAAAGCAAAGACTATTATATAGTCTATTATAGTACTATGATTCTGAAGTTTCACATCCCCAAAATTAAGTAGTTAGACTAACTAAACTAACAGAGGGAAAATGTATTAGAGCTGTCATCATTAACACGATGGTTGGTATGATGACTTGTTGCCTCATTGGTGCAAACTGGTGAGTGAACGGAAATAGCAATGCTGACTGATTCTTAGCATTGTAATTGCACTTGATGAGTGCGCTGGTTGAGATTAACAGAATAAGTTATAGTTTTGATGTCCACGATACAGTTTCTCTGCTGTCTGCCTCTAATGAAGGGCGGGGCAGCGTCCACACTACACCAACTCGCAGCACAGAACAGCAGCTGCTGCAGCAGCGGGGATAGATATCCCAGCTGAGCCAGACACTCAGGGGGACAATGTTTTTACTGTATTTTTGCATCCAAATACACCTTGGAGAGTAAAAAGACAAACCTAGTTCATTAAAACTTCCATCGAATAAGCATAAATGCCAAACAATAATGTCAGCTCAGCCTGCGGTGACTGGTTTAACCACACTGGGTTTATCTGATCTATAATTGCTGTCAATACACTACATCAACAGCTGTCTGTATATCACGCCAAACATTTAGCCTGATTGATCACATTAGCTAAATTCTGCACATCAGATGAAGAAAAAAGTGATCAGTGATAGTGACAGAGTTCTATGATTATTTCAAACCTAGCCCAGTGATTAATATGTGTGTTTTTTATTTCATGTAGATCAGGGACATATTATATTTGACTTTGATGTTGTAGTTGTCAGTTCATTAGCTTCACCAAGTCTATACCAGCAGTACCATGTGTCCATTTGTATGTTAAAAGTATTAAAACTTGAAAAATGTCCTTTTATGGCAAATTCTGAGTAGCTAAAGCATGTTAATGATTTGCGAAAACACAGACAACTTGCAATAAAATCTAATCTACTGGAATCTATTGACAGCCCTAATATTTGCTGCAATAAAATGTTTGTTATTGTGAAAATAACAAAAATAAAAAAAGAAAAAGTTTGAATGCACTTAGCCAAGGTGTAGCCAACCTTAGATTCAAAAAATCAGACATGATTTTTTATGATTATGATATAGTAAATGTTAAAATCTAATAATAATAAGTTATTAGAGGTCCTGTGTTAAAAACAAAGTGGACGCATGCTGTCCCAAAATGTTCTATTCTTTTTCCGACATAACCACAAAAGGCAAACTTATTATTCTGATCTATTAAAACCTCATTGCTATCTGTGACTTAAGGAAGCAGTATGCGAATTTATTAGTATATTAGTTATTGTTTATTGTAACTTATTGTTTGTAATATGTACCTAAAACTATTCATTTAATTATGACGTGTTCTGCTGACCTCTTGGCCAGGTCGCCCTCGTAAACGAGATTTTTTTTGCTAGAAATATGTTGTGAGAGGAGGTGCTGTTAAAACCCACACTTATTGAAAACAGACAGCAGTGCAGTGATTCAGAACACTTGAGCACGGCTCACCCCTTCTAAATAGAAGATTTGAAATGTACTTTCTTTGTGTAGCTTTGTCTTAATTGTAATTTCAACAACCACAACCAACCGGAAGGGTTGTGTTGTTGTTGGCATCCTTTTTAGTAGATTATTCCCTTTTGAAGTACAGTATATACTGGTTGGTTAGGAGGATCACTTTTTCCACATTAAAGGTAAATATCTTGCCTTTTAACAATAGCCTATTATAGATCTATTACTGACAGGTTAAGTTGTGAAAAATTATGATGTTTGCAAAGCAAAACTGAATATTGAAAAAGACATTTAACTGACCTCCACGTGTCCTTTACAGAGACCACACAGAGTGCCCAGTGTCAGCTTGTACCTGCAAATGTATGCAGCTGGACACAACGGGGAACCTGGTGCCTTCAGACAGCAGCTAAACGGGAGATGATTGTCTTTCTCTGAACACAATCCCCAGCCAAAAGCCAACCGGTGCAGGTTCACTGCTGCATCTGCCACACTGAGACCTGGACAAGGGAAAAGGGATGCCAGCAGTGTCCTCCTCTGAAGTGGCTGCTTGAAAAGAATTAAATACTGTATTGTCTAGTGAATGTAACTATATTAAGAAGGGAGGCAGTGTGTGTTTCTGATCTGACTAACATAATCAATGACCGAAAGAGAGCAAATGCTAACTCACTGCTCTGCTAATGGAAGTCCTGCTCAGGAGAAATGCTGTAATCAGCCTCCTTTAGTCTAACATGAACCAGGCCTATGGGTTTATTGTAATCTATTAAAAAAAATCGATTATTAGTTCACACTTAATGTTGTAAAGATGTGATCACATGTGCCACTATGTCTGAGCTATATAAAGTGTCTGTGTGTTTTAATGTGCTGTTTAACGTCTGTGTTCGTCTTACGAAAGGATCTTCACATACCTCATGAAAGCATTGTTTGGGGTGAAGGACGGGACCCCGGGTGACGTCGCAGAGTGTAGCTCGCAACACTCTTGCTCTCTTCATGTTCCTCTGTGCCACTCTTCATCTGGCATTGTGTGGGAGGGCTTCCAGTGTGAGGGGTGGTTTTGTGGGGAGAGTATGAGGAATTGGAGAATGTGGTGGGTGAGGAGGGGAAGGAGAGTGCGAGGTCTGTATTCACCGGCCCACTCCAGGCCTGTGGTCCATGAAAGATTCTCCCCAGAAAACAGCAGCTGCTCGGCACTCTGACAAGACCCTCCAGATTGTTCCCCTCAAAAAGAACCTCAGCTGCCGGAACACTATTGACTCAAAGAGAGGGCGAGAGAACAGACAGCCTAAACCCCGAACCCCCCCCGCGCACACCCTCTGATATACACAGACTCGCTCTCTATTACTTTTCTCTTTCTCTGATGCCCAAATTGCACCCAAAAACTATGCATACCACACATTAATTCAAGGATGGGCGCCGTCTGTGGGTGGACGGCTGTGTGTAAGCTGCATTGTAAATGGGTTTTC
Organism: Channa argus; assembly: GCF_033026475.1. Taxonomy (NCBI): domain Eukaryota; kingdom Metazoa; phylum Chordata; class Actinopteri; order Anabantiformes; family Channidae; genus Channa; species Channa argus. The sequence continues at coordinate 4,303,192 of NC_090203.1, read as the reverse complement.
TCTTTCTTTGCCACCCTCCCTGCTCTATCACTAACTCAGGGAGGCTTTGTAAGCGAGAGGCGGCCTGCACCAGAGCTGGATAAATCACTTAGTCATGGAGTGGAGAGGTGGGCGCACAAGCTACTGTATGCTGTCTTCACCAGGATCTCTTCCCGGTGTGGGAGGTTTTATATGCCCGCAAGCCCTTTTGTGAACTATTTTAGAGTGGAGCTGACAAATTGGCAAGTTTTGTACCATCCCAAAAAACAAGAGTGGCTGGAATTTCATCCTTTCAGTGTTTCTTGTGTTTGCCTTTTAAATAAATTCCAAATGACAAATTGGAGCACTGTTGAATGGGGTGTTTTACATAAGTTGACACGGTTTATTCTTACATGATCACATATCATAGACACAGATGGCGTGGGTTTCTGTCGTGTGTAGTAGTGTGGCTGCATTGAGTAACCTATTCTCCCATGGGAACTCAGACAGAATCACAGGCAGGAAAATAGACAATAGAGGAAAAAAATAATACTTTTTAGCTTTTAGAGCTAGTGAAGCAGTTTCCACATCACTGTTAGACTCACTAGTAGCTGTTCTAGAGTTTAGCTATCATTTAACACTTTTTCAAATTTCAGTATTTGAAACAAAATCTGGATTGCATTGGTTTTAAGCCAATACAAACTAGCAGTTTGATGAGCACTCTCCACAATCATAATATAAATGAACTTTACTGGCCAAGTGTGTTTCAGCATACAGTATAAGGAATTCAGGTTTCTAGAAGCTCTAGGTGCACTTTTCTACACTATTAATAAATGGGCAGGATACAGGCTACATAGTTTCAGTAAATGTTTTCTGAAGAGGCAAAATAAATTTCACATCTGTTCTTTGTCAGATATAATAATTCATCTGGGGTTTCCATGGTGTGTCAGACAAATTGAGCAAATGTATCCTAGACATGAAGGAATCGCTTTCTGCGAGTTATTTTGTGCACATTGGTGGCAAAATGTGTTCCATTTCATTATAGATTTACAGCGCTGTAAAATGTGCATATAGGACATAATTTGGATACTTAATATATCTTTGCAAGATGTGGTAGAGCTTAGTTGTGCTCGAAAGAAATTAAGAGGAAAAAACGAAAGTAAACATGTACATTCACATGACAATTGGCCGAACTCCATCTGGTGAGGAAGGTCGTTTATTAATGATAGAAAACTCCAGAATAGATACAGAGGCCCCCTATATTGAACTTATTAGCTCTTCAGTTGTGCAGCATATTTGTATTTTGCTGTAGTGTATTTTTACGTATTGATATTCACAAAAAAAAAAACCAACCCTTACAAGACCATTGCTGACGTGATTGGCTAGGAGTACGGTCATTGCTAAAATTGCACCAATCAAGTGCCGTTAGTGTAAACGCCAGCGTTCAATCAAAAGCCGAGAAGTGAGCAGCGTAGCCCGCCCCCAGGCATCAGCCAGTAGTGTGGCCGAAACAATTGTCATTTAGAGTGGACATGATGGGGAAGACACAGCTAGAGCTAGGAAGCACGTATTAAACGCTTTAGAAAGTGTGAAAACTAACATTTAAAGTTACACGTGTAGTGGTTACAGCTTACTTAGGCATGTGTTAGTATCTCACAGGTAAGGTTATCACAAAATAATGTGTGTTGGACCTTTTTTTCCTTTCGAGTGAATGAGTTGAAGTGTTTAAAAGGGAAGCTAACGTTTTCTTGCTAACAAGCTAATGTTTATCTTACCGTTCCCCTTCAACCACCACCTTCGCAGCCTCGTCTTCTAGCGAAGCAGCAACTTTGGCAGTGCGCTTTTCCCACTGCAGTACGAACTGCTGACAGTTTCGGAGGATGTCAGCCCCGAGCAACTCGCTTCAGCAGCCGAGGGTGAGGCGCAACAATGCGGGCTCCCCCGGCTCGTTCAGCAACGGCAGCTGCCGTTTGCACCCCATCCGTGCCACCGTGCCCTACCAGCTCCTGCGTGCGGGTCAGAGCAGTCCGACGCGGGCGCAGACCCTGTACGGCGGAGCCACGAACAGCCGAGGCTCCAGCCCCCCTTCCAGCCCGACCCTAACTTCAGGAAGTGCACATGCAAAGCAAAGACTGTCCCCCGAATATAAGGACTCCTCCTGTCCCCCTGACTCTCCCGTTTCCAGAGGTAAAAACACTTTTTCGTCTGCTTTAACTTGCATAGTCTGTGAAATGCTACGTCACCACGTGTCCGTTGATAGCGTCTTTTGTATTTGTGTTACGTATACAGTTATATTAATCAAATTGAACACTTTTACTAATTTAATAATTTTGAAAGAATGGCTCGATAGTTTATAAGGGCAGTCTGGAACACCGCTGACTCTTGATTTGAGCTTGGTTAATGCATTAACTATTTAGCCTGTCATCCACTTACACAATTAGGCACTCATAAAGAGAATAGAGTGCACTATGGGCTCTCTTATTTCCTATGGACTTTTGACAAGAGAGAGAGGGAGGAGAGCATTGGCAGAAAGACATGCTTTCAGTTGTTAAAGGAGCCACGTCAGGCGCTGTTGAAGCAGTGCTGAAGAAAAGATCAGGTGTTTTTAATCCATATGTTAAGCACAGATTTGCGGTTTAGGACAGTGGTGACCTAAAGGTTAAAGGGTTTGTGACCAGCTGCATTGATTCTGGATTCTTTATTTATTTATTTTTTTCAACACTACTGTGGTGCCCTTGAGCAGGGCCCATAATCCAACTACTGTAGCTACTCACTGGCCTGGAGGTTGTTGAGCTAGGCAAGCTTAAGGAAGACATATACAGGTACCAGTCCAGTCAGCCTTAAATCCTTGTATCCCAGTTCTTCCCAAAGTCTTATTTATGTGAAACCCCCTCCTGCCAAATATCAGCACTTTGCTGTTTTTTCCACTCTGGTAGCAGTACACGTTTTTTTTATTTGGAATACATTTTTTTTTTTTTTCTTCTGTAAACACTTTTGTCTTTGCACACGCCAAGTGCATGCCAAATTTTAAAGGCACATTGTGAAATGGACATGTCAGAACACACCCTGATTTTTCAGTATTTAAAGATAAATCTTCTAGTTCTGTTGACCTTACTCGATGTTACCGAATCTGTAAATGGATATGTTCCAGATAAGCTCACATATTGCCAGATGTTACACAACAACAACAGTGCACCAGCTGGATCAATGCTACCTCCACGAGTGATGTTTAATAGCTTTAAGAGCTAACATTCTAATAACTCTTACCTTTAACCAGATTGGCATCCCACTTATCTCAGTGCAGCATAGTGGTTATAATGGCATTGTGTGTGAAATTTTTGAACTATGGCCAATGTTCTATGCAATGCAGCAAATGTAGTTTCTTCTACAACAACTGGGTAGATTGACTTACTAAAACAACCAATTTTACCTTATTAGATGGCTATTTGTTGTTTTTGGTTGTATTTTTTTTTTTTTTTGGTCTCCTCTCTCCACCCCAGTGAAATGCCAACCCAGACCAGTATCCCATGTCAGTGATGATGATGTAGACTTGACCCCCCCTGTCATTACCATGACCTCCCGGTCGAAACACTCACAAGAGGCCTTCGGTGATGACTGAGAGGCTGGTGGCTGCTATATGTCAAAATAAATTGTCATGCATGTTTCAGGAAGCAAAGAAGTAAAACCATGCAAGCATAACATGGTAATTGTCATCTTTTATCACACCAGCCCAGTTTGACATGACTGAATTGGTGGGCTTTGCACTTTGTAATTTCTCGTTCACTGTAGTACTTTGAACCCACTCAAAGACATAATGCTTGCCATTTGGTGCAAAATTCAGTCCAAAGTGCTTTACACTATAATAAGTGTTAGTGTCAGACAATTTGAATCTCACAATGGGCTGCACTGATGTTGCAGCTTGGCCTGATAATAAAAGGCAGCGTGAAGAGTATTTTTTTAATTTTTTTATTTTGTTTTTTTACATCATGACCTTTTTGGTTCACCACCGTGACATCATTCTCTTACCACAGTATTGGAACAATGAAACCCTCGCTGTCTGTCAAAGTGCCAGCTGTGCTGAAACAGCCCTGCTTTATTGTCACCCATTCAAACTGCAGTGTAGGGCCAAATGTGAAAATGAGCACTGCAATGTTCTTTCTGTTGCTTCAACAATCTGGACCCAAAAGGAAGCATCTGAGTTGGACTTTGACCTTTTGCGATAATGTAGTATTTATTTATTTTTTTAGTTTTGAAAGGGGAATAGTTAGCAATGCAGGCATACCTTATTCATTCATTTAAAAACACTGAAACTAGTCTAAGCTAGCTTGTTTCAGGAGCTATCCACAGTACTTATTTAGAGATGCTAATAATGCTAACAAGCCATTTTCTGACCACCTTAGGGACATATGTTGAAACTCATAACTTTTAAAGTTCACAGCCATGATCTGTATCATAATTTTCATTCTATGAAAGGCTTAAATTTGTACTTTTAAGTTTTCTTTCAGGGTATGATTAATAGGGCTGGGTACTGTATTTTCTTACTTTTATGGCACACAATGAAGTACAGTACAATACTTCGAAGTACAGTTCAATACTCTACAGTAATGTAGAGTATTGAAAAATACCTTGTCATTTAATACTAAATTTGAAATACTTATCAACTTTAATGACCCAGTAAGCATGCAGCATCTCACAGCAACTAGACTTGTAGCTTAATGTGTAGCATAAGTTATTATTCGTAAAATGGATTTTATAAAATTGGATTAAAAAAAAGTGTTGGTATCATACAGGCAATGAAAACGTTTAACAATACCCAGCCCTAATTGTCAGTTTGTTAGACATTAGGTACACTAGTTTCAAAAGAAGTCAGTTTAATTCATTAGTCTTACAGTAAATCCTCCTTTTATTAATGTGAAAATTACTTTTAGTAGGAAAATGCCAAGGTGCTAAGAAAATAAAATTAAAGTTAACTTTTTTGTTAAAATGGATATTATAAAATTTGCTTCAATATATGTATCATTCAGGAACTTGTATCGACGTCAAGATTAGTGCTCACATTGAAATTACTTGTAATGATGAACATTATGCACTAAAAAAATTGTATAGTACAGTATATATGTACAGTTTCATGAGTATTTACCTTAAAAGTCTACTAGCTGCTCCAATATTTTTATAATACAGTAAACAATAGAACAAATCTGACAATTCAAGATAATGATTGCTTTCATAATCAACTAAACTGGCAATTTTCTTGAATAATTTTTTTTTATTTTTATTTTTTTCACATTGATTAACTATCTGAGAAATTGACAAATTGTTCCAGGACTAATCCAATTGGTAAAATGTGACTATGCTAAACTAGTAAGTAGCAGAAGAATTGACGTATATTGACACCACCAACACAGACACACCCAAAGTATAGTTGGCAGTATCGAGCAAATGTTCACCGGAAGCTGCACTAAAAAACACACCTGGATAGGGTGCACAAAGGTGGGATTCGTGCCTCGCTGGAAGGGTTTTCAAACATTGCCGTTCACATGTATAAAAGAAAGGCCTAAGTGTCATGACTTAGGGATTCATTTGGTGTGTTTGCCCACACGTGTTAAGTGAAGTGTGAAGCTGCTAACCAATAATTTCTGTTAGATGGAAACAGAACTGTCTCCTGTGCAGTTTAGGAGACTTTACCGAAAGGAGGTAGGAGAGTTTCAGTAAACGCTGTGTTGCATCAAACGTTTGGTCACCTTTAGTGTTCTACCAGAATATGGGATGTTTTGAGGTCTAGGTTTCTTTTGCGTAGTTTTTTTTTTTCTCCCTCTTTGAGATGAGTGTAGTATGGCAAATGGGGAGATGATGGAAAATAACCACAATCCCAGTTCTTAGAGCACCGGCTTGGCCTATATCAATATTGATGGAAATTTAGCCTGCTTCCTTTGTCTACAGGGCTTGAGTGAATTTTACTGTAGCCCAGTAAGCTTACTTAGGCAATACCTTTGGGTTGGTAGGCCTGTGTAGTCCATGAACAAAGAGAAACTATGAATGGCTCTGTAGTTTTGCTATGATAGAGGGAGCCTCATGTCGTCTGTTTAGTCTGTGTGTTGAAGTTTGTGTGCTCATGTTAGAAAGGCCTACTCAAATAAATTGGGCCCATTTATTGCTATTAGTTTAGGTAATCACACAAAGTGCAATCGAGGTTAATAAAGTACAGTTCTCACTGCAAGCTCATGGTGCTCTCAAGCTATTGTGTTTTGTGATATTTTTAGTTATTTTTGTAACTGTGACTGCAGGAATGTGGAGTGAATGCAGGCAGTATTGATGTGCATTGTGGTGTGGTTGTTTATGACTTCTTATGTGGGTGGTGTGTGCTTAACTACTCTGATTCACAGCAGACGCCTCATATTATCAGATACTACTTCTCAGCCATTTACATTTTCAGGCTTCAGGCTTCAGCTCTCAAGCCTGCTTTATCTCTGCACCTAAACCCAAACTAAATGGAGACTGTAAGGCGTCTTGTCTTAAAATAAAATCTCTAACTGTGTTAGGTAGCATAAGTGAGGAAGAGCAGAGGGTTGAATACAGGGACCTAACAATTCAGGGTAACCGATTGAAATGCACAGACCACCCACATCATTTTGTAATGTGTCGTTCTACCTACAGTCCTTATTTTTTATTTATTTATTTTTGCCATTACTACAGCACATGGGATAGGAACTAGGCAAAGAACCAATTATACTTGACAGTAACTGTTTTTCAATTGTTTGTTTTTACACGATTTCTTTGCCAAAAACCAAACATAAAAGGTGCTGGGTCTCTGAAAATTTGGCCTCCAGTCCTTGGCCACACATTTGTACTCAGGAGAATTGGCACATTGAATGTCAGTGATGCCTAAGGGTGACTGGGAATTGTACAGACTGCTTCGTTGGTGTGCGTCTTATCCTGTTTCTTTATTTGTCGTACTTTAAAGCAGAAAGGCCCCGGTTACAGGTTCGGAGTTCCAGTGCCATCCGGCGAACATCTTCCCTGGATGCCATCACAGGGCCATACCTCACTGGACAGTGGCCTCGGGACTCACATGGACCCTACCCCTCCTGCATGAAAGACAAAGCCACACAGGTATTATACCATTTGGAGAATTCTGTCTTACAAATATGACTCTGGGACATATTTTGGCACGTACAGCTATTTACATGTGCATATGTATGTATATACAATGACTGAAGATGGAACTGTGGTAGTGTGCATGTGGCTTAACAACAATAACCTTTAGAGACACACTGAGTAGCCAGAGCTGCAAACCACATGACGGCAGCATCCACGGTTTGGTTCCGGTCTTGGACTTTTGTCATATCCCCCTCTTTAATCTTGTTTCCTGTCTGTTTTGTCAACTGTCACATAAAGGCAAAATAATAATCTCAATTTTAAAAAATGTCAGGATCTGTTTTATTCAGCTCAGCAGATGACACTGATTAATTATCACATCAATTCTGCTGACAACCTGTTGCAACAATGAGGAGGAAAAAAGAAGTTGGGGTAAATGGAGTTAAAGGGCTCAGTAATTCACATTTATAAAGGATTGTTTGAGTGGAAAAGATCACTGCACAACAGTGATTAGACTGACCTAAGTGTAATAAGCATGAGCTGGACACATTTTACCCAATATGGGCGACATTAAGTTGAAGTCTATTTCAAGTTTGACATAGAAAAAACTCCTTAAATAAAATAATTTAATGCGCATGCTTTAACCAGAGCCTCTCGTAAATCTCCAGATACCCACTTTGACCTCTCTGCTAGAAAATTATGGTAATTAGGGCTTGCACGTAATACTGGTGAAGGTGACACATTTACAAACAATGGTCAGTAGTTTTGTCATATTGCTGCAAATACAGACCTAAAAGACTTAAGTAGAAATTACCTAATACTTCCTCACACCGTCCCCAGTAGTAAATTATCACACTGCACAGCATCTATGTATGGATTCAACATTGAGCCTGACAACAGTATCCCTGGTTAGCAGCCCTACATATGATCACCCGCTAATCTTGCCCTGTGACTGATGGGTAAATGCGGTTATTATCCTGGAGCTTAATTTTGAGGGGTTGGAATGGGTTTGTGTTATGAAGGAATATTGAATATGTATGATCATGACAATGACTGCTCCCTCTTTGCTAACAGAAGCCTTTCATGTGACTGAATGAAGACCGCCAAGCCTCATTTACATGGGCTTCATCCCTTTAACCCCTCACTCACCCTGCATTTCTTTGTGTGTAGGCTGAGGAAGTGGTAAGAGGGCCTTGCATGGTTTCTTCAAGTGGCTGTATGCAGAATAAACACTTCTAATTACAGGGTTCCTGTACAGCCCTGGAAAGACTGGACAAGTATGGAAGATCAGTTTGATAATTATCAGGCCGTGAAAACCGCCTGGGCACAAATACAGTCCCCTATCTTATCCAGCTATTTATTTGGAATATATTCCTATATGGTGACTTGGCCTCCGCTTTATTTTCCAGCCATTATCAGCAAATGGCTGATTGAAGGCTGACCAAAATAAAAATCTTGTCACGGCATTTGTCTGTCAAAGCTGTGGAAATTTTTAGATGGGAAAACATTTGGCTGTGTTGTAATCATGAGGGGGAGTGTGACACACTTGACAGTCCTTGAGCAATTAAATCCACAAACTCCCCCAAGGATAGATGGAGACCACTTCCTGTTAACAAGCAATGCCTCAGCCCAACTCTTTTATACTGTAAGACAACAGCAGCAGAAAGCAGCAGACAAAGGGTCTCTGGCCTCTTGTGTTGTGCATTGCACAAGTTCAAGACAGCCTTTCCTTTTAAGCGGTAATGTAGCTCTGCATGGAGGTGAAGTTGTTTGCACCTGTCCCCTAGGCTATGGTTGAGGCGAGAAGAAATCCCACTGCTTACCACCTGGCTCTCGTGGCTTCACAGCCCGCCTGCCTTTTGTGTGGGAGTTGAGGAGCAGAGGGTCCATACATATGCTAATCACTGTTCCGGGATAGGTCTGTATGCCCTGGGCCCTGTGGTTACAGAACACAGAGAATGTCTGTATAAAGATTAGGGCCTTGACACACCAAGCCAACCTCAAAGAACCACCACCGACAAATGCAGACTGATCAAACAGTGTGCGATGCCCGGCGTCTTGTGTTGCACTGGAAAACCGCACAAAGGCTACAGCCATCAGAGAGCGGACCACTCGTATACATGTATGTTCTGTACCCGTGTGAGATGAAATTGTTAATCAGTCAAAAAACTTAATGGAAAGACAAACACAACAAACCAGCCTGCTGTTTTTCATACCATTGAGCATCTGCTGCATCTGAACCCTTTCATTACTGGGCTGGAATATGAGTTGAGACTGTCTGGTAAAGATTTGCTTTACCAGACAACAATGGTGCCAAACACGAGTTACCCACAAATGTGTAATGACAATGTGCTGTTGTCAGACATCCTATTTTTACTGTGTGACTTGATGTGTCAGGGCTGTTAGACACACTCACAATCAATTGTACTTTAGGGCTCTGATATTGTATGCTGTCATTAGTGATCCAATACTACATCATTTGTTGGAATTCTATGGAAATATATTTGTTTATCTGAGTGTAGTTTAAAGAGTAACAGAAATGAGGTTCTTTTGAGGTATTTTCATTTTCTTTAGTTTAGTGAATTTCAGTCATGGAAAAAGATAACAGACACACAGAAATACCTGCAAAATCAAGATGCATGTTCTCCCCATCTCTAAACATCACCAAATCATGGTGGTGGCACACGTCTCGACAAGCAAGCTAAACAAACCTGCACAAATTCCACTGAAATTCTATTGAAGCCCAGTCATTATTTCCTGCTTTGGAACATAGCTAGATTCTTGAGGATGTTGCCTGTATTTTACCCTTTGTGTGGGATTCAAATTGGAAGCAAGCTGTAGTCTTACAGTAATGAGGTTTTATCTGTACTGCAGTACATTATCACACAACTGGTCAGGACGTTCAAGAGCTAGCATGATTAAAAGGGCCTCTGAGCTAAGTAAAGGTGGGTGTTCTTGTTGGCAGACAATTTGTTTACGGGGAAATGAGTCAATAAAGGATGAATGCCCGATGTAGTTTTAACTGTTCTGTGTTGTAGGTATAACTGGGGTAAAATTAAGTTTTATCCAAAAATGGAATATCTACAAATAAATACCCTACTGTGTGTGTTGTTATGTAATTTGCATGCCTGATATTTAAAACTAAATGATATGCAGAGTTCATGTTGTGTATAAAAAGTGTACATTGTTAAAGTTGTCTGCTGAAATGTAGCCAGCTGCTATCACTCTTCAATCCAATGATTTATTTCTGGAGATGAAGGAAAGTATCTCTTGTAAAAGGTTAAATAGAATTGTATTAAAACAAGCTGGGATATGTCCAGCAACCCTCTACCTTGAAACCCTCCATGTGTTCCTATGATTTTGAATTACTGTGCTTTTAACCAGTACTGTAGAGCCCTGTAAAAATGGATACCTTACTCTCACTGCCAAAGAGAAGAGTCTCAAATTTAATTAAGATACAAACGGCAAAAAGCGTGCTTACAGTACTTGACGTCACTCAACATCTGTGAGAGCTTAGGCTTTATGGAGTTGTGGACTTAGCCATTGAAACTGTGTGCTCTTTCACAGCAATCAGCATTCTGCATGAACGGATTAGGCTGAAGCATCAAGTCCCTCAGTGTTTGGCAGAGGCATCAAACAGCCCAAGCCATTCAGACCAAGCACAAAATGTTAATGCTAAAGGCTAGCTACACATCTGCCATCCAGCGTGGCCAAGCACAGTGCTCCCTTTATGACAGCACAAGCACCCATTTAATTTGCTGTCCTTTTCTGTCGCAACCAGTGCCAGAAGGCCAATGCAAACTGCTTCACGGGTGTTCCTCATTATTCACAGTGTGATATTCCATATCATAGGGCGAGGCTTGTGCATTTGTTGGGAAGCTATAGAGGTTTTTCTGTTTGTGTGGGGTCGGACATAAGGCAGTGTGAAGACACTGACATTTTAGATGCTTTATACTACTGTGCTCGCCGAAAACGTCAGATGTTTGAGAACCAGAGGCACTGTTGATGTGCATAATCAGGGGGAAGTATGTGGTTTCAAACAACCCTGTGAAACATCCTTCGTCTGTTTCTGGTTTTGCATATATTTACATAATTTAACAGTTTCCTTGTTTATGCAGACCGGGTCGAAAAGATGTAAGGGAACGTTTTGTATATCAGATGTTTTTTTTTTTTAACTGTTGTACTAACGGTACAGAATTTCTCTTTGGATTTATTCACATAATATAAACCCATTAAACATTCTGAAAATTGGAGAAATCTGAGTCTAAATGCATAATCTGTCCATTTTTACTACTCAAGGTGAAAATTTTATTACTTGAACTACTCTGTCAACCTGTAGACAAAAATAGGTTTTGTACCCTCCCACAGATGCCTTTATTTTGAGCTAATCGGCTAATTGAAGAAGTCAAACATGACTTTTGTTTTCCTGTTTAATGGAACTCTTTTCTCCAGGATAACCTCTTATTGCTTTCCTCATTCACTGATTCCAGATTTCCAGCTTTACTTTTGGACCATACGGCACTTATTACTGATTTCACATTTTGGTTAACTACTTGACATTTTGCATCCTAGGGATTTAGCTGATGCTTACATGCTGAGTGACTTCATAGTGGGGGAACACTAAATGTAGTTTCAACGACATTTCATGACCCTTTTGCCACCTACTTGTACTGCATTAGCTTTTATTTACTTTTATATTCATGTGCTGTGTAATTAACTTATTGTAGGCATTTGTATATATGTGAATGTCTTTATTAACATATCATAATTTATTATTAACTGTATAAACGCATGAGACATTCTCTCTATATTTCAACGTGGACTACATCTCTGACCTTTCATTTATCTGATCTCTGTAAACAATAGGCCACCCTGCCATATAAACACATCTTAGAAACTGCAGGTTACTTAATCTTAGGTTGTAATCCACACACAATGAAAACTTCCTTGTGTGCTGTGTAACATAAGATGTGTTGGCTGTTGAGTTTCTTAAGCTACAATCGACTCTTGTTCAGAGAAAATTGTATGATAAAGGTGGGTTTCATGGTTGTGTGTTTCAGACTCCCGGTCTCTGGATCGAAGAAGGGGCAGAACAGGGAAGTCCTCACCAGCGGTCAGCCTCATGGGGCAGTGCCGACCATCTTAAAGAGGTAGATTTACTTGTCATAACCTTTTCACCCAAGTCACGGCTTCATCTGACAACAAACGCCACAGAGAGTGGATTGAATAATGAGGTTATCAACTGTCTTGACACTAATAAAGCCCAGAGTAGCTAAAAACATTCTCACAGCCATGTTTTTTTGTCATTTTTGAAATTCATCACATTTACTCAGCACGTTTTATTTGTCCGGGTCTGAGGTCAGCCTAAATATTATGCTCCTAAAGGTTGGTTTCTACTCTATCTGCTGGGCTTGGTGGCCAACCAGCAGACCGCATGGAACTATTAGGCCTACAGCTCTCCAGACCACAGTCTAAATTTAACCTCTTTTTCTCCTCTGTTTCCTTGTTGAACTGCCCCCTCGCATTTCATTATGTCCTGTTGTTTTTGAGAGACACAGCAGGAGACACTGTCAAGGGTGAAGAAGCAATGTAGTTCCCTCCTTAGACTGTACTGAGTGAACTGACTCGAGTCTCACACATGCTTCTGTGTCACATTAGGCAGACATGTTTTTCTGTCATCAGCTCTAGAGCAGTTTTTGTCTCTTTTATGTTTTTGTTTTTATTGACCAGAAATAAATAATTTCAAATATTTATTTTACAAGTTAATTATGGATTTTGCCTAAAGCCTAAGGTACAACATGCGGCTTTTCGGAATGAAGGTTGCTATGGCATAACCTTCTACGTAAATCCACCTAGGACGTCAAATACTGTTAATACTGTGTCAATTAATATTGTGACATAAAGTTGCACAGATCTGGATGCACAAGGATCTAATGACACTCAAATTGCTATTGAATTTCAAAACACCTGAAAGTGTTCAAACATTTATTGCAAATTGACACGAATATGTGATTTTTAAACTACCTTGTAGACTCATTGCAGTCTAGCAGTTATAAAGGTTAGACAAGAGGAGATGCCTTTTAATAAACACGGCCGCAGGAGATGCTTAAGACCCATTTCTTGGCTATAGGCTCTGTATTGGGATCTCATGAAATGTGAGCCGTAAAATAGGGTTTCATAAATCCCACTTAAGTGTAATTGTAGCCATATACTGTAACTAGGACTGCAAAAAACAAATTGTGTTTAACAGACAATCCTAGTGTACAATCAGTAGTCTAGCAGCACCAGGAAACCCTCTCTTTCTCATCCTCTGAGATTACAGCGGGATTGCCTGGACTTGTCATTATCGACTGCTGCTTGGTCATTCAATGAATGTAGTGCTCTGCATTCTCGCTCTCTAACCTCTGCGTTTACATGTGTGGGAGGACATCTATGAAAAGAACGAGTCTCTTTGTTGACTGTGTTGCCAGGATTACAAGATCAGCAGTGAAGACCACACCTTTGTCTGCATTGTACAACTGTGTCTGTCAGACTCTCAAAAAGTATCCTGTTTTTATACTGACAATGGGCCAGATGGAGAAACACCCTTTGACTTGTTTCATCATCAGACATACTAGACTGATTTCTTAATAATATTTAAATAAGGTTCACATATATACAAGTACTGTTTTTAATGGACCAATGGAATTTTAATGCACCATAGGAATGTTCAGGAACTAAGAAATACATTTATTCCATGCAAACTTGTCATGTACACTCACTTTGAAATTTGCAAAAAACCTGTTAGAATTAATAAATTACAGTGTCTTAAGCTCACCAGTCAAATTAATGCACAAGAAGACATTACACTCCTGAAGTTGTTTGGGCATGTCGGTGCAACAGACTCTTGAGTTCTGATAGTGTCGTTAACAAATGTCAGTGTAGAAACCAGCTAGCAACTTCCCATTTTTGTCTGCTTTGCACTGATCATCACAGTTTCTGGTTATAATGTCAAACATCAGATCAATGGACACTAAGTAAGAAATTTAATCTTTGTTTCACAGATTATGCACCTCATTAAGGATTGAATTACTATTACTTGGCCGTTCAGTCATATTAGAATTCAATATTAGTTTTTACAAACCTACATTTTGTATGAGGCTCTGTGTGACAAAAGAGCTGACCTGACTGAAATCTAGCCAATTAAAAAAAAAAAGAAAAGACATATCTGGCTACAAACATGTGGTCCATAGACTTTGTGTGTCTCTTGGAAAGGTAGGGTGGAGAGAAGTGTTAAAGCCGTTCATTTCAGGCACTTTAAATCCTGGATACCAGTTCTCACACAATGAGCAGCATGCAATGTAGAATCTCTTCAGTTTTTGTTGACAACACTTAATATAAGATGTAAGATATAAGAAAACATTTTATATAACATTTATATAAAATGTTTTCCATTTCACCAAACGGCCAAAATAAATGTTGTTCTGTTTGTGTGCTCCTGGACACTGCTGTATGTACTGTTAGTCAAAGAGGGTTTAGAGGTGGGCTGTAGATGAGATGAGGCAAAATATTATCAAATGATAAAATTGTCAGGGTAATTGATTTTTATATTTAAAATATATTATTTGCTGCAGCTCTACATGGAAGCAAATTATGCTTGAAACCTCCTGGCTTCATTCATTTTACAGACAGGAAAAGTAAAATCTCATTTTGACAGAAACATTGTCTCCGTCACTCACCCATGCAATGTCATTCACTGAAGTGATGTTACCCTTCTTTCAGCAGATTGCTAAACTGAGACTGCAGCTGCAGCGCAGCAAACAAGTTGGCCGGCAGAGCAAAGACCGGGATCAGAGCTCACTGCAGCTGCCCCAACAGGTGCAGCATAGTGCTGCAGGTCATCTTCAGGTAAGCTATTCTTCATCTCACCTTCACCTTCATCTCCAAATGGAATCACCAATGTGCTCCTTGGAGGTGAAAACATTAACTTACTCGGACTTAGACAGTGGCGATATGATAAGGTAGCTTAGCAACCAGCAAAAATATACAAAGACTGACCAAACAATATCCCAATTGTTAAAGACAAGAAAACTAATAATAATTTATCTGCAGTAACTAAAATGGCTTTCTGCACTATACACTTACCAATTTAAAAAAATGAATGTGGCAGGATTTTGCTTTTTTTTTTTTTTTTCATCTGCGACATTAGATTAAGTTATCAGCATGGATTAAATGTTTCTCTACATTAAAATAATGTCACCACTGTGTAGAGTGAAGGATTATAAACTCATAATATTGTATGTTGCACAGCATTCGACAGACTGAGTCTCCATTGTGACTAGTTGTGTCAAAATGAGAAGGGAGAGCGACTGGGGGTATGTGTCTGGGCATGTCCTGGTTTGTGACTGTTTGCAGTTAATTCATTAACACATGCCCAGCAACAGTACACATCAACCACTGTGGGAAAATTAATAAAACCATGGATAAGCTCTGTCCTATACTCATCTGTGAAAAATCACATTCATGAGTGTATTTTGTTACCTATGACATTTAATCCCACCTGTAACATATTCAAACTGAATGCCTCCAACCAATGAGTATGCCCTGTAACTAGATCAACAAGAAGAATATCCCAAATCTTGATATCACACATTACAAGACACAGTGTTGTATATTTGATGCGCAGATTATCTGAATGTCTTTGAGTCATAATCAGGGAGAATGAAGCATTTAGTCAGTACTGTTTCCAGTAATGATTTTTATTTCCTGTCTTTCTAGTACAAGGGAACTTCATCAGCCTTCTCGACCATCCCTCTGCCAAAATCCCTCATTTGTAGAGTGCCGAGTAGTGTGGAGGGCATCAATCATGAGCTAGAAAATGTGTTTATCAGAGAAGACTTGGAGCAGGGGATTCAGGTACACACACACACACACACACACACACACGAAAAAGAAACGTGCTGCTGACCTCTCAATGTATAAGACTAGTAAACATTAAATGTTTAGATTAGTTGAACTACATTGAATAGACTCACCACGCACAGTCTATTTTATCCATGTTTCAGTTTGGCACACATAGAAAAGATCCAGGTGAACCAAAATGCTATGCTGTTATTCACATGTGTGTTGCCATTTGCTCATAAAAGTCGGAATCGTCTGGGCGCTGTATCAAGCAAAACGCCTGCAGATTCACTTTTTTCAAAAAAATCTCATAAGAATATGTTCCAGGTTAGCAAATATATACTGTTTAGGGCCAAAACACAGTTCAATCATTTACTCACAAAATAATTTTCCAAGACCACACAGAGACAACGCCCTATGAGAAAATAAGTAATTTAAGGAAAAACCTAATTTTACAAATCAGAATTCAGATTTGATCAGAAAACAGCTGTTTCCCCTTCATAGAGCAACACTCTTACAGTCGTTTGACACCGAAGCCATGTATAGAAATGTACGATGTACAGTCATGCAGTAAATACTCACCTAGAAGCAAAGTATACCTGTAAATTGAGTCATACAGCTTGGCGGGTTGGTAAAGCTCCCCTCTTAAGCATACGCAAACACACATACACCATTTCTAACAAGCGTGCACACCACTACAGATTTGTAGTTTGATGTTCACCAAGCCTTTCCCATGTAAATGAACTGTAACACAGTACACAGTATTCTCTGTAAATCACTCTGTTCTACTGTCATGTTATAAGCTTGTGTGGTGTTTATTGTTTAAAGGGCAATTGGAGAAGCAAACACTATTGGCCTTTTTAGTTTCATTCTTAGATTTAGGACATTTTAGCTGACGCTCCAAACCAGGGGGACATTTTCCAGTGAGTCAGTAGGTAGTTGTGCAACATTTGAGCAGAGGTTTTTGAGGACATTGTGGCCTTTATGGTGGATTGAATTTGACCTTGAGTTATGAGCCTCTCTAAGGCATTTTGAATCTTTTTGAATCCTCTCACCGCCACCTGAACCTGCAGGCCATGGATGTGGTGGATGGCCGTCGGCCCCCCTTTCCACCACATCGCTACAGCAATGGCGGGGACACACGTGACACAGACACACAGGCCCCTTCCAGCGGCGACTCCAGCCCTTCACCCCGTCCCTGCAGCTCTGACCACCTCCACTCCCCTGATGGAAGCCCCTGTTCTGCAGAGGAAATCGACAAAGGTGTGAATTTACAATGTGACAGATTTAGAGGCTTCAGTGCTGCTAAAAAAATTGCCCTATTGGTAAGGTCTGTAGATGTAAAAATTAGTGGGGGGGGAAACAATTGGCTCTTTAGGGTCATAAATAAGTGAACCTCCCAGACTTCTATAGTCCACTTTTTATCTCTGCTTGAGTCTCCAGCTTACAATCCCCACTGCTATCATAACACACCAGAACTATCAAATGCACAAACATTTGAGTGACATTGTGGATACTGAAAGCTCAACTCTTTCAATCCAGTGTGCTCAAAAAAGGATCATTTAAGTTTGCTTTGTATTGTCATTTTTCAAGACCTTGACCTTGATACTGTTAGTTTCTTAAGTCATAATTGGTCCAGTTTTAGATGGCATTTAATTATTCTACCAAAGTTCTTGCATAATGGCTTAACACTTCATTTTCTACAGCTGATTTCAGTTTTTTACTGAAAAAATAAGTAGAAATTGCTGATCATGTTTTATTAAAACCAAGTAGTAAAAGCAGTTATATGTTTAGTATCAATATACAAGTTGTTGTTTTTCATTGCAGATTTGTTATAGTTTTGTGTCCCACATTGGAGTTAATTAGAAATGGTACCCAAATTAGTTGTTTTGCCTTGTTTGCAGTATATCTAATAACTTATTACATATTTTTCTTCTACCAGTTTTTTTTTCTACCTGATCAAATAGGGTGTCACCTGTATCAGTTACCTAACACACACATCCAATTTGACAATATGATTAGTAAAAATCCCATGACCATACCTACCCATGGGAATTTAGCTGTTCATTTGTGTTGGCATATGATTGGTTGCCAAACAATAAAGATGTTTGCTATAATATTGCAAGTGTCGCTGGAATTTTGACCTATTCAGTTGGCTTTCACTTTGGCAGTTGGTGAATTTGTGCCATTAATTCCAGCTTTGTTTTTCTGTTTGCAAATGTCGTTTAAAAACTTTAATGATGCTTAGTTAACATTACATTTTTTGCTGTATTTACAGACAGCGTGTGCAGTTCTCCTCTTCCTAAATTTGCAACTTCCCCCAAACCTAACAACAGCTACATGTTCAAACGAGAGCCTCCAGAGGGCTGTGAGAGGGTCAAAGTATTTGATGAGTTGGTGTAAGTAGTTTATTCTTATTCATTTTAAGACCTTAATATATTTTTAAAAGGCAGCCTTTAAATTTCAGTTTGTCACTTTAAACTTGTGCTACTACTGTACTGAGCATGTGAACTTTGAAATAAAAATGAAATTCAGTTTACAGCATAATTACATCTACTCTGAGGTCATGTTAGAGAGCAGTAAGTTTATTTGCATTGTGGCCAGCAGGAATGAGTGCAAATACCGTATTTAGGATAAACACGTTTTATTTAAGCAGTACATTCATAAAAATGCAATATAACAAGCAAAATAATTGAGCTCAATTTTTATTGTCTTCAGGTCTGGCAAATCAAAAGGCTTCCCTCTCTTCTCATGCCCGGACAAAAACAAGGTGAACTTCATTCCAAGGGGCTCTGCCTTCTGTCCAGTCAAACTCCTCTGCTCCACCCTCTTCTCCCCTATCTCTCCCTCATCCTTCTCCTCCACCAACCCCAGTCTCCATGGTAATGAGAGTCCTGGGCTTCAGGTGACCCCAACTCTGCCTACTGCCGCACTAGCTACCTTTCAAGCCTCCACTGAGAGGAGCACTGTCACAAGCACAGGTGTAAATGCAGACAACAGCACAGACAGCCACAGCCCCGAAGGAGACGCGTCGAAAGATGGTTCAGCACAAGCTCTCCTCACCAGCTAGTCCTCAGGTATTCATGGCCAAACCACCAAAAGATGATAAAATCTTAATCTTAGTCAGGTGGTATGGATTTAAAGCAAAATAAAAGAAATTTGCACTCCGTTAGTCTTAACGTTAGCCAGCAGGGAGTATCCAAGGTCTATAAATGACAAACAAAAAGGAGGATACCATATTGTTGTTTTGCTGTTGGTAAGCTCGCTTGGTTTGGTCATTATAGAGTGTGCCGACCTTGGGCACAACCTCCCTTCAACCGTCACTAACCTAGCCACCTTCTCTGTACCATGACGACACCCATAACAGAAATTACTTTGCTTTGTTTTGCAAATAATAGAGATGACTGCTCAAAGTATTGTTACAAAGCGCATGGCTGTTGTGTCAAGTTTAAACAAAAAAAAGAAAAATCCAAAACTTTCATAAGATATCAGAAAAGCAATGTCCACATGTTATCTAACCAGCTTATTAGCTGTTAAGTGTTCAGCGAGCTAACATCTGAATTACATATACATAAGCTTTTTGCAGGATGAGAATTGCTCGTTTCACATTTATAACATATCAAGATTTCTTAAAATACAGTACTTTTCCCCACGTTACCCACAGTGTTTGCACTTGATGAAGCCTGGGTCACAATCATACAGACCGTGGCCTATTTTTGTTTGTTTTAAATATCACTGTCTATATGAAACCAGCAGGCGCTTCAGTGCAGGCTCCATCGTAAAGGCTTGCAAGCCAAAAACTAGATCTGCATTTATTGTCTGATAACCATCAAAAATTTGTAAGCTTAACAATGAATGCTAATGTCAGAAGCTTATTCCTCACATATGACCAAATGACCAATCAAAGCACACAATCCTCCTGATTGCCTTGTTATTTCCCCACACTACGCAGATCAGTAACTCAGGTCCTGTGGAATGTACTTGCTTTGACTATGTTGCCTTTCCAATGTGTTTATGACTTTCCTCTACAGAAAGACATTCCAGTCTTTCACTCACTTTTTTTTTTTTTCCCCCTGAAGAGGGAAGGATATTATTGCAGACTGAATCAGCTGATTGTTTGCATTAACCTGTTCAGGTTAGAGTTTCAGGTGCTATGACACATTCCACATTTAGTGTTGCATTGGTCAACCGTGAGTGCTCGTATACATGGAACAAGCTACATAAGCTACACCCTCACAAATTAAGACGTTGACAATTATGTTGTTTGTTTTTGCCCCTTTTGTTAAATAAATACCAAAGCAAATATGAACACAATGAAAGGCCTTTCATATATTTTGGACGTGTGTGTGTGTTTGTGTGTGTGTGTGTTAAACAGTAGGGAAACATATAAACCCTAATTCATGTGTTCTAAACACAGGCAATGAAACAAAGCCTAAGCACTTATTTGGAAGTAAGATGTCTATTTTTGATTGAGATGAAATTGTAAGTTAAAACAATCAGAACTTTAGTGTGCAGTTGAGATTTTTTTTCCTTTTTTGTTCCTTTTTTTTTTTTTGGTTGTTTGATTGTTGGAAGTAAATCTACACTAACACGTTTTTTATGTTTTTGTGTAACACTTACAAAATACAGACCCAAGGAAACGTGCCCTAACATTATTTCTACAAATTCTGTCACAGTCACGTGAATGATTTAGAGCAGGTTGACTATGAATGGGACCATTAACTAGTTTCACTCTAAAACTTGTTTGTGGACACATAAAAAAACATGCAACACATTTCTCACAGATAAAAGCTGAAATACTCTGTTCTGCTTGCAGCTCAAAGATTTTTAAATCATACTAATTAAGAATTTAATCACAAGCTCATATTGCAGTGCAGTTAAGAAATGGTGGCAAAGTAGGGCGATTATGATTCAGTTTCCCTGTGTATTACGCATTTTTATGTAGATCGTGTGTGTATGTGTGTGTGTTTTGTTTTTTTCAATAAAGAAACAACAAAATCTGTTTGATTTGGTATGTAATCCTCCTTCAAAGGCTGTAGCCAGACTAATAATACCAGTATAAGGAAGCATGGCATTCATAAACAAATAGTCAGGGTAAGGCAATCAATGTATTTGGTAATGACTAAATATTAACAAATGTCACATGGCTTGAACATCAAAAGTTACACAAGGCTACACAAGTTACAATAAATGTATTCACACAGTTGTAGTAAACTGTATAAGGAGTACTGCAACAATTCTAATGAGGTTCTATATTGTCAACCTGTGATTAGATTAAGGCGTCTATCCTGATAAATTAGTCTATGCAGCATTGCATTCAAAATCAGTATTTGATGGTAGTTTCATGATTATTGAAGCTTTCAGTTAGTTTGGCGCTGAAAGCAACACACTGAACCTCTAAATATTGATGAAGTAATGCCCCATTAATATAAACCACATTCAGTCACACTGTTACTGTTTAACATAAAACATGCATTCAACATGCAATAAGTGAGAGGTGCATTTTTACGTAATAACAATCTATGGTCACACCTTTGGATTATATTCAAGAGGATGACAAACTCGGCATGTATCAAACAAATCATATAAACTCCTAGATATCAAAGGAAAAAGTTACTGTGTGAAGAAGCACAACTTTTAGATCAATTTAGTTCTTTCTTGACATGTGTGAAATAGTTGCAGCATAATTGCAGTGCCAGTAACAAGATCAATGGCAGAAAAAATATCATTAAGTTTAGTTTGGGATATCTTTCTGACTGCATTATGTTTCTTCCGTTCTGCATGTTACATCATTTTGTAAACACACAAACTATTGCCATGTTTGGTTTTTCCACTGTTGTTTCTCACGACATAGTTTTGTCTGTTTGCAATTTTCAGTGATGAGAATCAGAAATAAAGCATGAATGCTACGAGAGAATAAGGATCTCCAAGGCAGCTGATGTCAAAGGCTTATTGTTCCAAACTTGTACTGAGGTATCCATGCTAAGCACTGAATGTTTAACCCAGTTTGGCAGCCAGCACGCCCAACAGGGTCGTCTTGTAAATGTTTTTCTTTCACAATGGAAAGTACAAGAGCTGATGGTTGTTAGTGGGTCACACTCAGCAAGTACTAATGTTATTTAGTGAGAAATTCCCAACAAGTTCATTTTTAGTTAATTTATCAAAGGGGACAGAACTTTTAGCTTTAATGTCGTTTTAGATTATTTTATTATAGCTTTTCATTTATGCACTCTTTAACTATTTTTAACTGTTTCTGTAAGCATTTTTGTTACGTCTGATGCAACTGGAACATTTGTACTGGCAGAATGTGTATCATTATGTTAGGCTTAGGGTTCAGTTTATATCTTCTTACACTGAAATGGCTTTTTTTTTTTTTTTTCCTCTGCTCAACGTAGCATCCTTTTCCACCACACCCATTAACAAAAGTACCAAATCAAGCAGAGATCAACATGATGCAGAGGAAGAACTATGCAGTGTGAAGCTCGTGCTCTGTGTCAGTTTTGCCAATGGCATCAGGGTTTGAGAGAGGGTCCAAGTCGGCGAACAGGTTGAACCACGCTGAGAGGTCTTTGGAGGTTCCTGGTGCCTCTGTGAAATGAGTTAGAAAGGGTGAATGATACTAAAAGTGTTTTCACATTTATTAAAGCAATGGTCCAGATCTGACTGAGTAGTAAAATTATGAATGGAAACGACGCATAACTTCCTAGAAAACATCCACAGACAGATTTTACTTGGACTTGAATGAGTCGCTGGTTTCTTTCAGATCTTCTCATGTGTTTTGCTCATTTGGCCTGTTCCTACCTTTCCCTGCTGGCTTAGAAGGCTTCTGATTGGCTCCAGATGAGTGCTGTGTTTCTTGGCCAATGGGCTGTGGAGTGATCCCAGACCAATCTGAAATGGAGATGCACACATTTTGGAAGTGTTAAATGTGCCAAAGCATGAGCCAACACAGAAATTCTCCAAACTCTCTCACACAGATCTTGTGTAATAAACATGCAAACAGCAATAGGCTAAACATTTATTACTGCAAAAATGACATTAGTGGGATATTAAACACTGGCTGAAAGATGGTGAAATGTCTTTCATCAGAGAAGTTTGTTGTTTGTATGTAGAAAATACAACATGTTGCGACAGTAAATATCACAAGGGAGGACAGTGGAATGTGCTGCTGATATTGTGTTTAGTAACAAACAAACTTTACCCCAAATACAAACGCATTAGATTAATAAACTTAAATGACCAAATAACTTTTTGAAGCCCCAGGATATTTTCTTTTTGTTTTGGTGCATTAATGTTATCGTCTCTTAGAGTCACTGTTGTTTTACCCTCTTTGACACTTGAGCAGTTTTGATGGTCTGCAGAAAGTCAGAATCTGTAATGCATGTCCTGAAATTTTACAGTGGCTTTTTTTTGCAATGCAACTATAAAGTAGTTTTTAAAGAAATAATTTTATCATTTAAATAAGTTGTACTTGCACCAGATGTACTGCATGCACAGCCTGTAAACGCTTTCAAATAATTTCTCATTTACAATTACTCATCTGCAGCCTTGCACTTGTAAGATGATTACAGCTTTAGTCATTTTTCTGCTCACTCAATGATTAAAAAAGGGTTTTGCATCCTCTTTGCGGATTCTGTGTGTTCACAGCTCTAGTGGAATTCTTATGACATGTTTTGTGACTACATATAGAGATGGTTTCTGCTTTGTGGTCCCATAAATATACGTTTCTGTGCAGGAGTTACTGTCACACCTACTTTAAACCGCTAGCCAACTAACAAAACTGTTGTCAGACCCGTTACACATATTACAGGTTTTCAGTGGCATATAGCTTTATAATGGGGCTAATAGCAATCTACGGTGGTAATGGACAGAATCAAATCCGCAAAGCCAGACGATGTGCTAGGAGCCAGTACCCAGGTCTGGGTGAAATGGAAAGTAGTTGGAAATTACCTACGGGTAAGCAGATTTAATTGCCATGTTATAATAACCTCCTATTACTTTGACAGACTTGGGTTTGATAAATCATTTTAAAGCATCTTTTCTCTCTGTGGAAATATTTAGCTTGAACAGGGGAAAAAGCCGCTCATTTAAGGTTTTTTTTTTTTTTAATTTGCATTCGTTACTGCACTCATTCATGGAAATACAATATAACTTGTCATTATTTTTTCCAGCGTAGGTGCTTAATTAAATTAGGATAATGGCTGCTAATTTTGATGTTTTACACTGGTTTTAGCAAAGAGAAATTCATTCTAATGGGGGAAACCTCAAGTGGTCTAATTGTGATACATACATATTCTTTTGAATACTAAAGGGCTTTTTGGACCTATTTATTACAATTCTCTGGTTCACTCTTGTCTGACTTGCATAAGTGCAAATGCACACACAGGCTAGTGAACTCTAACCTGAGAGAGAAGCCTTGTTTAAACTCTGGTCCAGCAGCTGAGATGGTAGAAAGAAGGAGTTTTCCTCTTGCTGGGAAACCTCCGCTGTTCTACCAGACACTGCACTTGTTCCTTCCTCTGTGTCTCCAAACACTTCCATCCATTCCCGGGAGAAGTCTCCCTCATCCACAGACATACTGCCCAGGATTTCATTCAGTAAGGTCACGCTGTCTTTCTCCTCTTCCTCCGACTCTTCGAAAGCAGACACAGGTTCTTTATTTCCTAGGATGAACGAGAAGAACATCTGTCCAGCAACTGCTTACATGTTTTCATTTATTGCTTCTCAGTTAATATTTGCTTGTTTTTAGTCTTCTGTGACCTTATAAAGTGTTGCATCAAATATTCTTCGGACTGTTTGGACATTAAGTTTATCAAACAATCTGATAATTATTTTCTTAATGTAAATAGTTATTAGCTGCATTCTCAAATCTTAGTTTTTGCAATAAATGCTACATTTAATATTGCCTCTTACCTTCTCTGGTCTCATCGCTGGTGTTTTCAGTTACTAGTGAGATGAGTCTATAAATATGACAAGCAGAAGGTCAGTTTATAATATTTAGCATAAATACAAAGCAGAAGTGCCGGTGTCGAGTTTTTAAACAGCCATTTTTCAGCGTTGGCTTGCATCTGTTTTGTCTATGTGCGTGAGTGAAATTCCGGATGGGTTAGTTTTTCCTTTTTAACTCACTGATCTTCTGTCGACCCGGCTTTGTTCCCCTCCTCTGCGTCATCCGCACGTTTCTTCTTCGCCTTACGCTTACCCTGTTTCTCGACGGGCTCTCGTAAGGTCTGCAGCATATGAACAAGTCACCAGTTGGTATGTAGTTTCTGTTGATCCAGATTTAAATCTACTTTGAGGGTGTAAGATGAGGTAAAATGCTCTCTGACCTTAGGTGTGGGCAGCTCATACTGCTGACAGCCCTTGAAGCTCTCATGAATGGCTGCCATAGTGTGGGATGTCTTCTCCCAGAAGTGCAAAAGTGTTGTCTGAAGCACAGTTAAACGAGAAAAGGCACATTTTCAACGGAAAATGAAATGAATGAGTGAATGTCTAGTGAACAGTGTCTACTTGTCTGCTTCCATGCTGGGTCTTGTATTCCTTTGTTCCCTTCATGTTTGTCCTCTTTCCTTTTCCTTTGCTGCATTTGATAGTCACTGAAAGCAGCCTATTTAAGCTCAATGGAGTGTACGCAAACAATCTGGCTTGTGGTATACCTGGTATGTAGTTAAAACGTGAGAGAGGAGGTTGCAGCGGCTGGCTCCCAGCAGGTCAACTTTCTGGCAAACGTCATTCTTCAGTTTGTCAAAACTTGTTTTGGTGGTGCGCACCTGGGCCTGAACCTGAGATGTATAATAGATGGAGAAAATGTACCAACTGAACATCAGCACACAGTATTGTGAATCATACAGGTGTGAACAGTGAAAACACAAATGGTGGGAATCATGTTTGTGCTTGTACATGTGTAACTAACTAAAGTGTAAGCAGAAAAGGGCACGTTCGTGCCTTTGTGGAATTGTAGACTATTTGATGGTGTGTTGCGACCTCTAGTGGTATTTGTACTTTATTTCTTGCTTTATGCTGCATGTGTGGTCTTAAGTACTGCAAAACAATTGGTGCTGACATGATTAGTCCTCTGCCAGAAAGTTTAATGAGAACTTTTTTTGGTAATTGCTTAATGGTTCCAGTCATTGATACCACTGACTCTTCAGTGAGAGGACTGCTTTTCTTATAGTAGAAAACCTCTGACATCAGACAAAAAAACATTTGGAAACTTGTGCTCTATTAACATATAGACATTTGCGCTGTTTTCTGACAGTTTGTAGAAAACAGTTGGTACAGAAACTTAAAGCCTAAAGGCCCAATTCTTAAAAAAAACTTGGAGCTCTACATCAAACGCTTAATGTTGCAGGTTAGTGTTTTAATTCCAAATTGTATTCTGCTCTTCCAAAACAGCCCATCGGTCTCACGTGATGCGCATGTTGTACTGTGACTGACAAACCTTGCGGAATTTCTCCATCTGCTTATGCGTGTCTGGATCGAGCTCCTGAGATACATCCTTCATCCAAAGCAGCGCTCCACGGTACTCGGTCCTGGACTGCTCCATTCGATTCACCGTCAGCCACGTGTCTGAGATGGCTTGATAGCGAAACGTTTCGACCTCCTGATACAAACGGCACAGAGGCTTCCTCAGAGCCAGTCTGTAGGATGTAGTGTAAAGTCCAGTATTATTACAAGTCTGACATATTTTATCTTCACTATGCTTTAGTTTAGGTTTAGTTTGCTAAATTGTTCTTACATAGAAACCTTTTTTGGGCTTTTAATTCCCTTGTTTACCTACAAGGATTATCTAGTGCAGGTGAAAGATGAGAAACTGATGGTTGCTGACCTTTGCTGGGAGGAGAAGCAGAGAGCTTTCCCTGTGGCCTGCATGATCTTCCCAGCCCTGGTTTTATCCTGTGAGCCCTGTGAGCGCAGAAAACGACCCAGCTCATTCTCTTCCTGAGAAAGAACTGCACAGAGAAGCCAGTGAATGTAGTCAGATGACGCAAACTTGATTTGCAGTTTTAATATGATGAAATGAAACTTAATTATCCAAACTAAACATGGAGATGTGAACAGCGTACTTCAAATATTGTTTCACTTTGCTGTCTAGTGCAAATGCTACTAGTTGTGTCTGAAGGGAAATTTACTCTCAGCTGAGGCACCAGACTGAAAGAAACCTCTTGGGCTGAGGTGAACTGAGTGTGACTCACTATTGTCAGGCTTTTATTAAAGGGTCTCCACTTACTGGAGATTGGGAGCACTGATAAGTTAAACGCTTCCCCAGAAACCCTTGAAATTTTTAAGTAAAATAAATAAAGTGGCTAAAATCAGCAATGTGATTTATCATTTCAGCCTCCATTGGACTTTTCTATGGCTGGAGTTGCCCAGAGCAGTAGCTGCTTACAGGTGTGTGTGTGTGTGTGTGTGTGTGTGTGTGTCTCACAGATGCAAAAGGTGTTTCATTGCACTATGCATTCCAGCTGTTTTAGCTTCTAAAGCTCCTGGAGAGGGAGTCACTGGGGAGCACTGTGGTTTGCAGGATTTAGGTGATGGGGCACCTACGAAGGTGGTGACTGAGTGGCAATGGCCCCCAGTATCAGTATTAACGGCGCTTTGTTGTTGGAATCATGAGCTTGTTACGCACCAGTCGTAAAGAGGCTGAAGCAGAAGTTAGTGCACAAGACTGACTTGTACCAGCACATTTTTATGCTAAAGAATGGAAAGGAAACTGAGAACATGGGTCTTAAACAAGTCAATTTGACAGGAGGTCCCTAGCAATGGGATGGACCCAGAGTATTCTAACAAATAAAAGTTTAAATGTCATACTGCTGTTTAGTTTTTATAAAATGCTGCAGATGTGAATCGGTGAGAGACATAAACCCCTGTCCCCACAGGCTTCACGTGAAACCTGTGGAAGAAGAGTTTTTTTAAAAAAAAAAATAGATGAACATTCAAGCAACAAAAGATACAAGTCTGGAACTGTTGCCTCTTTCACTGAGGAGTCAATTCAGGCATTTGTGGATCTAATCAAAGCTTGTTCATCAGGGAGGAGACACTAAGCCAAACTGGATAGAATACTTTAATCCACTGGAGGTGGAGGATGTATCTTCAGAGTTGTCAATCTAGGCTGCTCTCATCATAGAAATCATAAATAATATTTACAAAAATACTTATGCTGTTTATTTGACGTACAGCAGATCCTCCTCTGGTACTGCTCAATGACCTTCAGCAGCTCCATGCACGTTCTCTGGATGGAGTGGAAAACCTGCAGAGCAGCGCAAAAATAAACATTTAAGAAAGGGCTGATGACTGTGGAACAGCTTGTCGGTTAAGTAATATTTCTATGTATCACGCCGCCCGATCAAACGCTGAGAGCAGCGGTTGCTTTCGAGAAGGTAAACCATGGGAAGCCAGTCTGAAAGCATACTGATTTCAGGAAGTGAAATCTACACAGAGGAAGTGATGCGAGGCTGAAATGTTCATATGATGTGTTTGAATCTTAAAGTGTTGCATTGGAGATTGCTCCTCACCTCCAGCTTGGCATCCAGATCTGCATCTGACGCAACCACATGTTTGTCCTCTTTCTTCCCCGTGACCTTGATGAGCGTCTGCCTGGTTTTCCAGTACTTCTGCTGGAACTTGTTCACCACAGACGAGTCTTGGCTTTGGATGAAGCGGTCAAGATAGTCTCGGCTGTAGCCGCTGCAACGACACAGAGGTTGGAGGAGGCTGTGACTGCTCCTGAGTAAATTCTGATAGAACTCATTGAGCTGTGAGAAGTGAACAGGTGTATACTCACAAATGTCCTCCCTCCATTTTTTTTATTTTTTTTGGTAAGACAGCCTGAAGAGAGAGGAGCAAAATGTACTTAATACATCAATCCATCCAAAAATGAATTGTCCATGATATTCAAATGTTCCACAGACAAATTGAATTCCTTGATTTTTGCCCCCCCACCACACCAAAAGCCAAATGTTGCCTCAGAAATGTGATTTCGTGTTTCTAAGGCTCTTTGTGCTAAATATTTGTGTTAACTCTTGGAATAAAGCAGAGAGAAATCTTCAGCTGCTGTATCACCACTACAGCTTCAGTTAAACATTGATTTAAAAAAAAATTGAGGGTTTCATTAGGCAATAGGTGACTCAGACTTGAGAATGGAGCATATTTTACCTAAATGACGTCTTTTACAAGCGAGCCCACTCAAGCCATAAGTCATAATAAGGTGTGAAAGCGTATTTGTAGTTCTGCAGTTCCTCCCACCTGGGTGTAAAACGTAACCTCAGGCATAAGTGGAAGTTAAGAAAGTACATACACTCAAATATTAATTCACGGTTGATATACTCGTTCTTTACTTCTTCTCCTAGAGTTTTCTAGTCCAACGATGATAAAAACGCAAAAGCCAGACCTGCCGCTCCACAGAATGACATGTAGTCTACATAAATATTGCCCAAACTCACGTAAATCCCCATAACTCGACCACGTATTTCGGAATGAAGAAATCTGTCATTCAGTGGACTGGCGTGTGTGACTTGTATGTCCTTTTAATTGTTTTTGGACAACAGTGGAGGTTAACAGCACAGACAGACAAACTAATCCAGCCTGGAGACTAAACATTGACCATTCGTGAGTAGAGAGAGAAATTCCTTGCTGTGGGTGTGTGTGTGTGGGTGTGTGGGTGTATGGGTGTATGCTTACTGTGTGCATGGTGCTGGTGGACAGTTTTAATTTAGAAAATTAGCAGAGTTATCCTTTAAATACATAATATAAATACTGAATGTGTAGCCAACCTTCATCTCACAAACCCCCAGATTTATCTTGGGAGCCACTGGTCTAAACTACAGTACAGGCTACTACTGCTACTACTACATTACTGCAGTACGTGGTAGTATGGCTGCACAAGTTGCACTTTTTTGTGATAGATGTGATGTGATGTCGCAAAGTGTTTACACGAGTGGGATTTTGAATGCAGCGCTCCAACTTTTAATGGGTTTTTTCAAACACTAATCTTACAGTCAACAAGTCCGAAGCAAAACGACCATTTGGGTCGTAGTATACGAGTCTCGGTGCATTAGTACCTGTACGAAAAGGATCTGAATTCTTAGTGCACTGACCAAATAATAGTAAACCCGAGTAGATTTTAGCTTTATTGTAAAATATTACCAAATATATCGCATCCTGTTTCTAGAAGTTCTGCCCATCAGGATGAAATTAATAATTAATAATCGGATTTCACACAGGGCTCGGACGTCACGACTGGCTGCCTGTGATACACACGCTTCAGTGAACCTTTAATAATGAAGCGCAACGATACTGTGACAATGAGCCACATGTTCACAATTAACGTGAGCAGTGTTTCCCCACAAATCAGTCGTGGATGTGACAGCAACGCGTCGCGCCTGACTCGCCTCACTGTGCGCAAACCCGACAGCGCCCACTAAACATCGCGCAAATATCACGACGCACACCAGCAGAAATCCGCGCACAAAAGCCGCAGTGTGGCGCGCACATACCTCGCCGCCTCGATCACCTGTAGAAACGGCTCCCGTGTGTCCCTGCGGTCGTTGCGCGGACCGCTGCTCCGCCAGTTGACGGGGCCCTGTCTTCCTGCGCGTGTACACACAGCTGCTCGGTCACGTAAGCGCATCATCCGCCGACGTCATTCGGGGTGTGCGTCCCGCTCCTTGTTGGCTTCCAGCATCATCATGTTTGTCTCAAGCAAACACTGCTATTACTGTGCATAAGTACCAATTGTCTCGTGTGTGTGTGTGTGTGTGTGTGTGTGTGTGTGTGTGTGTGTCCGTGTGCAAACAGCATGTTGTTGCAGGAAGCCCTTATGTAAAGTAGTCATGGGTGATATATTATATACGGAAACCTTAAGTTTAAGTACTTAAAACTGTACTTTAGTAATTAAGCCTTTACTACATAGTATATATATTAAGTTGCTTTTACATCTACTTTTTGTACATATATTTAACAGCACTACTTTTATTTCTTTATTTATATTCAGATCATTTATTGATCATTTATATCTTTAGTAGTTGTTACTCTTTATACACACACTCTCTCATTAAAAAATAATCATGTAGATGTTATATGACTGTGGATTATACCAATCTTTGTCTTATCTTTGTTTTTTATTATTAATTTTCCTAACGTGTAAAATATTTGTTTTCTTTGTGGAATATTTGTACTTTCAGTAACCGTGTTATAGCATGTAGCCTACTTTTACCTATTTTGCCTATTTTTAGGGAAATACGTTTTTCCTTGAGTGCTGTGTTTGCATAATCCTTCTACCTCCCCAGGTTACAATTATTGATAAATTCATCTGTAAATTTTAAACTTTATGTTGCAGCTTTATTACAGCTGAGTGCCAATGTTTTCATCCTCTTAAATTGAAATGGCAAAAACTGTAAAGCAAAGAATGTATTTTTTTTTATTAACATAATATTTAACGCACATTTATTTAGTACAATGTTTATTCATAGTCAGAAGAAGAAAAAAAATGGTCACGGGATGTCTAAAAATTGTACAGTAAACTAATGAAATACAAGTGCAAACCTTTCAATCACCTTTTTAAGAAATGTTCTCTGATAGTTTGGATGTTGTCCCTTTGCCTTTAAAATCTCTTTGGCTCTGCTCAAACCAGCATTTGCGTCCTTCCAGATTAAATTTTTTCTTCCCTTTCTTCATGACAAACTGTAATTGTTCCAAGTCTACCAGGTTATTATTGATTTATTTTTATTTTTTTTCCCAGTCTGGACACTGTAAAATATTGACCTTATTTTTTTTTTTTTAAACCATTCGTGATTTGACTGTACTTTGGATCATTGTCTGGATGAAGGATCCACTGCCTCTTCATTTTTAGCCTTTTGACTGGTTGTTGGAGGCTTTAAAATCTTCTGATGTTGGGCGTAGCAGACGCCAAGTTTTGGATTCTTGCGTAGCTCTTGAACAAGTTTCTTAAACTTGCATTTGCAAACTTTTGCCTTTGAAATATAATAGAATAAGACTACCCCAATTCAAAAAAGGTTTGGATGATAATTGAGGTGTGTGTGTGTGTTTAACGGTTTAATTAGAAGTAACTTTGTAAAGCACTTGGATGACAAATGAAGGACAAAACATCCCTGTACACACTGTAGATGATTATCGGAGGAGTTAAAAATCTGCTGCTTGCTCATTATTGAAATAAATTAATGGTGAAATGACTAACAACTGTAAAGTGTCTACAGAATATCAGAGCTGGAACTTTTAGTCAGTTAATTTGCTAGTTGATTGACAGAAGCAAGTAAGTTGATGATCTGTCAATCGTTTTCTCTGGTTCCAGTTTCTCCACTGTTAGAATTTGTCGCCTTCCTCTAAAATTATTTAGAACTTTTAAAGTCAGTGTCGTAGTTCAGGAATCCCTGATGCACTTCTTATTCAATCATTTAATTGGCAGATTATTAAACATAATGACCCTGCGCTGTATTTGATAAGATTGTGTTAATTGTCTACCAGCATCACAGTGTTTAATTCTGCATTTGTCCAAAGGATGGCAGTGTAGCATAAAGAAAGGGCAGGGCACCTTCATAGTGTTCTTTCCCCCTGTTTGGGGCCCCAAGCTTTCATCTGTTGGCTTCAATTTATTTCATCACACTATACTGCAGCTGATCTAATAGCATGTACATTTTGTTGTCACCTAAAGGGAAATTCTTGTCACGCTCCAAATTGATGTACCTGTTTGTAGCCTTGGACAGTATTTGTGCTTCACAGTCGCAAGGAGTGTGTGAGCAGCATACAACTCAGTTCTACGACTCAAGCACAGTGAGGTACCTTTAACCAGTCGATTATGGTTTTATATTTGGAAAGTGTTTTATGTGGAGCTAGATAATTTTATTATCATGACGGGAACGTTGAACCCTTTTGATCCTCGTTCAGCCCGAGGTCACTTTCTGCACAATGCAGCTTGTTTTTACCCTCGTTGCGAGCAGGAAACAAGCATGATGTGCACGTGGGCTTATTTTGCAGCTTTAGTATAATACCTCTAGCCCAGCGAAGCCCTTTTCCAAATCATGACCTTTTACATCATGTCAAGGTTTTTGATATGAGCAGGCAGATAGCTGCATCTCTTAAGGAGAGGATATACTCTCCATAAAGACTGGCGTCCTTTGTCCCATCTGATCGTCCTCCTGCACTTACCCACCTTATCTTTTGGTCCATGATGGTATCAAACCACTCTGAATTCCCTTGTATAAGACGGAAAAACAATTAGGGGCTTAAATTAAGTGATGCTGCAGGTGTTTTGATTGAATCAGAACAGAGTCTTTGAAATTCCTTTCCAGTATTGATTAGGGTCATGAGTCGCTATTGGATTTTCTCCAGTGTTTCCTTGTTTCAACTTGTGCTGTGTCCACTTGTGTGTATTATATTTATTCATCAATACCAGGATGACCATCACACTGAGTCGCATTTTCTGGGACACGGTCTAAACCAGACTTGAGCGTGCCCTCATTATCAAGGTTTGCAACCCCATGAGTGTGACTGACCTGACCCCAAAAATTGCTCAATTGACTTTTTTTTTTCCATTCGCTGTTATGTGTGGTGATGGGGAACCATGACATTTACATTTGTGCCAGTCCAGTGTGATCCCTTGCTCGGCGCGCTGGATTTCGACACAGACTATAGCTCAAAATAGGTCACAAGATCAAAAGTGTCTGTTGCCTGAAGGAGCCACTGACTCGATCCTTTCCATTTCTGCACCAAATGGTGTTTTCTCTCCTCTTTTCTCTGACTTTTTATTTTTTTATTTTACTCTTGCTCTATCTCTCTCCCCCCCATTTCTCTCGCTCTCTCTCGCTCTCTCTCTCTCTCACCAGTAACTTGCTGGAACACATTTAGATCCTGAGTAGAACTCCTCAGTGCCCACTCATCACTCTGCGTGGTGTTTGAAGATTACTACGCTCAGAGACATCCTCACTGGGCATCCAGGCAGCTTAGAGGCCAAAATCCATAATCCCTTACCCTTCATGGGAATTCTCCATGCACTTCAACATGCTGAAATACAGCCCCGCTGCAGCAGCCACTCATGGTCGAGGAACTACTGCAGCCGGAGGCCGAGATAGATGGATGACATGTCTCAATGAATGTGGTAGAAGTGGAGGAAGTTGGATTTAAAAAATAAGTTACACACCGCGGATAGTTTTTCTCGTAAGGTATTTTTCTGATGCGTGCATGTGTATTCCGTCAGTTAGTCGCATGCACTGCTAACTGTTTTATGTATACTGTAACAGCCCAGAAGACATTATTTACTGAAAATGTGGGTTCCTTGGTGGGACTGAGCATTCGCACAGCCTTTTTTTTTTACCAGTCGTCTCAATAAGGAGTTTCCTCTGAGGGTTTAGTGCCTTATTAAAAAGCCTAAAAAAGTGTACTTCCTTGATTTTAGTAATCTGCATGAACAAGTAATATATAAAGTTCAGCTGGTGTAGCTGAAGGACCGCTGGGGTTTAATTTTTTCGACTCTAGGCTACACTCTAATGCTTTGTTAGTCTGCTGTGCTAAAACCCATGTAATAGCTTAGGGAGTTTGTCTCGGAGCAAACAAGAATAATAAAAATAATCTTATTCACATTTGGTATTTTCTCATTATGAAAGTTGTTTTAAAACCCTAAACCTTTTTAAATTTTTTTTTTCTTGGTACCTACATAAAAAAAATAAATACAAGGGAGACGGAGAGAAAAGGTCAGAGCAGGTTTTAGTCAAACATTAGGTAGCAAGAGCACATGTTGAAACCGGTGGTTTTCTAACCCTCTGCACCATCTGTGCACATATTTTGATTAGGACCGAGTCCGAGTGATCAACAAGACTTTTTATTTTCGGAGTCAGTTCGCAAGGACATCACTGTCCCTAGGCCTCCCTGTGTCCGTCTGTAATGTGTTGAGCTGCAACTTGGACAAATATGTCGGCGTGAATGCCCTTGGTCAGCAAGGAGCTGGACCGCCACCCATCACTACCGGCCTAACCTGTATCTGCGCGTTGCTGCTATCTCTCCCCACTGTTTGGCATGCTCTGTGGCATCTAGCACCGAGGGCAGAGCGTGTCACCGAGCTGGCACCGGCCTGAACTCGTTCAAGGTTACTCTTTGATTTAATGGTGATGCATTTTTTAAAACCGCATCATCCTTCTCTCTCTTGCCACCGTGGCTAGTCCATCTCTGTCACAAACACTGGCTGTGCATCTCACCTTTAGCAGTGGAAGCACCAGGAGAGGTTGTTTAAGATATAAATCAATGGCAAACGAAGCCCCAGCTCCGGAGCGAGCTGCCCCTGATTGTTTTACCTGCCAACCTGTTTTAAAGGCAGGAGTGTGAAGGAAAACTGTACTATATATTTAGACTATGACATGGGAAAATGGACTACTCATCATTTGGACAGCTTTTTGTATGGGCACCTGCTATTAACACTGAATACAAAGCCCTGATGTTCTGACATCTCAGGCGATGTGTTAAAATGTAGGACATTGGTGGTTTCTCTGCCCTTTTTATGAAGTACAGTAAATGCTGGAGAAAAGTATCTTGGCTACGTGGTTTCCTAGTATAAATAGCATCACCTACAGTACCTCTGTACTTCAGCGATGTTTTTTGACAAGGTGATATTCTGTAATCATCACTTCTCC
The DNA here is from genome assembly GCF_033026475.1 of Channa argus. Taxonomy (NCBI): domain Eukaryota; kingdom Metazoa; phylum Chordata; class Actinopteri; order Anabantiformes; family Channidae; genus Channa; species Channa argus. Next base: position 4,267,622 of record NC_090203.1, on the reverse strand, counting down.
CTGCTGCTGTTTCAGTAAATACACACTGAGGGCATTGCGGATCATAAAAATAGATTTTCAACCAGTTGTTCATTTCCTCTGAGGTGCAGCTGCCTGTGAACAAGCCTAATTGTCAAGGGTTAGCATTGGTGCGCGCTCGATTCAGACGGGAAGAATTGTTTCCTCTTACTGAAATGGAACCTGTGCTGTTCAGAGAACATCTGCCTTTGTGATGTGTGGCAGCCTGTAAGGGATGAAGATGAGGTGATAAATCAGAGGATAGTAACGGACCGTATTCATGAGCCATGTAATCCTCTTGTATCATGCCATTTTGAAAAGCAGACACATCTTTGCCACCAATACTTGTAGCATTGGCTTAATGAAGCTACTAATAGTTGGACAGGTATGTTCTGCAGGGATGCAACTGGTATTCAGTAATGCAAATTATAAAAAAAATAAGCTTCCCTTCTAAATTTCTATTTTTATGTTTTGTAAAACAAAAAAGCATAAATTTTTTTTGGATTGGATTTAACACTTTTATTAAGGAAAGTTTTACTGTTGCTGATTGTGATCGTTCTGTGATAAATTACTGTGATACTGGGTCCGATCTAGTGCTTATCTACCTACAGTAAAATGTAATTAAACGTGTACCAATTAAAATAACAGCTGTAGAGTATCCTGATCCTGTTTCAAAAGTGTCATGCGTATAAGCTTTATCCTTCAAAACAATGCGATTGAAACATAATTGGGAGACTGTGAATTCACATTGACACACCATGATGCTGATTGATGATAAATCCTCATCACAATCTCTTGGCTTTGAAGTATTATAAACAACAAACAAACCAACAGAGATGAAGCTCATTAGTAAGAACGCAAATTGAGAGCTGGGTCCAGTTGAGGTCTTGTTCCAAATTGTCCAATCCACCAGAGTCGTATCCCGTTCAGGTTATCATTTCCTTTTATCGGTGCTGGCAGCCTTTTCTTACAGTTGCACACTGCAAAACTTCACGTGCCGTGACCTCGAACCCAGCGTGCAGGCTGCTAGAAATTCACCATCAGAAGAACACGAGTCTTGTTCAGACTCAGAGTAAAAAAGTTGCACGGATGCCGAAAAGCTTTTATTTACACACAGAAAATGAATCAATAAGTGTGTTGATAAACAATCAGTCCAATACACAAACTCAATATTAATAAAATTTTAACAATTTCAATCCCTGCTCTGTAGTGACAATGTCATTTTAACCAATACAGTGGCAAACACTGGCTGATTTATTTACATTTTATTAATAATATCATTTAGGTTGTTTTCACATTGTGCCTGACAACACATAGACATACTTCTGTTTTCTCCATAGTCCAAAGACATTCAGCTGACAAAGATATATAAAAAGTATTTTCACATTTCAATGTTTGACCCTTTTGTTTGCTACATACATAACTACTGTCTGATGAATCATAGACAGAAAATTACCAAATTAATCATATCTATTATTTATTTATCCATCAGAAATATTAAAATGTGGTTTCTTCTGTGAGAATGTGTTTTTTTTTTTTTTCTCAGTTTTTTATATCATCATACATAAATATCTGTGATTTGCACTGTTGGTATACATGGGTAAAAAACCACTGAAACTGAAGATCTTTGGACTTAGTGTTATTCTTTTTATATTACTTTTGGACTATTAACCCAAAAATTATTTTGAGACTGTTTTTGAAAAAGCTGAGGTTTGACCTTAAAACTGAAAGAAAATGTATTATTTGTAAAAGAGTGTGACTAAAGTATAAATCCTAACAGTCCTGCTGCTGTGTACTGCAAAGTGATATGGTAATCTGAAATTATTGATATAATTAGTGATATGAAAGTATATATATTTTTCACATTGATATATACATTTACCACAATAATAATAATAATAAGGAAGAAAAGACGTTCAGCGGGTTTTATTAGGAGTCATAATGCACACGGTCATGATGTAAGAAACAAGATTCCTCTGAAGTTTGAATTTCAGTTTAAGGTTGAACCCTACAAACTGAAATGGAAAGGTTCCATTTTTAAAAGGTTTGAACGTCTTTGTCAGCACCTAGTTGGCTTTATTTTAGAGCAGATGTTTCCCTGCTCCGTGATGTTTATCTAACTTTAGAAACCTCCAGCCATTTCCAAATCATCTGTGTTTTCCCCAGTTTCTTTCCCTCTTCCACCATTTCATAGCCCAACTCTGCTACTGTGTTTGTTATTCTGGGTGATATTGCATCAGAACAACCAGTTGTCTTCAGTTTAATTTTTTTTATCCAAAGCTCTTGGATAAAATTTCAATATTGTCCATTTTTCAGGGTCTCTACAGAGACTCTCAAACTGTTGCCGTCTTTACTTTCAAGTAAAGTTAGGATTCTGGAACATCAGCAATCTGAAATATTTTTTTTTGCTGCACTTATTGTAATTTTACAGCAGCAGTCCTCATACTTCACATGTACGAGTGTGAACATCCTCACAGTTGGTTTAAAAAAAGGGTTGGCGTTCTAAAAAAATGTGAAAGTCGCGTGTTTTCATAGAATGTGCTAAAGGGTGGAGACTTGAAGACATTAGCTGTTGAAAGATGCCGAGACATCCAGCTGACAGTTTTACGAGTTGAGGAGCATTGGATCATGGGTGTGCAAACGGCAACATGGGAGAATTAGACTTTTAGCCATTATTCAGCCTTGTACGAATCGAAAGTGGTACAATACTGAGATCCATTAGAGCAATTACATTGTAGCACACAGGTGCCCTTCATTTCAGTCTTTTAAGGGTCCAAATACTCTTAATTTCTACACCCTTCCCAAGCAAACTCTGTATACCAAATGTAATATAAGCAGCAGGTCGGAATTAAATAGAGCGTGAACTTAATTTCATGTTGCCACAATTTATTCGATTCATATGGGCTTAATAGTATTGTTCATTTTCCTGCATATTTAGGGGTGAAATGTTTGTACCTGGTTATGTCTGGAGGGCATTAAGTCTGACTAATGAAATGACTCTATCCTCTGTGGCGTTTTAATCTATTCAGTGGCAAAGTAATTGACAAGCCCACAGTATGTGCATTAGGATAGCTTCGGCACCAAAGGACAGCTGTCACTAAAGCAATTAAAATGACAAAGGTTAATTAATTCTCTCCAATTTTTACCTGATATGAGACATTCACAATGAGCGAGTTTTCATTTCCCGAAGAGTAATAGTGTTTTGAGGAGAGTAATTTATTTGTGACTTTAAAAAAAAAAAAAAGACAAAAAAAAAAAACAGCAGCCATTGTCTGATAGAACCTTTAATATGTCAATACCTCACACAATACGGTGCCTCAGGACAGCTTCAGCCCCAGATTTGAAATAAATTCTGCAGCAGGACATAATGTGAAATGACAATTGGTTGGGTTTTTTTTTTTTTTTTCTATCTATAATTTCTTCTTTAGCAGCACAAACAAAATGTGATTTGTTTATAAATGAGACGCGAGGCATGTTTTGCACTTAATCATTTCATTTGAGATGTAGGTGGTAAAATCAAAGCTTCCGATTTTCGCTGTGGGTCAGGCAGAAGAAAACCAAGATGCAAATAATTACTATGCCAGCCACCTCTGACACCACGAGAGCAGAACCCAAGAACTTTCTAATCCACCTAAATGTCAAAGCAACGTTCGCAGCTCTCCCTCCGTGTGAATCTCCACAGGCTGCCAAAAGGCCAGTGGTTAGTCATCTGTTTACTCCTGCAGCTGCTGGGTGTCATTGGGACTCTGAAGGAGAAATCCCATGATTCTCTCTGCCATTTCTGACAGCTCCCGCCCAGACCACATTAATCAGGGATTGTGGGCGAGCTAGGGGATAGACGGCAGGCATGGATGGCTCCAGCCCAGGACAGCTGAACCGAGGGAAAAGATCTGGGCCCAGAGATAACTTAGAGGACCAGGCAGTGCTGGGTTGCAACGCTGTCGCTTTCATTCATACGCGGAGAGCTCATTGAACGGACGGTTTCTAAAAGGAAATAGCTCGTTGTGCTTGTTGCTGGGTGAAATGGTGCTGAAATTAACATAATTTAAACAATGTTAGCTTTAAAGAGGAGGTAAATGAACCCAGCCGCTCCCAGTTGTGCAAATCAGTCTCCGAGAGGGAGATTTGCTGCTGAATTGAGGTTATTAGATATTTGAAATTGGTTTGAATTTAATTTCTGAAAAGCTGTGTTTCCTTCGTTTTAATTACACAACTCCACTTTCAACACCTCCTCTGTTTAATCATTTCATTGGGTTCAGTTGAAAGTACAATAAGTGATCTGAAAGTTAACAAAAGAATAACCCCTGCGCTTAAACGTGCTGTCCTCCTAAAATGACTGACACGTACTAATATAGGCACTAATACTAGATTGAACACCTAAATCTAAGTTATTAATATTTCCAGGTGATGAAGGATGGTTTGAATTAGTGAATCACAGAAGCAAGACAATCAGAAACATGCAGTACTTTTTTTTTCTTTTCTTTTTTTTTTTTTTAAAACACCTTCCATCAAACTCTTGAACCCGCTTTTAATTGATTTGTTTGGCAACTTGCAGACATCACAGCAACCTGTAAACACATTATCACCTCCTAAACGGATTTGGCTAATGTGTTAGTTTCAAAATGGGGAGATTTAAGTATTCATTTGCCAAGTTCAGTATTTACTCTTAAGTAAAAATGAAACTAAAAATTCCGGCTTTTAAACTGCTAAACGTGTCGGTATGTTCTCCATGTAGTCGCTGTTTCAGCTGTTTGTAGATAATGAGAGCGGACCGAATACAGACTGTGGAGCCAAAACAATGAGCTGAAAGGTGCTAAAATGCTTCGTGGAGCTGAAAGGAAAAACAGTCTGTCGGTTCATCGCGGTCGACCAACCTTTCGCGTTAAAATATTGATTAGTGCAGCTTTAAGTAACATTTCTAAATTTCTGTCATCATTGTTACTTGGGCCCCGAACTGTGCACAACACGATACACTGCATTTGCCCTCAGACAACATCAGTCAGTCATCAACAGTTTCGTGCCCGGCTGTTTACACTTGTAAGATCGTGTGCATAATGAGGCTGCATTGTCTCGCAAAGCGCTGCTTTAGTTCTTTGAAGCCGAACAAACTGTCCTTGGCACATTTGGGCAGGGGTGCGGAGATTTCAAAGTCACTTTATTGAGATGAAAGAACTGGCCCAAACGGCAATCTGAGACATTAGTCATTCCTTCTTCTTGGTGACAGAAGCATGCTCTCAATTTACGAGTCAGGTGCTTCCAGTGGTTTCTGCCAGCCTTGTTCCCCCACATCATAAATTCCTCTTTATGCTCACTCATCCCACAGGCAGAAGCCTATTCTTTGGCCTGCCTTGTCAGAAAATACACCCCATGTTGGCATGTTGGATGCTGTCCAGGCTGCCATTAGCAGTTACTGTGTTGCGTGTACCATAGCGTACACTGTAAAAGAGCACTGAATTTAAATAGACAGCAGTGATTGCACCCCTAGGTGCACATTTGTACTTTTTTACAGGTTTTCTATTGACACGTTAATTCATTCTTCCTGTGGTATTGACTCTGCAGAGCTCCCACTTACACTGTGTTCATTTCCTCTAAATGCTTCGTGTGGAGCCACTGGCTCCCAATTTATGTAATGAAGCTTTAATAGCCAATTGGAACATCCAATATCATTAACAGCCGGCGTTCGTCTCATGCACAATTCGCCTTTTTTTGATAACCAGAGGTGCCAATGTTTCATAGGTGGAATGTGTGATTAGCACCTGCTGTTTAATGTATACGCTGTCTTCTGTGGATCGTCTCACATTTTACCACATTGTTCTGTTTCACCCTTTGTTAAATGAACTTACTCATTTCACCTATTTGAAGATCTATTTTGTAAAACATTATTGACCTTTTTTTTTATTTTTTTTTTTTCTCCACATCATTCTGCACTTTTCTATATAAGTGATTATTCCATAGTTATTTTTGGATAATGCGGGGGCACTGTGCCTCTGACAATTCTTACTACTGGCTGCTTGTCATGTTAGTGATGCAAGACTTGAAACTTATTATACTGGACTTGTTGTAAATCAAAGTAGAGAGCAACGCTTAAATGTCAAAAATGGAAATGCACGATTGGAAAACAGCAGAATTGGGGCACAGTAATGTTTGATATATTTCTGCAGAAAATGATCTTCTGTATCTCTGTCATCTTGTGCGTCTTTTGCAAGGTTTATTTATTTTTTGTGTTTGATCAGATGGGAGCCCTCCATCGGTGTCATTAACTGTGCACCCTCCATGGCCTCATGCCTGCTAACACATGACACAGAATCAAAATAGAAGTGCTACTTTTTTTTTTTTTTTTTTTTCCCCTCCAGATTATTTCTGAAATTTTAAAATAACGTGAGAACATAGATGGACATTATTCAGTTGTTTACCACATTCGGTTCATGCAAGAACATGGACGAGATTTCCAACAATATCAGAGCTATATTGACTCTAACAATCACACTGCAGAAAACGATGCCACTCGGAACATGTTTGCTTTTTCCATTATGCCCTCTAATGCATATTGACAGATTCTTCTTATTTGCATTGACATTTATGTGTTTGCAATGATTACCGGTGACTGATTGGAAATGACAGAAAGCATGATTGAGACGGGAATACACTATCAGCAAAAACAACAAAATTAGGAGAAGAAAACATTAACAAAATTGTTTTCTGGTCTGGTGTGAAATCCACGGTATTTACATAAACACAATCAGCAACTTTCCTTTCAGTGTAAGCAGCTATGCATATAATATGAGTATTGCAAGCCTGTATATGCTTCCCTAAATGCTCTCATAATGACCTTAGGGGGAAGGTCTGTTCACTGGAGCAATATAAGTCTTGCCATAAGGATATGTTAGCTTTAAAATGCCTGTCAACATCTCGGGTTATAAGTGTCTCGACTCCATTTTTGCTTAAATAATATACCAAACAGTCTGTCCCCGCATCTTATCATTCCCTTTTCCAGTCGTTTGATCATGTGATCACCCGGTGGGGAGGTAGGGGGTGTCACTGTGGTAGTTGTAGTCTGGACACACCTTCTGCACCAGCTTGTAGTCGGTGCTGTAGAAGGTGATGAAGATGCAAATGACTTTGAAGGGCTTGGAGCACAGCCAGGACACGTGGCTCTGGGTCTGCTCCTGTGGGCAGCTCTGCGAGGGGTCGTGGGCACACAGTGAGTTCCTGGTGCCCTTCTCCACCTTCTCGTACTCCACCCTGCAGTTGAAGAGCTTGGTGTCCTTGGTCTCCAGGGCCGTCTGCTGTTGCTGGTGGTGGTACTGCTGGTGCTGCGGGTGGACCTGGAACTCCACAGCTTTGGTCGGAGGAACCAGTCCCACGGACACGTTGCCCTGACCGGTCGAATTGTGTCGGAAGTAGACGCTAAAGGTCCCGTTGCCATGATCGACAATTTTACCCGTGATGAGAAGGTTGAGCTTCACCGTCTTAATGTTGGAATGAAAATCACCCCAACCAAACATCTTCTTGAACTTGCCAGTCTTTACAATGGGCCTCCTTTTCGTCCTGGACCGAGGGTCGGGGGGATTGGAAACATTGTAAAGCCAGTTCCAGTGCTCCTGTTTAGAGAAGGTGTCTCCCTCATCGTAGCTCAGATCCAGAGACGTGAAGTTTTCTTTGCCATAGAGGCTCTGAGATAGCAGGCGGCTGATGGACAAGGCCTTGCTGCTTTCGGTCCAGTAGGTTTTCACTTTAGACTTTGAACTCTCTGAACTTGGTGAATCAGCACAGGTAACCTGGAAAAATAAAAAAATATATATATTTGGTTAGACATTTCAACTGGAAAGAACATAAGTGAAATCCAATACAGCAGCTCTGCCATAATTTGTACTTTTACAAGGTTACAGTTAGTCAGTTGTTAGGTTGAAACTGTCAGGAAGGTGATAATTCTACTATTAACTTAATTGAAACACGGTTATTCTTAGGTTTCTCAAACCTTAACCAGCTCATTTACGTACCTAACCAGACCTGATCCAAAACGGTGTAAGATCAGGTTTAGGAAGGTAAATTGTCCTGCTGATTGGATTATCAAATCAGAAAATGCTCTGTCCTTTTCGAGGGGCGTGTCGACATATTGTAGTTAGAAGTTCTCTAATTGGCTCGGGGGGCTATTGGGGGTTGAATTCTGCCATGGTGGAGAAGCTCAAGCTAAGGGTAGAATGTGATCGTAGCTTGGATGATTGCTCAGTCACATTTTGTTGGAGAGTTATGGCAGCTTCTCTCAAGAATCTGGCACTAAATGATAGGACAGTATGAGACATTTTGCAGGGTTGTTGATATTTTCTGCACCATATTCAGTAAATATCTGGTTTTTGTTTTAAAATCCACAGAATTAGTGGCTTGTGCAGCCTTGGTGGATGAGCCCAATCCCCCCCAAAAATGACAACCGTAGCCAATTTTTAGTTCCAGTGCAATAATTTAGAGACATGTCCAATAAAAACACTCCAATAAAATTTTTTGGAGTCCAACAGCAGTGTCCTGCCAGAGGCATTCTGAGGGCTGTACAGTTAAAATGTCTTGACATGTTCTGGGCTCCCTGTCTAACTAATGGATCCTGTAACCCACAACAAAACCTAGGCAGCGGTAAGAAAACACCAGCAATTACAGATGCTTCATCCATCCACACGCATGTCAGCACTTACGACAAACTGTGTTAATGGTGTATCCAAGTGTTACAGTGTGTGAAATGTCTTGTGCGGGGCGTCCTAATCAAGATTAAGGGTGTTCCTGAGATGAATGAAGCGCTTCTTGGATGCAGACGTGATGCAACAGCAGACTATTACCTGCTGAATGTGCCCTGAATGGATGATTAATGATTCAGTCTGTCTCCTTTTTTTTTTTTTTTTAACAATCACACAGATGAGAGCACGAAGCCTCCCCGTGCACCCCACAGAGATCCATGACAGTGATGTCCAAGCCCCAGTCGAGGAACGTGACAGTAGATCTATCTGGCCGAAGCGTTTACATTTTGTACCTTCACCCTGCGATCGATACTCTGAAAATAGGGTAGTCTCTCATTCACCAAGTTCACCGAATGACATTGTAGGCCGGAGTGTGAGTGGAGCGCTTCCTGAGTAAACTGTGGCAGGGGTTGTGGTCTTTCTGAGACGTACGCGCTCCTTTTATGCGGTGGAGTTTGAAAAGATGGCCTCCAGTTGTTTTGAAGAGGCCCCTGTGATGAATGACCTGATATGAACCATTAGTGGCATTGTGAAAAGTTTGGCTTGGTAGCTGCTACATCCTTGGTCCCTTTCAGAGTGGCCCGAACGTTTGCAGCAGGAAAAGCAGCTGCAGCTTCAGAGCACAATATTTGCAGCGACGAGGTGACGAGAAATATGGATTTTCAGCTGGAGCTTGTGCAACAGGGCAGTTAAACTGTATTAATGAACATCTCCTTTTGTCTTTCATCGCTGGAAACCAAAAACTGTCACGTTGCTTTGCTGGTGATGCATTGCAAAAAAGATAGAGTGAGTGTGAGGATGAGGGCGACTTCCTGTTCAGGATTTATTGGCACCATTATAGTCAAACATAAAGCTCCTTAGGATGTAAAAGTTCAGTGAAATAGTATCTTATAGACGGGCACGCAGCAGTAAATTTGATTATGACATTACTTTTACTTTGGGGTTTAAGAATATTTCATGTTTGATCATGTTTCATTTGAAGTTATAGTGGTGCAAATGAATGTTACTAGCTGCTAACTAACCCTAAAAATAAAGTCAAATTCGTCCGTCATGCAAGATGTTTGTTGCAAAGCGTTAATCCCCCTGCAAACTTCAACATAAACTTCATTTCTAAATTGCCTTGGACTAATAATCCAGACTGTAAAAGCATTTATTTTTTATTTATTTTTTTTAGGGCCGTTTTCTATTCTTAGTGGTTAAAAGTCTTTAGTCTCTAATGATCAAATGAAATATCATTTCCATTGTGCAGTAATTACTGATGTTTCTCAGTAACAGGGTTTCAGTCTCAAAAGAGCAGGGATTTTAGGAAACTGCTCTGAGCGGGTTTTAAAAGACTGTCAGGCTAATAAAGAGCAGTGCATGTGTAGATATTGGATTTTAAGGCGTAAATGTAGAAAATATTATATAAACGATATGAATCTAAACCTGTTTAGGATTCAGATGGTTCGGGTTTTATCCTTTTGCCTGAAGTGCCACAATTTTCTGCAACTTGAGGCTATGAATAATTTTCGAAGACGTGGTGTCACTGGATCCAGATTAGTTTTCTTCAATGTTTTCTTCCAAGATTATCAAAATTACACAGCGCATCTGCAATGCGCGCCCAGTCGTCATCAGACCTAAGTCGTTGTGTGGAAGCTCACTCTGTTGTCACCGGTGCTGTGTATGGTCCCCAAACTGTGACATGCAATTAGCTTTCATCTAAAGCACCTGACAGTCTCTGGATTAGAGCACTTGGAGGCACATTCACAGAGACCCCACTTCACGGATTAGAACCCAACCTGTAATCCAGCCCGGGGAGATTAGGCAGATCAGAGGCAGTCCTGACTAAAGCAACGTTTACATCCAGAACACCCCGACTGACTGCACCAACACTCGGAGGGCCAAGATTTACCTCTCGCCTGCTTCGAAAACATGCAAGCGAGGCACAAAGAGAGTGTGGGATGTATGAATGTGTCTGAAGGAGATACTGCAGAGAATGGAGGGAGGGCTGGATCAAGCAGCGGCGAGAAAAACAAACATGGCAGCGTAAAGGTCAACAGTCACACTTTGATAACTTTGGGTTTAACAGATATTAGTTTGTCAACGCTGGTTTTTATTAAAGATCAGGGGACAAACAATATCACCCAGAGCAGAAGTAAAAATGCCTTTAATGTAATTACTTGCAACGGTTCATCACAGGTTGTGTCCGACTATGAATTATGAGCAGTTCAACCAAAGAGTGAATTTCCCATTCGATTTCTCAGCCTGTTTAATTTCAGCATTTTCCGAAGACGAGTCAAAGTAAAACAGTCCAGCATTTTATTTTTTAAGAGAAAGCCAAACATGGGAGAATAACTCTCAGATCTGCCTCAAAGGACATTGTTGCATGTTTACTACAAATCAATAAGACTTGTAGTGAAACGTCTGATGACTGATGACTGGCCAGATACGGTGAAGTGAGCTTTTTGTCAGGTGCTTTTACTGTAAGTAGCAGAACAAGCATTAAAAACCACTGAAATGATTGAACTGAATGAACTTTGACAAAATAAATCTGCAAGACACTGGCTTCAACTTGATAAAACTGTGATGAGTTTATTAGCAGTTATTTGCCATTTTTATCCACCGGTATTATTCCAGAAAGCCTGTAGATTAATGAGTTGCAGCCCTTATACAGACAAAAGAGCCATCACTCATGTGGTTGTGCTTTGCATGATGACGAGTCGGACTCTCTGATAGTCCCCACAGGGACAAAATATGGCAATGTCTATGCAAGGAGAACAATTTTTTTTTTTTTTAATTTAGAAAAATGTGAAGCATTGAGTCTGAAAGGAAATGAATTAAGATTTTTTTTTTTTTTTTTTTTTTAAATCATCCAAATTGTGCTATTGTTTGGTCCTACTGTACTTGTTGGTACCGTTCTTGCACAGTTGGAACCCCAGGCTCGTTCACTGGCCTGCTCCTTTTATGCCAAAAATGCTTGCACACAGTCACATCTGTCAAAGGCTTGTGCAGCGAGTGACAAAATTTGAATGCAAGATTAACAGATGAACATTGAGTGCAGTGTTTTCATTCCAAGATTTGTATCTCGAAATCGTATTTTGAGGCTTTTATTGCATTGTTCAGTGTTTTTCCTACTTTTCAAACCTGTAGTTTATTATGCAGGAGTCTCCCATCCTCCAAACCCTATTTAACTGCCTGTTAATATTATTTCCAGTTTCAGTGTATGAGGCAGAATCCCTCAACACGATAACACAAACAGCATCAGTATGCAGAAGTCCTTTAGGAAACGACTCTCAGATTGCCAGATGCGGCATCCAGGCTGTTGGACAAACCTAAATGCTATCTACTCTTGGCGAGGCTGTGATAAGGCACCGGCGTCGGCTCTTTGAAACAGGAAGATAAACAACCCCGGCTTCCCTCGGGAGCTCGGAGGATATTCTATGGTCTGGACCCTCGAACAGCCAACAAATTCCACCTTTAATAGAACCACCGGAGGAGCCAGATGACTTGGCGGTGGGCTGTACACAAAACCTTGCGAGGAAGAATGAAAGTGTGTGTCACTTTTCATTTACCTGAATGCTGCGGCTGCTGTGACTGCTGTGTGGGCAAGATTTGTGAGTGCGACAGTTCTAGTTTAACAGAGTTGGAATAGAGAAGCACCGGGGCCGATGGCAGATTTGTGCTGCCACTTCTGAATCTTGATTGGCTGCTGCGTGCTCGGAGTTCGGCTGCAACGTTCAGATATTAATAGAGTTGTTGTGCTTTTAATAGTTTTCTACATCCATAAGTTAAAAAAGGAAGCTGTGCGGATTTATTTACTTTTCATATTTGAGGTATTAAAGTGATGCTCTTATCCACAGAGGCTTAAAGTGTGAGGAGCTACTGGAGTTTAACTCAAGGACAGAGGGATGTGGTGGGATCAAACCTGTGACCTTTGGGGCATGACAGTAACTCCAACCTCTGGCTTCAACATTCAGCAAAAGCTTACTTTAATCTAATTTATGACTTTCAGGCATGAGTCACAAGTTCGAGACTTCAGGAGTACAAAATATATTCCGTTATTTGGAGCCACTGTTCTGTCTTTAAGAGATGTTCCTGAGACACGAGGCTCGTTTCTGGGTTCTTGGCGTGTTTACACTCTTAGCGTGTCTCCTGACAGGGCACTTGGGGTATGATTGTCGTCACAGTCATTTACAGTGAATTTAACTTGTCTCGCCTTGTAAGGTCCCCCTGTAGTCGAGCTGATGGACCAACTAAGGGCATTTGACACCCACTAAGAGTTTAGGTCTATATTCTCCCAGTGATATCAAAGTACGGCCTGAGGGGGGGTCAGAGATGATGACAAATCAGAGAGTGTGTCAAGACACCACAGGCAGCTGTGGATGGAGCGGAGTCCTATCACTGCAGCACTGCTTTGACAGGCCAGGGCACAATTATTACCATGACTTCTGAGAAGGATAAATACTGTACGCGGACAGACTGCGGGATATTAGAGTGGGCCAGTTTGAAGAAGAAGACGGAGAAGGAGGGAGGAAAGGAAAAAAAAAAAAAAACCTAGCCACCAGTTTTCCAACTTACCCAGAGGAAAAATGCATAATCATATTATTTCACACACGACTTGGTTCAAAGGCGGCCAAAATAAGTTTGTGAGGTTCCCATGGGTCTGTCAATCTGTTGAAGGAGCTGCAGGCGAAAGCTTAGGATGCACCAAGTACGAAACAATTATGATCATCCCATTAAAGCATAGCGAAGCAATTTGGCAGCTGAGTCTGGGAAAAAAAAACCTAAAAAAAAAAAAAAAAAAACACTACCATCAAGTGATGCTGAGAGATCAGCTCGTGCTGCCATGTTCTGCCATGATGCTATTATACATATACCTCACATAGTTAAAGATTAATGTTTATCTTTATGTTGTGACAATGGGGAAGTGTGTGTTCATTAATGTTATTGCTCCAGAAATCGAAGAATCCTTGTGTTGCTTCAAAGCAGGAAGGGCTTTGTAAAGTAAGAAAAAGGGGGGTGAAATGATTAGTGTGCTTAGTCAGCTGTGAAATTGAGTTTATGGTTTTCAAGACGGTGAATTCAATTCGATAATGGGTATTAACTTGTAGAGAATAATTAATAGTAATTGACTTCTTTCCATCACTATGCAAATTAACCACAGATAACACCACGGGAGTTTTTTAAGGCCAGTCGAGTTTGTGGGGATTAAGTTTATGGAATATTTGTTGGAGACAGGACTGGTTCCTGCTCTGCTTTGATTGCTTTGTTGACAGATTTATCAGTGGGTGAGGGGTTACTGTTTCTCCGAGGATTAAAGGAATTGGGTTGTCACAAACTGTCAAGGCACTGAGTTAGGAGCATTCTGGTGTGTTTGTCATAATGGGCTCAGGCTTCTCTCCGCCGAACCCGGAGATCTCGTCGTACTGAACCAAACGTGTAAAATGGAAGAAACGAGTGGGGGGGGGGGAAATGCAACGTAAAGGAAGGACTGGATGGACGGTGCGTGGGTGGATTTGTCAAGATGCAGATTTGGGTTTAGAACGAGCCAATGCACGGAGCAGTTACATTTGTCATCACGTGTGTCACATTTTAGGAAATCACATTTAAAAACATGTTTAAACTGTCTGAGGGGAAACAAATCAAATCGGAGAAAGAAAACGCTTCTTAGAAAATCTACATTCTCAGATTATGAGACAGAGCTGAACTTTGTCACAGTAGCATTTCTTGTTGTTTTTACCATTTGAGGTCCTTCATCTAAAACACACTTGTCCAGATGTCTCTTGGCAGACTTAACAAGAGCAAACACCAATTCTAGAAATCAGATATTTCAAGTGAAGGAAATTAAAAAAGGTCAAATCAAAATGACATTTAACTCACCAGCGAGATGAATGACAGCAGCACAGCGGTAGCCCACAGACATGTGGTCTTCATGTCTCTTTGTGGAGTGTCTCCCCTCATGTCAAACTGTCCTCGATCTTCACAAAAGAATTAGAAACCGAAACAGAAAAATCTCCTTCTGACGGAGCTGGAATCAGCAGCCGAACTTGAGGAGCAATAAAGAGTGAGGGAGATGGTCCTGAGGCGAGAGAGGGCGCAGATGAATCTTCTGTCTCATTCAGTAGGGTCAGATGTCTACTGGCAAAACTGTTCAAAGGACTACTGGGATGTTTCTTTTTTGAGGTGGTGGGGGGGGGGGGGAGTGTGCAGGATTTGTAGGCGCTGGGGTGAGAACGGAGGTGTTTGTACATCTGAGTGTCAGTGTGGAGGGATGTTTTATATAGCACGCTCTGAGGTTCACACACAGAGAGAGAGAGAGAGAGAGAGAGGGGTGTGGGGGGGGGGTGGTTGAAGGGATGGAGAGAGAAATAAGAGTCTGAGAGGAAGGGGGGAGCAGAGAAGGAGGTTCACAATGTAGAGCTTTCAGAAGCAACTTTTCTTTTAATGTCGTCAGGGGCTGACATCTAGTGGCCGTGAGCTGCAGAGGCTTTTCTCCGACCTGCAACATCCATTTTTTTATTTATTTATTACAGCGACACAACAAATAGAGAAAAGTACTTCGGTAAAGTGTTTTTATTATTTTGGCCACGCAAAAATAAATTAATCGCTTTTTTAATTGTAGAATCTAAATATCCAGAAGTTAAGTCCCGACTTTTTTCTTCATTTCAGTGAGTAGCTTATTCAGTCTTGATATACTGTGTGAGGTAAGTTTGTGCCTGACTGTGCATTTGTGATGAAGCCTTTTTTTTTTTTTATCAGCTTGTGAACAAACTCCAAATCTAATCACTAGCAGTCACAGTAGTGCTGTCCTGTAGTATCAGAGCTGAACCAGCGCCAAAATCATTAGATACAGATAATTTACTGGGGATTTCGTCAGACTCTCCCTTTCTGGCAAATGACATCTTTCAAACTCCATGAAAAAGTTTATTTTGTTAAATATTTGAAGAGAATAGTTCAAATGGGGGAAAAACACATTTCACTATATACACAGCTACATTAAGTTTGAATCCAAATCTACAACCTCTTTGTGTTTAAATAACATTTCATGTTTTTCTGGCAAATCTTAAAACTATAGTCAGGTGCCCGTGAGAACACTGACACCGATTTTATTAGTTATATTCATAGCGGCAATTAAAAAAACTGCACCTGTTGTGGTTTAAGTGGAAGGATATATGTTTATCAGATGATAATTATCAGAAGTCATCCAGCTCAGCCAGACTAGTGTTAACACACAAGTAGTTGTAGTTGTTCCTGTATGAACATGAAGGGATTCACTCTGGTGTCCTTTTACACATTGAGTGACTTGTTTCATTAGTTTTCTGCCTTAAAGGACAAATCTTGACATTCTTCATATTGTCAACAAATCACATGAAAAGTCCAAAACCAAATATGAAGAGATCCTTCTGACAAACACCGTGTAGCTGAAAGCTTGTCGTTGCTCTGTGCCGTAGAGGAGTTGTTCATAATCTGCCGACCTGCTGATGTCTATGTGATGCTGATTAGTTTAGATCTTACCCACTGCTGAAAATGGTCCCCAGCAAATACACAAAATCGTTAGTTGTTTAACTTACTGTAGATCGACACATAGTTATGGGAAAAAATGCAAATGTCAGCATTGGTGTCAAGAATCCATACATCATGTGATAACTGAGCAATGGACTTTTTTTATGGGATTTGTTGACCGTAAGCAAACTATACAAGAAATGATCAGATTCTTTTCTGTCGTAAGCAGAGAAAAGTACAAAAACGACACAATAACTTTATTGTTGTGTGTTTACAACCATTTCCTTATTTATTTTCAGTAATTCTTGCCATACATGTAAACAACCTGTACAAAACGGCCGAGCCTTCATCTTTTTCTGGTTCTTTTTTTTCTGTCCTTTTTGTGTTCACACCATACAATTTGCATAACAACAATCAGCAATATCATACACCCACTTTGCAATATTCAAACTAAACATTTTCTGTGCAATACAAAATAAATGTACACATACTTAAATTTTTTTCTCTCGCCCCCCCAAAAAATTGCCGTTATTTACAAATCCCACAACAAAAAGTAAACATTCTCCACATCTGTTTGCTTTTACGTCGAACTCAGCAGAAGCATGTTCTCTTATTAATGGGTATAATTTCTTTTTACTGATTTTTTTTTTATTTTTATTTTTTTACTATATATCAACTCATGTAGTGTGACAATAGAGCACCTATGATACGGTTACTACATGAAAATTAAAATTAAAAAATAAAAAGCCGGAATCATTACTGAAATCTAAAGCAAAATTTAGTATATTAAAGCCTACTCCTAAAGTGTATGTTTGCCCCATTCAAGTATGTAAAAACTGTAGTACAGGACAGTTAGTAGTATTGTCAGTAAGGCAGAAATGACATTTATGACTAATCGTCTTTTAAATTTATTGGTCTCTTATTCTTTAGTCACAGCAAAAAAATAAATAAAAAAAAAAAATTTCCACAATGTAATACTGTAGGTAAAAAAAGTAAAGAATCTTAGCAGGTGATTCGTTCAAAGAAATCACCTGTTGACAGTTGAACTGTATCTGGGGAGAAATAAAGTAACACTAGACAAACTCTACAAACCACAAAAGGTACTTTACTACAACCAAAAAAAATTCAGTTGCGAGAAATAAAATCTATACATATGAGATTCACACCTGTGTTGTATGTGACACATCTAGACGTCTTTTCCTCTTGCCGCCGTTTTCTTTTGAATGTTCGGGTGTTGACCTCAGCTGTTCCTCTGCTCTGTGGTTTTGAATGTGGAAGAGGCAGTGTTTTATGGCAATAGAAGGTAGAAGTCACATGTGCATATCATGCTGCACTAATATAGTGCAATGTAGTGCCTGTAACGAAGCAAGGTGGAGGCAGGCAGTAGGTTCCAAGAACAACTGATGGCAGGCTACTCCTCCATCAGCATCATATGGATGAGTTTATCCCACAAACACAGGCCTGTGTGCCTCTGATTCAAGCAAAAGAATAAAAAAAAAGAGAAAAAAAATGGCTCTCTTTTGTTCAAGACTGTAAAAGAGATTTGAGTCAAAACCCAGTTGAGGATTGAGAAAAAAGGAATCCAAACCTTTTTATGGAGATTGTCCTCTCCCTCCTCCTCCTCCTCTTCCCGGTGACTTTTGGCAACGTATGAACAGTCAGAGCATCCTAAGCCTCCAGCTACTCAGCATTTTTAGGGACAAGCAGCAAAGCGCGAGGGAAGAGTTGGTCTTTACAGAATGTGGACGTGTAGGGGACAAAAAAAAAAGGCATATAATTGAATAAAATGGAAATCTTGAAGGCTCTTGCAAAAGAAAAAGGAAAAAAAAAACGGGAATGAATGCAGCTCTACTCGAATGGCCAAACCCTGCTCGTGTCTTTAGCTGCTGTGTGATGTGTCCATTCACGCTGCAGACGTCCATGTCCCTCACTGTAGCGGTGGGATGAAGTGGGTCTCTTTGACAGGTGAAATGCTTGGTTAAGTGTCTCCTAGAGGACTACATATCCGTGTCCCCATCGTAGGCGAGAGTCAGAGGTTTTAATCGGTTGTTCTGTTGCCTCTGTCTCTGAGGTCTCTTTGGCTTTTTGCTGTGTGGAAACATTAAAATGGAGTCAGACAAAGACAAAAACCATAAATAATCACACTGGTAATGAAGTCTAAATACTGTAGTTGGGAAACTCAAAATGCTCACGGCACCTTCCAAATCAACTAAAACAAGTTACGACATTAATATTTACTGTTACCAAACAAAGCTTTGGAGGATTTAACACAAATTTATTTAGCACATCAGATTTTTGTTCCTGTCCGCTGCAATTATCCTATTTAAAGCAGAGCTTCTAATTAGTCCGAATTAGTGATAATCACTACAAAAATGACAAAGATTTTTAAAGGAAAAGACATGATTCTAGTTTAAGATGCTATGAAAAGACCAAAACTAACGATGTTTAAGCCTGTCAGTACTTCAAGCCCAGCGGTTCCTTCTGATGATGAAACAAAACCATTAAACGTTTTCATTACTAAAGTTCAGCGATATCCTTCACCTCCAGGAAACTGCAGTTTGCCCAACTCTTTCATCGAGGGCTGCAGCGCTGCTAGTTTTGGAGCTATCCCTGCCCTCCCCCATGCTGATATTACCTGGATCAGGTGTGCTAAGTCGGTCAGCAATGGGTAGTGCTGGAACAGCTGGAAAACGAGCAGAGCTGAGGCTTCGACGTCGTGGAATAACTACCACTGCTTTAATGGCACAGACAAGATTTGTCAGAAGAAGCAATTCACTGTTGGTTTTGGTCTTTTCGTAGAGAGTCTTTTCTAAAGACGACGACAAAAACACAGATAATCACCAGACTTAAGCCAGAATTATGCATCTTCAAAGATGCACATAAGGGTCTACATGTGCAGAGAAGCGTGTTGCGGGTTACTGGAGGTCACTGTCGGCTCACAGAGGAGCAGCCATCAAATTCCTAAAACAGGTGCAGTCCTGCATGTCAGGAGGCTGCTTAGAAATGAAGAGGAAAATGGAGCAGCTAGAGAATAGAAAACTAAATTCCTCTTCAAAGTTTCTTCCCTCCATTTATGTTGGTAAATCTAAAGATTTCTACTGGTGCATCAAACCTACGCAGGCTCTTTGACTGGTCTAGGCCATTGTGGGCATTTACACTCGTCTGCATTTTTGATTTTCTACAAACACCGGTGACTGAAACCGAGCGGATAATGTTGAGCTGGAAGTAACAGATGTTGAACAGCAGTTACTTTTTACACAGAATCTACGTAAGACCCAAAACCTAATTCAGGCTCCTCTTCACCTCACACATTACTAAGGTAAAGTGGTTGCAGTGAAGGAGCAGACTACTGACTCCACCAAAACGTACTCAATAGCAGCCAAAGATAATCCGGGTCACGGGTTTGGGATCGGGCTAAGCTGTGGTTGAAGACAATAAGCCCCCGAAACATTCCAAGAAAACTGACAATTTCCAGCTGAGGTCAAGAGTCGACCATCTTGTCAGCAGTTTATGATGTTTGTCTGCAGGCAGGTGCCCTGCTCAGTAGCCGACTGTAATGATTTCTATACACTGTCCCTGGTGGACTCAGTGATGCCCGCATACATTAATTTAAGTGCAGCACAGAGAACAGGAATCTGGCTTCATCGGTAACCCGAGACCTATAAACCAGTATCAACTAGTCAAAGAATAATTTCTTTTACATGAACTACTGGTTGACAGTGTGGAATAAACACAGATTGTTTTCATGAATAAGAGCAGATATGTCCAGACCTAGAAGCGTTAGAGGTATTAGTCAGTTAATTTGCATGCAAACTCTGTGCACATGCCAGACATTTGTTACTTTCCCTTTAGGGAGGAAAGAAAATCTCCCTCAGAGGAAGACAGCATGATTTATAAGAATTATTTAGAAGCTCAGTTATTTTCTATCCTCTAGAAAATGGTTGTGAAAGACAGTAAACCCAATACTTATGTGTGCTGTCATTTGTATTATCATTTTTGTATTATTCCAATCCAGTACGTCTACATTTGGAGGACAGTCCAATTATCAAATCTAACCATGGAAACCTTTTTTCCCAGAACTTCCCAAAGCCTGAGAACAGAAAAATGTTATGTAATTATCTCTGGAGAGTTCAGATGCTTCAAAAAGAAAATTCTGTAAAGGACAATCACAAAAGCACTTGGGGGAATTTTCTCTGATGAAAAGATGAGAAAAAAGATACACACACAAAAAAAAAACTGTAAACCCTTAATTTTCTCAGAAAAATCATCCTGTTTCTCTGGCTCACAAACACTACTAAGAATACGACTAAAGCTCGAACCTTAATGTGACTTTAAATATGTCTTGTCTGTCCATCATTCTAGCATCTAAATTAATTATATTAAAAAAAACATTTTTTCCTTAATCACCTAATTAAAAATGATCAGAAGCTAATGTTACTTAAACTGAGATAAAAATAATTTTTGTAAAGTAATAGAAATGATCATGAGCTCCTAAAATGACAGGACATGGAGGGGACGTGTTGCTCTACTAGCTCATTTGGCCACAGGATGGCAGTGTGACATCAGGCTAATGAAGCTCACTCACTTCAGCATCTACACATTTAAATTTCATTTGTGGTACAGAAACGAATCCCTGCAGTAATATTCAGATGTCTCCTGTTTTCCATCCAAATTATGTTACAACTATGTCAAATGTCAATAATGCTAAGTTGTTTCTCTGCTGTACAAAGTTACAGTCATACTGACATATCCAGCAGGATGTAATAACACAATACAGAAGTACAAATAATAATGTAGACTGTGACATTACATACTATGTATTGTGCTTGTAGTAATTTGAAACAGTACATGAAGTATTACAGGGATACTATGCTATGTTTACCTACTCATTTACTGTTTGCACCTCCTTGTGAAGGACCCATTGCTGATAATGTGGCCACTCTACTCAATATTCATTGTTTTGATAATGAAATGTCAGAAACAAGTGAAAATGCTCTTCATACGCTTGACGATGACTTCAAATGTTGTTTTGTGCCCAAATGTGGTGAGTTAACTAACACAACAAACTGGAAACAGAAATGTTTGGCTGAAGAAGATTATTAGTTTGTTCTTCTATGGACTGATGAATTGACTACTTGCAGGCTTAATTTCTTACACGTTCATATGTGATTCTAAATGTGACAGACGTGATTTTCCACCTCTTACGCCACCAGACGCTCTCAATTAATATAATCTTTATGAAAAACTAAAAGGCTTTTTTTAGCCACAGAAATGGGGAATTCTTGCCAAAAGGAGCTTTAGCCAGTTATACTGTTTACAACACTTGTTGCTGAGCCAGAATACACAGCAATCACTGTCGCCCAAGCTGCAGTCGTGCTGCAATCTTCTCTCTCTTCATCACCGTGGAAGTGTTTTCTAACTAAATCCACAACACTACATTTTTGTTATCACACCCAAGACACGGAGCAGGTTTCTTCTTTCTGCTGAACAAAATGTACCAAATTTAAACTCTTCTTGCTTAAAGAATAAAAAAAACAAGCCTGTAATTTAGTTTTTTTAAAAACACTTAATTGTTTGCAAATTTATCCAATAAAATGTAACTAACTACGTTGACATACCACATTGTTTCAAGCTAGAAATGATGTAAAGAATTCTCTTTACGCAGAGGGGATTATCCATCCTCCCGTGACCCAGATCCATTGAGCAGCACTGGCAGCGTTGCAGAGATGTTCACTGCTAAATGTTTTTGAGCAGCGCTTGCACGTCTAACCAACTAGAGAATGTCACATATTTCTGCTTGTTTTAGCACGTTTGCAGGTTCTTGCGTATTGCAAATTGATTTTAACGACAAACTGAAGGGTTATGCAGAGCATTGTGCAGCATAGCAGCGCTGGACAATGCTCACTGGGTTGATTTAAGTCTAAAGCCACTTGCTAAAGTTGCATTTTGTAGCTTTAACTACAGTTTTGAGATGGTTGTACTTGTTATTTCTTTTTTTAAGCGACTTTTATTTATATTTCAAGGGAGATAATTTTGTAATTTTACTATTGTGGTATTTACTCCAAGCAAGACTGTGAATAAATGGCAAAGGGGCTTAAATGTCCTACTGTGTTGGGTTGGTTGATACTTCCATCATTGTGTATCAGTACTCTGTTAGTACTTACTGCGTCCGTAAGCAGTATTGTGACACACAGGTAAATTTAAAACAAAGTACCGAACACTGTTTCCTATAATGATGACTCTGCTATAAATGCTGCTCAGACTCCTGGTGATTTTATTTCCTGTAGTTTGAAGCATATATTAAAGGCTCCTGGTGTAAACACAATCAGATATGGGTCACTTTTCAAAGTAGGTATAAACTGGGTTAAGTAAAAGCTTGTAGGCAGAACAATCTCAGCTAAAGACTTTGTATCTAAACAGGACAAATAGAGACTGGTGAGTGGACTACGATACAATCTACAAGGGCTGAAAAGACAACATTCCTGGGTGGTTTGTCCTCACCTGCACCTGCAATCAGCTAGTCAGACAGGATATGTGACACTTTTCACAGAGAAAGGTGGGGGTGGGGAGGGGTAAACCCTTTGCATCCTTATTAGCTGCTGCTGTTGCTTTGAGCCAGCTCTTGGCAATTGGGACAGGTGTAACTCATCTCATGTGCATTCTGGCCCATCCAGACCGCCGTCCCGTTGGCGTCAGACTCTTGGGCCTTAAGAGAGTGATGCACCTTGGCACAGTATTTGCTGCTCTCGCAAGAGGATGGCATGAAGGAGGCAAAATCAAAAAGAGACGACTGATGTGAGGGAGAGGATGCGTCAACTCAAACTGGTGGGAAAATGAAGAGGGTTTGGTTTCATGAATGAGGATGATGGTAAAATAGGGGAGATTAAACTGGTCAACTCACCAAGCTAGGTATATCATAGACACTATGAAAATGAGGAGCACAAAGGCTCCGGCTGCTACACCATACACCCACATCTTCAGCTTCCCATCTGTGGAGGAGGAGGCGGCTCGTCAGTTTCTGTTTACATTTCAACATGGCACCAACAGCCACTTAAAGCTCCAACAGTTTATTCTGTTAAAGCTTAAAGGGAACTGCAACACATTGGTACAATAGCTACTTTAATTTTTATCTAACACTTTATAATAATACAGCCCACGGTTTACAGTGTCATTTCATGATATACATAAAGTGAAACATGGACATTTTAGCTAAAAGGAGAAATATTTCATCCGCAATGTACCGATTTTTTATTTCACAAAACTTAAACGTAGATTTAAAAACCTCAGTTTGAGTGTAGCTTGTGCTGAAATCTGTCAGTGTTTTGCTTCAGCCGATTTGGTCGGACAGAAACCAGATTAACAAGTGCAAAAGGCACCTGGGCTTAGTAATAAACCTGTCACAGGGAAAAGGCAAACATTTCTACAGAGATCAGCATGTGCACTGGAATCGGTCCTTGGTCCTCCTCATGCTGTAGTTGTAGTTTTCCCCTGTTCTGTAGACACAGCATGTAGAAGACACTCTGCTGTACGGACCATAAAGCTCCTTCAGGCAAATCTGTGATACTGGGCTCAATAAATCAACTTCAACTCAAGACTTTCTTCATATTTACAAGGATCAAACAGGTCCTTCTTCTGCACGAGTACTTTTCATAGGTGTGCTAAATATTGTGGTTACTAAGGAAAACACTAGAAAGCTACTTATAATAGGCTATTTTGACATTTGAGGAAATGTGCTTATTTTCTTTCTTGCCAAGAGATAAAAAAGAAAATTAGCATAGTTTAGCATGAAGTCTGAAAATGTAACTAATGGTTATTTTTGTTATCGATGATTAATTATTTTCTTCATTATTTGACAACATTAAAGGACAAGAACTTTTAACTTTTAGAAGAATTAGGCAGAGCAGACAGCACTGATTCGGATTCACAAGTTAGTGTGAAACCTTACCTTTTGCTAACTAGAGGAACAATTACCCTGTATGTTTGAATTTTATGCTTGAAAAATGAACAACTCAAATAGTAAATTACGAACATAGTCTTACGTCAATTTTCAACAGATCAACTAATCATGCAGGGCTTTCAACTGCCATAGTGCCAAAATATTTTTTTATCAGATTTGCTTCTGTGTATTTGTACCCAGCAATTACTAACATAACACAGCGTAGTAGGTTTATTTATTCATTTCTCCTTTCAATTAAAATCCCAAATTGTTAATCATATTTATGTTTCCCCACTGCACCAACATTCAAGTATTAGTAGGAGCCATACAACAATATTGCACTGTAATTCATGGACAGTATTAAAAACTGCTACCATCATTTTCTTTGTGAGAAGGCACAAACGAGCAATTATTGGGAATATTAACATTACTGTATGAAGTGTTTGCTCCTGACAGACTTTAACCAAATCTTCTCTGTTCTTTTGCAAGGTTTCTTTTACTGTCAGTCAAAACACTCTGTGCAAACAGTTCTCAAAGGTTAATATAGCAGCAGTAGTTGGGAGTAAGTGGGAAGATTCATTCATGCATCTGAGGAGACGTTTGCTAACATGTCTAATAAATAAGAGGCCAGTTTTGGTTAATGCCCAGTTTTAAGAACAAATGCATTAAAGCTAATTAATAATTACATCCTGCCTAACATAAACTGCAGTAACGTACATTCTGCTGTTGCCAAGTGAAAACCTCGCAGCTTCATGACTCAACTGCACGTCCAGGATTACGTGGTGCTCTGCAGAAAATTCTACAAATGCTGGGCTTTTAAAAACCTTTTCCTTTTAGATGAACTAAAAAAGAAATGGAGGACACTCTGGTTTCTGACATATGTTGTACACAAATAAATAAATACTGCAAATGGGAGCTTTGCCGAGTATGTGCTGTGTTTAGCTGACCACTGTCTGCTCTCGATAGGTTGATTGACTGACTGCCTTTTGGTTATCGTTACAGGCCGTTTGTGGCTTTGCTTCTGTAAAAGACGAAGACTGTTAAGGTGGTATTTCCCAAAATAAAAGCCAGCCAATGTTCATATGCGTCTGACTTCCTCCATGTTTGTGTCTACAGCTTCTGTAGAGTACATTAAGGCTGGGCTACCTACCCAAAGCATGACAGTTTAAGAGATTAAAAGCTTTGCACTTCACAGCAACAATTTTTCCAACTCCATGTGTGTCCTGTAGCTTTGTGAACATGAATGTAGTTGAAAACAATGTGTATTTTAACTAATCAGAGTGTGAGGTGGTCTGACCTGGTCCATAGGGCTGCAGGTACCAGGTGCGCCCGGCGCGCCCAGGCTGGATGGTGGTGGGCTGTGTGGGGTTAATGGCACGACTGGTCTTCACATCTCCCTTCTTGTCCCCTGCTGTGGGGATCTCCAAGACTGGGATGGGTGCACACTGGTCCAGCTGCCCAGTGGGTGACAGCACCTCTGTGAATCCCTCCTCACACATGCAAATACCAGTCTGCAGGGGGCAGCAGAGAATCACGTTTGGTTTAAGCAGCAGTACAGTATATCAAAGGGGTGTAGAGCAGCGTCAGGATGGAGCGAATTTAATCTAGAGGATGAAAGAGACCCTGCACCTTGGTACAGTAGGGGAACTTATCTGTCAGAGTTTGATTTAGTCACTGTCCTCAGTTGACATGTGCTGACACGTCTCTTATTCTTTCAATCTACATAAAAGCATCAGCTTCCAGAAAAAAACGAAACATTTCAAACCACGTTTTTGACCTGTTGGCCTCATTTTCATAAACTGTATTTTCTGCTAATACCTGTTTCCAATCTATGAAACAAGATGGCATTAAACTGTGCTGTATTTTTACCTTCTTTTTAAAGCCATGGTCAAACGGCTGACCGTAGACCTGCTGCTCCACATAGTGACACACTTTCTTCCTTGCACGTTACACGCCTCGCTCATAGGCATTTTAACGGTAATGGGGGGAAGGGAAGGTGCTGAGGTTGGACATCCAAAACTCACTCACAACAGATTATAGGGTCCACTGACCTAAAACACTCGCAGTCTCATTTCACAATCTTGTAATAGAGTTCAGGAAAGTATCCAGACCCCATCACCTTTTACACACTTTGTGTTGTACATTTAGTTTGAAATGGATAAAATTCACAGAGTTTGAAGTCCACTTGGTTTTGTCTCTACAGGTTTTAAACGTCTGGAATTTGGCAATTCATCAAAAACTGAGAAAACTTTGAGTTTCTTGTACATAGTTATGAAGGACACAAACCAGACATAAAAAGGTCCAAGAATTCATATTGCACGTTCATGATCGTGATTTGGTTTTTGTGCCAAGAAACTCACTCACCTCTGCACTAAATTGTGGGGATGGATGGATTGAACAAGGGGTATAAAACTACAATTTCTTAAGCTCTGAGTGTTCCCACGAGCACAGCAACCTCTATTTGTAAAATAGAAAGCATTTTTAACCACCAGGAGCCTTCCCAGAGCTCGTTGCCTGGCCAAGCTGAGTAACTGGCCAACAAGGTCTTTGGAGGTGACAAAGAACCAAAGTCCTCAGCAGAAATTTCAGCAAATGTTCAATCGGGACTTTAAAGGCAGGTTAGCTAATGGACTTTTGAGAAAAGAAAAGAGAGGACACGACAACAAACAGCATTTCAATTCTGACTCCTGATTTGTTATCTGATGACATAACAATTTTAGTCCCAACACTATTTCTGGTAAACATCTGGCACAGCTCATCACATATGTGAAGTACACAAGCAGATGAATAAAGATTGGTTAGAAATGGGCGAAATACTGTATGAATGCAGCTAAATCCTCAAAGACAACCTTCTCCAGAGTGCGTGAGACCTGAGACTGAGACAACAATTTAATACAACCATGACCTGACATGTCCACAAAAACTGGAGTGAATTCAGTCTCTGACTGCCCTCAAGTTTCTCAGCCAAATCCCAAACTTCAAAACAATAGCACATCTGTGTCGCAACCCAATGACCGTTCAGGCACTTCCAGAAGAGTCCACGAGGAAGAATTCGATAAACTAAATCTTGGTAAGAGAACCTTGTAGAGACTTATCCCAGAGGACTTAAAGCTACTTGCTGCCAAATGAGTGAATTCTGGATGAAGAAATGTTAGAGAGTTCAGTTTCTTCTTGAAACATGTTTTTGCTGGTCATTATGTGTCATTGGGCTTAGACTGAAAAACAAAATGGAAATTTTATCAATGTAAAATAAATCTGCAACACAACAAAACGGTAAAAAGTCTACAGCTTAAATTCCAAAGAAGTTGGGAGGATGTGTAAATGCTGATTCATGTGTCAGTTTCAACATCTGATATATTGTTTATGTTCTGTTGTTATTAAAATATTGGCTGAGGAGATTTGCAAATCCTGGGATTCTGTTTTTATTTACATTACCATCAAATACTTCCAAATGGTAAAATGTCTCAGTTTCAACATCTGATACGTTTATGTTTTAATGTATATGGGTATATATAATATATATGGGTTGATGAGATTTGCAAATCATTGCATTCGGTTTTTATTTAAGTTTTACACATCGTCCCAACTTCTTTTGGAATTGGGTTGTCAATAATTTTGGAAGCCACTTAACTTGAAGTTGGGATTTCAACATTATAATGTTTTAAGTTTTTGTTCAAGCAGATTTAAAGAAGATAGCTGATGTTTATGGTGAAACATTTCCTGGTATAATACAACATAAACATAAACACCACTACAGATTTTTGCCTCAAAATTATCATTAGGTTTATACAACTATTTGAACATTTGAACTGAGCATTACAACCCTTGTGACTATAGCACTTATCATGGGATTGCTGTATAAAACCACAATAGTTTGAAACTGACCGATTATCATGCAGATCCAGATGCTGAACCAGTGACCTCGGTGGTCCTAAGCGTACTTCTCATCAGATCATTCTGACCTGCTTATTCCGAGTCTGCTTGCTCGAAACAGCCAGTACAGCTGACCAGCACCTTATATTGCCTGGACAAAATTTGTTTAAATACTATACAAGCTATTAAAATGGATAAACTTTTGAATTTACCAGCTGATGCATCTTATGGACAAGAACCTCTTTTCTTTTTAGGTTTTACATCTTTATGCTGCCATAATTGAATTTCCTGCTGCATTTAAATTCAATTCTGACAGCAGTGTGTCACAGCGAGTACTGAGGCTGCCATTCATCTACAGAACCTGTGCTTTCAGGTTTATGTCTTTTTATTGGTTTTTATTGTGTGTTTTTGTCCCAGAATCAAATTTTTCTCTCTAAGCCTGCTCTTCTTATTTCATTTGAGGTTAAATTGGTGATATGAGAACAAAGAGCGCCCTACCTCACTGCAGAAAGACTTTGACATGAGACAGGGAGGGTCACAGGAGCTGTTGTCTGTTGGAGGGTTCATTGGAGGACAACCTTCTGCAGATTAAAAGACCACTGAATCAAACAGAGTACATCAAGATCTTACAGGAATTCAAGAAATGAAACATTGTCTGTGTCCTGGTGGATCCTCAGCTCTGTTGCTAAAAACTAGTATTATCTCCAAAAAGTAAAACAACATTTTCATATTTCAT
Source organism: Channa argus (assembly GCF_033026475.1). NCBI lineage: Eukaryota > Metazoa > Chordata > Actinopteri > Anabantiformes > Channidae > Channa > Channa argus. The sequence continues at coordinate 4,238,875 of NC_090203.1, read as the reverse complement.
TACAAACTCTGTACATTCATATAGTTCATACAGCTGATCTAGTGAGATTTTTTATTTATTTTTTTTAACTATTTTTGGTGTGTTACCACATGCTCATTTTATGCAGAAGAACAGCTGCACAGGCAGCCATCACCCACCACCTTTGCTTTTTATAGAATGAGGTCCCTTGTTTTTCAGGCCTGGGTGTTAGTTCTGACATGTTTGGTGTAAATTTTAGACTTGGAGCTACTGCACCCTCCCACTTTTTCATTTTAAAGGTAAATGAAGATATAAAATGTTTTATCACCCCTTTAAAAATACTAAAACAAGTCTAAAGTGAATATTCTGACTGCCAGAAAATTAATCTGTAATTTTGATAATCAATTAAGCATACAACTGTTTTTTTTCCCCTGTGGGTCCAGCTTCCAGTTTTTTAGTCTTCTTTGATAAACAGTACAGTGGTTCTTTTGTGTTGTTGCTCTGACAAAATATCAGTTTGGATTTGTCAGTTTTAGCAGTTAGAAGTTGTGATGATGTGATCAAATCCATGATGTAAAATAATCACCAGAATAAACAATAAAAAAAATGAGTAGTTTTTGCTCTAATATCTTTTAAGTGGCCAAAATTAGGTTTGGAACTGCTGGTGTAGGTCATGAAGGTTCAATTTGTAATTCGTTGATAAGAGGCCAACGCTCAAGACTGTGTACGGTCTGTTCTGTCCACTGTTCCTTACTGGTAACGTTCAGTCCATCTGAGCGCTGGCACCAGATGAGTGGTCGCGTGGAGTTGGGACGAACGCTGCTGAACCATTTGTACTCATAACACTCACCCCCTGAGAACAAAGTAAAAAAAACAAAAAAAACAATCAACAGCTATAAAGACGGTGGGAGTCTTCAGCAGAGACCATTAATCATATGGGTGACGGCTTAATAAAGCAGCTGCTAAATTATGACTGTATAATAGGCTGCTGTCATATAATATCACTGTCCTCACAGAAGGGTCCAGTCAGTGTTTTAATCTTCAGTAAGAGCTTTTGCTTAATGACTTTCTATCAATGCTATTATGACTTTATCAATATCTCCATCAGTGCAGCAAATGACCATATTTCCCTATAGAGTCCTGTGTAACTAATCATCTGTCCAGCCCATCCAGCTACCGTAAATGAACAATTTAACCTTGAACAAAAGAAAGATCTATTCTCCGCAGGCCTGGGTACAGTATCTCTGTTGCAGTCGATGGCCCAGCTCTATCTGTAGTTTTCACAAGACTATTTGCCTGCAGCTCAGACGATGTTCATAAATTTTCCCATTTCATCTCTTTTTTTTTTTTTTTTTAAACCAATTTTTTGGGGAAACAGTGCCTTCAGCCTCAGCCTCACTTTGTATTTGCTGCTAATAAATGTTACCACAACACACTGAACCAAGATGGTGGACATGGTAAATAGACACTGCTGACTATTATTATTATGTTTGCATTCTTGTTGTGAGCACATCCTCATAGTGCTAAAAGATGTTACTGTTAACATTGATGCTCCAATATTTGCGGTGAAATCCTCCTCGTGCTTTTCTGCTTTTTTTTTTTTTTGGTCCTTGCACATGATGTTTGTTTACATCACATTTGTTACTGAGCAACTGAGAGAAGAAGATCAAACTTAACTCTTGCTCAGACTCGTCCAACGTGCAAAGTCCTTGAGTACTTGCTTTTATGGGCTGCACTGAAGCAAAATCATTCTTTTGTTTTGGTTTTGTTTTAAAATTTCATTGTGTACGTAACAGACAGAACACGTGGTAAGATTTTATATACAGTAAAGTGTGTAATTAGGACAGAGCTTTGTTTTTTTGCTGTGTCCCCAGCTGCACTCTTATTCACTACCATCCCCCCTCCCTCAACTCTTCACCTCCTAGTTTTTCTTACTCCTGACTGGGCCACTCTTCCCCACAGCGCCTTGAGTGATGCTGTGAAACCAGGTCAGGACTGTGCAAACTGCTGTGGGGGTGTGTACAGTAGCTAGGGAGGGAGGAGGGGAAGAGTGGGAGACAGGGGAGGAGGGGATGGGAGGGGCTGTATGCTTCACACAATGAGTCTATTTTGATATGTTGAGCTGTTGTGGCGGTCGCAGCCCAAGCTGCATCTAATGGGTGATTAGAGCCTGGGGAGCCACAGAGAGCACAACAGTAAATGACGGTTGGGGGTTTCCTTCACTTGGAGGTCTGACTTGAGAAATCCCATGTGGGTGAGTGCAAATTAAGCCTGTGTACCGAGGGAAAACAGAAAGTGATGGTGTCATGTTTGGGACTTGGAACCAAAGGGGTCAATGTTGTCACCTCACAGCAAGAAAAATCTTCATCCAATTCCTGTCAAAAATCCAAACATTCCATCAAAGAAATGTTTTTTCTGAGCACTAATTCTTTTGCTCCGCTTTTCTCAGACAGTACAAACGTGCACCTTTCTGATGGATGGGAGACTAAATAGCCTACGGGTACAACCCTCAATATATGTGACTTTCTCGTTCGCTTTCTGACGCACTGTCAAGCGTTTTACCATCTTCCAGCCTCAGTGATCATGCATATTAGAACCACCTGGGGAAGGATCTAAACTAATTTACAAAAGTTTGGGGCACCCAGCTAATTTGCATTCAATTAAAGTTCAAATTTCAGCTTTGTGAAGCTTGCAGCAGTCACTCACCAGTACAGGGCTGTGACTCCCACGCCTGGTCTGGACAGAGTTGCAGATTTTCTGGCTCCTGGGCTAACACGGCTCTTGAGCGAACCTGAACTGAGCCAAAGTCCACACCAGCCCCTTTGACACAGATGCTGACACACGAGCTCCATTCTGACCACTCCATCAAGTAGCATTCACCTGCAGGCATAAAGAGATATGAAAAATCACTAGAGCTCCATTCATACTAGATATGCTGTATTTCTCGGTGGGAGGATGGATGGTTTTAATATTATATTTGATCTCATCTCATGCATAATTAGCCTCCCGATCCCAGTAATATTTATAGCTACAATTACCAACTGTTATTCTGCCAACTTCCTGTTTTTTTTAACATTGTGAGACCATCAAATATATGTCAAATTACTTTGCAGTGTAGCAATGTTTACACAACACTTATTGAATTACTAATAAATGAGAAGGTAAAGATCTAATGATTCTCAACAAGTTGTCTTGTTTTGTGGGAGCACTCCACTGTCTTTGGAGATTAAATGGTAATTAAAATAACATTTAGAACAAACATTCTGAAAAATATCTTTTTAAAGAAACAAATTTTATATTATCAAAGGAAAAAAGTAGCTAAACTTAACGAAACCAGTTAAATGAAAGCAATAACCCCTAATTACTGTGACACGTGAAAATGAACATCAGCATCACTGTTTGGTGTTCGACATGTGAAACCACTTAGTCAGCTTTGTTACTAGGTCCACGGTCGGTTACTGGGACAAAAACCAACATCAGATGTTTAGTTAGGTTTAAGAAGTTACACGAAATCCTTACAAATGAATGTACTATGTGCCACCAACGACACACTGGCATCTCTGCTGTTACCTGTTCAGTCCGGAATTTCTGAAATAACTGACCAATATCCTGTAAAAGTTGCTAGTTCTGTCCCTTGGCCATATCACAGATCTTATAATTTCCTCTACGTCAGTGTGCAGACATAGATGGTCATCCAAAACGGCCCTTATGGCCTTTTCAGAGTTTAACACTAAAAGGTGACTAGACGTTTGCAATCAGGGCTGAGTAGCTCAAGCTGACCGGAACGATTTGTCCCACGTTACACATCTAGATTTATTTCATGTTTACTATTCATTTATTTGCGTAACATATCTGCTTGGGGTTTCATTAGTGTGGGTGTACCTAGTGGAAATTAGATCTGCAACTATAGCAGTACTAATGCAGTACTATCTGTCTTTATCTATTGATGAGTACAGTTTAATTCAGGCAGAGGAGATGCTACAGAATATATATATTTACACATTTAATATGCTGGCTAAAATGCTTTGAATAGTTTGAGGAGGAGGAAAGTCTTTGCGATGATGAACCAAAAATTGTGATGATCCTGCAGTTGTCAACTGTGATGGTTTTGATCACAGTTGACAACCACAGATCATCAAACAGCAGAGGAAATGGAATATGGGGGTCAAGGGTGGCAGTACGTGTGTGTGTGTGTGTGTGTGTGTGTGTGGATCCAGAATTCCCAAGCTGACCCCAGTCTTGCACAAACAACCCTTGAATTTCCTCCACCATCCCTGCACAGAAGCAGTTTGTGCTTTTAATAGCCATTTCATACTTTGGTGCCCCTGCAGTTTGGCAAAAGAGGTGGGACTGACTTGTTATTTAGGGCAGCGTTTCTCAGTGTTTTCTATCTCAGGGACCAGCAGACATCTGATGAGTTTTTTCCCCCTTCTCCCAAATGAGAAATCTGCCAGTTTAAACACAGGCCGTGAACTTTAAAATATAAAATGCATTCAGATTGGGGCATGTTGTGGGTTGAAGAAAGGCTTACGTTTTTCCTCCTCTATATTTTTTGGTGATACTGAATGAATGATGAACGATCAACAATAACCCGAAATAGCACTTTGGAAACGATCTCCACATTTGTCTTTTGGCAGAAATGAGGAACAATAATTCCCCCTTTAGGGACTGACACTGAAAATAAGAGAGATAGTGTGTGAAAATACACTCGTTATCAAGCTGAATCATACAGTACATTTTGGGTACAGACTCCTAACCTTTCTTATTGGAATGCTGCTTTGCCCTATTTAACAAAAAGAAATATTTGTGTTCATTTCTTCATATGCAGCAAAATGTTGGTGTTTCTTTGATACTAATATGTCTGAGCTGCAGCCCTGATGGACAGAGTCCAGCAGCTCACCTGTCTGTCTGCTCTGCTCTAGACTGTAAAGCTACATCAAATCCTGCAGCTGACAAGCCTCTGTCACAAAACCTGACAACTCATCACACCCAACTTTTGAAGTCATAATCCCATAGAATTTTCCTTGTTTGGGCTGGTGGTTGACACTGGCAGCAGCAGACTCTGTGCTGTGTTTGTGCTGCAATGTTGAGAAATCAAAATGGGGTCAGTTGGCTACGTTGGCCAACTAGTGCCTTTATATTTTGTCTTGATACTTTATATCCACTATGTTTACTGCTGCTAAATACCACATTTATTTACTTATTTTTAAGGAAATCCTGTTGTTGCTGCTGGAAAGCATCCATCTCTGACCTGTGAGGCCCAACTCTGACTTTTAAAACATCACTACCCTGAAGCAGTGTTCTCCAACTAGTTGCAAGGCTAATTTACAAGCGACTGGAGAATAGGAGGAGTCTGTTTACTTTATGTTCAGAGAAAAGAAGTTATATTGGGCTCTAAACTACCAGGTTGTGCGAGTACTCTTTAAACAGGAGGCAATAAACCACATAAGGACTTAATGGTAATTAAATAAAACATTGTGTAGTGACAGTGTATAAGCCTTAAACAGATTGTGCTTTGCATGGTCATGCATCATGTAAATCACACCAGATGTCCAGCTCAGCATTAAGACTGTGCTGAGACCTGATCACTCACCAAATAAAATAAGGTCTTCCTGTGCCGCTCGACCGTGGGCTTACATTGCCAGGTTTGAGGGTTTCTTCCCTACTGGGGCTACCCATGCTGAAAGTGTGAGCACACATGGCACACGAACAAGCTGTGGGTAAAAGCAAACACCAAATGGCACAAGGTGCCAGTTTTTTTTTCTACACTTCATCTGGGTCTGCTTAACACTTATGCATGAATAGTTTGAACAGGAGCCAGTAAAAAAAGGCTGCGAAAATTATGTCCAAAACACAGAAATAGGTAAAACCTGAAAGTACACTAAATGCATTATTTGCTGAAACTCTCCTGAACCAGTGATCAGTCATCTTTTAACCCGTATAAAAAAATAGTATCAAAATTAACTTGTGTTTAGCTCCTCTAACATAAGCTGCAATCAGCAGCAAGTCTAGTGGAGCACTTTATAACCTTCAACAGTAACCATAGAATTCTCTAGGACTCCCACATGGATCGTGAACTGGTGAGGAGGCTGATGTTTTGCCTGGGACCGGCCAGCTTCACCCTCTGTCTTTTAGCAGAATATTAAGTATGCAGCCGTCAACACTCCAACATTTTTCCATTTTAATACAAGTCACCCAGAAACATTAAAGTCAGCCAGCTGACAGCTTTCAACCAACTCACGGAGATTAACCTCATTATTTTACAAAGACGTCAAATTGAGCCTAACCTCTTACTTCTATTTTACTTACTTAAAATTCGTTCTAGGTTTCGGTGTCATTGACGTTTTAACAGAATTACTATTCTTACAGATCTGCTACTTCAACAGTACTGTTATCCGTGTGTTTTATTATTTCAAGTGAACTGTATATAAAATAACATTGTTGACCAGTGAACTGTAACAGCTGTAGTAGAGGGAAGAGTGGATTGGGTGATTGTAGCTCCAACTAGTTTTAAAATCAATCTGAGCATCTGAGCTCAGATCAGAGGACTGCACAGTGTGACAGACCAATGTCTGTGCGGTACGGCGTGTGGGCTCCAGGCTGCTAACATAACATTCCTGAGCAACAAGTAATCAGTCAAACTGTGCATTTTCCCCACCTGTTTGTTGTGATCGCTAAATGTTCAAGTTTTCGCCTTTACAAGCTAAAGACTTGTTGTTGCTAAAGTGTTTTCAACACTCTAGTGAAGAGTAATCGCAATTTTGAATCTTTACTTCTGTCTGCCATTGTTACTTAAAGCCTGGTTTCTCTTTCCGTGTGTGAGCTGCATGGTGCTGCAGTGTACGAGAGAGAGCGAAGGAGAAGCTGCCCCCGCTTTTTGCACACAGCTTCAGACTGATCTCGTCATGACGGGAAATGGCGACAATGCATCATAGACCAATTTCTTGATCCGAAATGCAGTTGGCCAGATAAAACTTCAGGATAACTCTTAAGTGGCAACAATAAACAGGAAATCAATTTTCTTAATTCCTCCAGTACCGAGAGCAGAACAGATACCATTGAAGCTTATTGATCCTACAGTATGGTCCTTAGTAATTTAGCCCTGGGGCTCATTAAATACCAGATTTCCTGCCTGCTTTTATACTTTTATTTACTGTTTTAATAAGCTATATTTCAATATAGAATGTAAGTAACGTTGAACTGTGTTTATGTATGAAATCTGCAAAATTACCTGTTGTACAGTGATTATACAAAGCATGCAAGTTGCATCTCCTCCTTCTTTTATGAGCCAGTCTTATTATAAACACTGATAATATTAATACTTTAGTCTGTTCTCATCTTAATCAGAATCTCTATTCTCTGTTGTGAGGTGAGTAAAAGCATAAAATTCCAACTTTGTCACAGCTTAGCAGAGGTGTTATTCAGTGTGACTGTATCTCAGCTCAACATCTTCACCCTTCATTAGATTAATCATATGTGCCTGTATGTCATCTTAGTCTACGCAGTTCACTGGAAGAGCAGGTGGTCCAAATAGCCTGTGCTTTCCACTTACATCAGAAAATAGTTGACGGCAGTGCCTCTGACTTGTTCTTGCACTTCAACAAACAACTAACCGTGTTTGTTGGTGGGAGGGCTATGAGGAATTGTGTTTTGCCTGCTGCACTGGTAAAAACTCCAGTGAGAATCTTCATATGAGCCCTCTCACTATGGAGGTGAAAAGATGTTACTGTTGTCTTACACGTCAGAACTGATGACAGACATCAAGTAAAGAGGGAGAAAATGTAGAAAACTGGAACTGAACTGACCTAAATATGAGAAACTCATCTGCAAGTACAATACAGTGGAACATCTATCTTGATTTAGACTACTTGCTTCACTGGGAGAGGAGAGCAGAGGGCTCCGAGTTGCTACAGGCAGTAAAATGGAAACCAACAGTAACTTAACTCCCATGAAAAGGCACAGTTACACAAAGTATCTGTTATAATGGAGTCCATTTATTTTGCCTCTAGGTAACGCCTACGATACATTTGACTTTGGAAGTCATTAAAAGTGACCACTGACTAGAGTAAAGTCTATAGTGGAACAGGCTTTTTTTTTCAGTGGGTGCTGTGTGATGTAAATCAACTGCTAAAAAAATGATGACCTTACTCATCAACACACTCACGTATAAATGTAAGAACAGGGATGTAAGGATAGTAGTGCCCCAGCCAGCCCACTTAAACCTGCTCAGAAAATACAGGGTCCTTGGTGGGCTCTCTTTATTTAGACTGCAGATGACCTCAACAACTATTCCTAAAACACAGAGGGATGCAAGAGGGCGGAAGTCCACGGTCTTTTCCTTTGGTTTCTTCACATGGATGTGGAGGTTGTTAGTTCTGCAGCAACTCGTCCTCCCTAAGTTTTCCAGACGAAGAAGAATAGCATGCTGCTAAGTCCAGTATGTTGCTATTCAGCCACTTTTCAGTCAAAAGTGCACAACAGTTCTTCATCTCCTGGTCCCTTGTCAGTTGTGGCCCTTAGCATAGCTAAGCCACCTCATTTGCCCCTGTTCTGCTTCTGTGTGCACTGCTTCCTCCTGCTTACCATATCCTTCCCACCTTCAGATTTTAGATTTAGTAAAAATCTGATTCTGCAGACTTCAGCTGTACTGTAACTTACAAGTGTTTTCACACACCTTCTGTCACACACACTCACACTCATGTTTTAAAAAAAAAAAAAAAAAAAAAAAAAATCGCAAAGACGGGGGCTGAACCAGGAGGTTGAGAAGCTGTTGTACGCCGCACAACATGCACTGTTTTCTGCTTCTCCATACAAAGGTAAATTATCTTAGTACTTCTTTTACCACTAGTGACACATTCTCCAGTAATGATTGCAATGTTTTGTGTTGGGTGTCAAGATTAATAGATAATTATAGTAAAACTCATATAAGAGTCAAAGATTTGGCCACAAAAACAACAGACTTGCAGGCTAATGTTGCTTCTAACTGGCTCACTCCTCCTGGTTGAAGCCACGAAGAGTATGATTTACAGGGGCACACATCTGAATAGTGCTACTCATAATTTCAGGCTGAGAAGGACAACAGTATTTGTACTTGATTGTAGATCGTTTATCTCGATGCAAACTATTTAAAATGGAGTGACCCACACTACTCTACATGTATGCCAAACCACTGAAGACACTAGCTAGGTTATAACCTAATCTAACCCTTGGATCACAAGAAACTCAATATTATATTTAGAATCAATTTACAGGATTATAATATAACTCTAAACAAAGTGTATTTTTAATCATAATTTGAACATCATTTATACCTGGGCATGGAAGCGTGCAGGCCTCTTTCAATCGGATCTGCTTGTCTCCATCGACAGCCAGCTCCAGTCCACTGCACAGCTCCTCATCTACCAGGCTGCTCTCGCCATCGCTGGAGCCATCTGACACGAAGCAGGAAAGGTTTCTGTAGCGTGTGCCGTGTCCACACACTACACTCTGATAGAACAGGAACACCACAGAAGTAGAAGAAGGAGAATGATGACGAAGATGACGACTTACACAGCGATAGGGGGGGGGGGGGGTTGGGGGGGGGTTGGGGGGGGCCATGACCCTACAGTTACTTGGTGATAACTCTGCCTATGTTTAAATTTTGTGTCTGGCCACTTCAACGGAAAACTAAAATTAACTAAAAGTCACATAAAAAAATGCAGCTAATAAAATAAGTGCAGTGGATGATTTAAAAAAAAAAGTTTGAAAAGTGTATAATAATGTTCTTAATGAGTGCTTAACAGCTTAAAGTACTAATAAGTGCCATAGCGCTCCCTATCCCATCATGTTTAAGGTGATCAAAGGTCAGAGTTAATGTCCCTTTCAGATGTAAGACAATACTCAGTCATAAAGGGCAGATGAAGAGACTCAATTTAGAAGAATGTTTTTGACCTTCTCAAATCAAATAGAGTTGTGGATCCTTCCACAATGGAATGGTTTGCAATTTTCTGGTTTTCTGCGTAGAAATGTGATCTGATCACCAAAGTCACAATTAACAAAAGCCTATTTTGAAGCTGATTACACACCGACTGTCATTATCTTTCATTTCTTCTTTTAACAAGCCCATTAAACACACAAAATGATGGTGATGGCATTAGTTCATACAGATTATGGAGATATATCTAAGTGTGGATGCTAGTTAGTAAGGCAGCTTGGATGTTTTAGGAAGGGGAGTAAGAAAGTTTGTCATCCAAGTCAGAGATCTGATCTGATCAGGGCTCACAGAGTTGTCAACAGGGAAGAGAAGTGATATTTTACTGATTTAAAAAACATAGCCCTCCAAAGGGAATGGATCCTTCCACATTTCTCTTAGAGCTCTAGTTTGTTACCATGGGTATGAATCTGTCTCTGCAGCCTGTGTGTGCTGCAATACCTGAAGTCTTTGATATTACTCTGTAACCTTTATCAGCTTTATCGAAAATCAAAAACTCTAGATTGTGGGTCTTCTGAGAAATAGCTTTTTTGCAAGGCATGGCCCTCATCAGCTCATGCTGCTTGTGAATAGTAGATTGACACTGTTGGGTGTCTAACGCTGGACTGCAGTTGACATTAAGGGACATAAGAAGGCTTGTGATGCCATGACGTTTTCCACCATCCCTTTGTATGTTCAATAAAGACATGAAATGAGTTTAGAAATATTGTCCAATTTTTGTGGACAGGGCAAACGGTGATATTTTCTTTTTCTCGTGACTTTAGTTAGAAAATGTTGGCTATCTATCTCGCTTACACACTTGAAAAGACTGCTGGGCACTTGATAGAGTTAATTAAGCGGAACAAATTGTGTAAATTAATTTTAATAGAAACGTCTCCCCGTCTCCTCATAAAACTACACCTACACTTGCAACATTTTGTTCTGTCATAAAGCAATGTAGTGCAAATCTTTAATAATCTGACCTGGTGGCACACAATGCAAAATGAAGGATGGAGGCTGCCAAATTGCTTGGCTAAGGTATTGGTTTACAGTAATGTATCAGCATTAAAGATGCATTAGATTGATTTTCAGTGTCCATCTCTCAGAATAATAGTATGAGCATAGCTCTGAAGAGATTGTTCATCAATACTGAAGACTTAATTTTTATTTTATTTTTTTTTTACATCTTGCAAAAAGAGATTTTGGCTCAGTTCTTATGTCTATTGATATCAGCTAAACCAGGACCTGTCAAAGTTGCTTTTCCTGTAGCTGACAGAGGCCAATACACTTATTAATATTTAATGTCCCCGGATTAGAGTATAATGTAACAATTTATTGACCTACCTCTACTCGACACTCGGACCAGGGACTGTACTGCCAGCGGTAGCAGGGTCGAACAGGACAGGGCTTCCACTGCTCCATCTGAGAAGGGCAGGGCCGGCCATCACCCTGAGATGCTTGGACCACTGACCGCCGCCTCCACATCTTACCTGTACAAAAAAAGAAAGAAGCAGCATCATTTTAAGTATTAATCATGCTCCTCTGTCCTTCATGTATTCTTGTACAACTTTACTTGTGAAGGTTCAGATTATTGTCCGACATCATGGAAGCTAGAAACTAACGAGTTGTGACATCTGTGACAGTCTGTCCAATTATTAAAACTTGAGTCTACATTAGCAGATAGCACAATATAAATGTTCACTGTTTTTAATTTTCCGCAGCCCTGGAGGTTTGGATTTCTTTCTAAAAAAGTATAAAGTGGCGTCTTCACAATAAACAAATGTAAACACATTTGGCACATGCAGTGACCATTGTGGTTTACCACACAGCAGTCATCCATTCTATAAACAACTCATTTTAAACGCACGGGTTTTTTTTTGAACGCTCGAAAATTATCTTACTGTGCACAAGAGCACTTCGTTTAACAGACCAGGGTTTTCTAAAGCGGCCTGAAATACAGCACTTTCTCTGTGCCATCTTGATTGGTTATTGCCCACTTGAGTAAAATGGCTTTTATCCCTGTACCATCAGCAAACTCACTGTAAAAAAAAAAATCCAATAAATCACGGCAGATAACATCTCAGAGACTATTTGATATGAAGTGCAAAACTGATGCAATGAATTAGCTAAAAAAAACTCAATGCATGCCCCGCACACATTTCAAACTACGACCTCGCTGTCAACCTGTTTTAAACCGCCCACTCTCAAATCTCAGAACCCTTCATTTGCTGCATATCCACTTTAATTTTCACACTGCCTAGCCAGCAATCTGTTCACCCCAGCATGCACCTTTACCAACCCACGACACCTTTCAACACATAAAACACAAACCAGCCCTCCCTCATACTTGCACCAAAAAAAAAAAAAAAAAAAAAAAAAAAAAAAAAAAAAAAAACACTAAAAAAAACACTAAATAAAAGTACAACCTCATATCCGATTTAAACAAAAACATCCGGCTCATGTACACACATGCACACGCAGAATTCCATCAAATTAGGTTTCTTCTTGCTCCAGTGGCCTTTATCAAACTTTTATCTTATTTCTTGTGATTTAACTGCTGCTTCAGAGCCCACAGCCCTGAGGTGCAGGAAGATGTAAATAGACAGAATCAATTGTATGAACCACTGGAATACCAACCAGGAAACGGGCGAACGAATTTTCGCCGGCCATTTGGCAGGACTGTAATATAATCCCTCTCTCTTAAATAAACATTTCCTCTCTTGTGCTTCTATGCATTTTTGTAGCCCAGAGTGGGAGCAGGAAGTGTCTGAGATGGGACTTTTTCAAATTTATTCAAGCACAATTTGCTGAGAATGCATGTTTTTCCCTTCAGCCACACCATGATGAGGAGGTATACGCATGCACAGGAAACTGGTGATGCAACAAGTTTTAATAATTATTTTATTTTTTTTTTGGACCAATCCAAATTCTTAGATAAATGCTGGCACTGTATACATTCCAATATTTTTAAAGCATTTATCTTCATTAAATGCTATTAAAAAATGCATCAAACTGAAATAAAAGCCGACTCCTACCTAATGCGACACACTTTATTTTTATGGAGATAATTGATACAAATACTGACATTAGGATGCTCAGTTATGGCACAAATCATATTATTCTGGTCAATATAACTGTAAGATAATTACACATTGACTTTGGGAACATTGTGTATTTATTGAATAAAAAAACAAACAAAAACAAAAAAAAACAAGTTTTACCAGCTGCTTTTAGTCAACTTTAAAAATACGTGTAATTCAATTGGAAAAAAAAGGCAAATAGATAAGTAAAAAAAACAAACAAACAAACAAACAGCCAATTAACTAATTCCCATTAAAAACCTGAATGAAATGAGCTTTAATTTATTTTAAACAGGTGCAGATTGGACATTTTGGCATAAATGTATAGTGTCTGCATTTTAGTTGCTATGTTTTTTCTAACTAATCCAATGTAAAGAGGAGCAGAAAAGGCAAGTGATTATATGTTGGAGTTAGGACTATGCAGAAATAAATGGTTACGTTATCTCTGCATACTTAGGTTACAAATTTACAATACGAGAGCATCAGCTCAACGTGACACAAAAATCGCCAGCCATAAATTTGCTGATGATTAGTGTAAGAGCTTTGTAAATCCATGTATTTTGCCAACATCAGTGTTTCAGGTTAAGCACACAAATTATTTTTCACATTCCCACTCAAATATCTGCAGTATAGAGCCACAGTTGTGCTAGACAAACAAATTTGAGTTTAATAAAGAAAGAATTGGACTTTGATGAGCTTTATTTTAGCGGACACTGACCCATTAAAATATGCCCGTATCATTCTCGATATCTGTCCTCAGGATAAAAATCCCTTGTATTATGAATTTTACCTTCTAGTCCGCAGGTCTGTGAACACTCGGACCAGGCCGACCACTCCGACAGCTGACAGTTGACGGGACACTCTACTACACAGGAGATGTTCATCTGCCACTTCTTCTCCAAATTCAACTGCAGCACAGTAGCACAGAAATTGAAGGAGGTAATTCACGACAAATCATCAGGTTGTTCACAACAGGCAAACAGCAAACGCAATCTGTTACAGCCAGACGGGAGCTTGACCCCTCAGCACTGCAATTCCCAGAAGCCTTTGTTGTGACAGGGGACAGACTGTGCTGAGCAGCGTCAGGGCAGCTGAGTTGGAATTTCGGTGTGGATATGAAAGCAGTTCTGACACGTGTTTTTTGTGAATGAGCCAGATGATGAAATGGGCCAGGGGTTAAATAGCTGTGGGGATGGCTCTGCCACAGCCCAGCGGCTACAATTACAGGGAGCAGAGGCGCATTATGAATGAACAAAACGTTCAGCCTGAAGCAACGACAACACTCTGCATGGAAATAGGTCTGAATATTTCATGTTACTGCAGGCCTAATAGTACTGGACGAGTGCGATAATATATTGTAATGAGTGATGTGATTAAGTCATTAAGAAAGATCCGTGTGTCAAAGAAAGTAAAAGCTAAACTACCCAAGAAACAAAAGGAACAGTACAAAATTTAAGGACATTTGAGGAATTTTCAGAGCTCTCACCTCCTCACAGAATTTTAAGTCAACTGATTTGCCGTCGCTGCGAACACAGTCGAGCATCCGGGTCTTGATGCCGCTCCCACACACAGCATTCGGGCTCAGCTGGCATGTGCTCCAGTCTAATGAGAAACACACAGTCATATTTACATTTACGGTTTACAGCTCAGAGTGCATGATGTAAAATGCTACAGAGACACACAGGTGCCAGGCTACAACACCAATGACATACAATACCCTACAATATGCAGTAGAACTGGTAAGCTATTAGCAATTACTATTTATTGACACCCATTATAGCCGTGTGTCCCTCGTGTCACAACTAGCCCATTAACCTAATGGAGAAACACCCACATCGTACTCAGTTGGACTCTAAGGCAAACAAAATGTCTTAATGGCCACAAGGCTTAATATCAGGGCTTAAAGCCAATAGCTCTCTGAACAGGCAATAGCTTTCTGAGACACATATATTAAACAATATCACATATTGACTGGCTAAATGAATATGCAGTGTGTATTTTACATGACTGATTTTGTCTACTTTGTGTGAATAACTTAAATGCCACAGAAATATCCAACATAGTGTAAACACGGGAAAAATGCTCTGAATATAATTACTATAGCTCTAGGAAAAGGTAATTTTTCATCAAAGCAGAAGTAATACAGGGCATGACCGAATCAAATTGAGTGAAAGTTGTTTCAGGCATGTATCAAATCAAGTTCAGATCTTTACAATTTCATAGCCAGTCAGGATGTATATCCTTTAGATTTGAACACTCAATAGAATCGCACACCTTTTGAAGAAATTCATTTCAAAGCTAGTAAATGACACTATTTTGGTTGTGACACTATTTCAAGTGTGTCAATATCAGCATATCTGTGAAAGCCCTTCCTCATCGTTTGCTTCCGTTTCTTTTATTGTAGCAACTCACAAAGCAAATGTTTTAACTTTAAGTTTTCAGGTCCCTAGATACACTGTAAAGTGCCAAAGTTGACTTTCTTTTAGTTTGGTGCTGGACAGGTTATGGAGTGAAAAGTGCATTTTAGAGCGTTTTTGCCGAAATCTGCTGCTGTGTCCGAAAATGTTGCTGATGAAAGTTAATGAAAGATGAAAAAAAAATATAATGAAAATGCTAAAACACTGTAGAATAGCGATGAGTCATACAATACTAAAGCGCCGGTGCACGTATCAAGCCGCGCTACTTTTGACTGCATTTATGACAGGAGACTTTGTTTGGTGCCGTTCGTATTAGATTTTATTTAATCGTTATCCACTGATATTTATAGAACCATCGAGAAAAAGTACATTTCTCCAGTCTGGGATCATTTTGATCTTATAACGCCAAAAAGGTTAATGTTTTCCTTCCCTCTTTCCACGTTTGCTCAGTTTTCATTGAGTTAATTAATGCATAAGGTCTCTTCATCTATTTATTTAACATTAATTAACTTTTCATTTTATTTGCAGGTAGAATGTCGGCTCTGCTCTACAGAGCTGTCTTACATAAACAGGAGAACATCATTAATGCACCTCTACAAAGTTGCTATAAATTCTTAGGTACGGATGAGGTGGGAGTACACGGGAGTTTCTTCCAAAGCAGGAATACTGGTCTGAAAGAGACAAAATGGCCTTGGACCCAACATGCTAAAAAAACTGTTCTCTCTTCATAAAAATGTTCCCCCTCACATAGGTTCACAAGCTCTCCCACTTTAACTTAGTGTTTCCACTTATAGTCCCTTGCCAAAAACATTATTGTACATTCTGCATTTGACATACCAGTAGTCATAGTATTTTAACTGTGTTCAACCTAATTGGAAAATATAAATTCTCTTTCCTTTAGTGAGAACATCATTATCAGCTGGTTATGTAAACAGGACTATTTATCCACATGTCAGAAGGGATGAACCAAATTCAGTCTCCCAACGGGTTTATCGTGGTTAAACGATACACCGACCACAGTGTCAACACAGTGTCAGCACAGTTAGAGAACTGTGTCATACACTCAGTGAGGTGTCATCTACCCATGTCTGCTGTAGAGCTCATCACTATCAGTGCATTAACATGCACTTAAGTAAGGAAGTTACAGTCGGCTTTCTCTAGGAAGCTGTCTTCTTAACTATCGTGTAAATGGGAAACTTGGTTTCTACAATTGGGGCGATGAGGTGAGCGTTAGTTCCCCACAAAGATTTCCAATTCCTCTGCCATGTATATGTGTAACCAGATTTCTATTCACCTTTCTGCAACATGACATGACAAAAGGTTGCAGACCACCGGAGAGAAAGGCCAAACCTGGTTACTGTCGTGCATGTAAACACAGTCCATCGGTGACCCTGCTGGCATATGGCAGCCATTGCTAAAAATGAAAACACTGATGAGCTGCGACAGCAGCTGTAGAGTAAATATGATTCACATTTAACTGCTGGTTAAAAAACTGCAGGGACATAAATCTGGGTGAGACATTTTTTTATGTTTTTCTACAAAATGAGCTGAATTCTGAATGTAAGAATGCTTGAAAATGTTCTTTTCCACCAACTGTCAAATGATCCACATCACTCCACAATTGAGGACCAGTTACCAGTTAGCTTGAAAAGCACACAATTTTACCACATATAGCAAATATTTACCAGTGTTCAGCAGGTTGCTGCTGTTGATGTTACCACCCTGGGTGCAAGCAGAGTCGGCTGGTATTTGAGAGGATGTCAAAATTTAGAGGGGAGCAGGAAGGAAAATGAAGGAAACTAGTGTTTTGCCTCTGTAGTTGGGTGTATTTTCAGTTGATGCAGGAAGATGTACTGGGACAAAACACAAGGAGATGCCGTTTCAAATGTGTTGAAAATTTCCGCTTCCACAAAGTCTTTATACTTCTCACAAACAACCCTGGTGCTTTTCTGGGTGAACACGAGAAAAACACAATCACACCGCATTGCCTTGTGTCGTTTAATGGTTGTGTAGCTTGAGATTTGATATCTGGATGTACAGCATGTCCCAGAAAGCAAGAGAACCAGGATTTTAATATAAAATATTAGTTTGCCCTAAGATATACTGATACAGTGCAACACAATCAAATCAATTACTAGTTACTTTGCTGACATAAAGTAAAAATCGTATGGCTTCACTGCACTGCAACTTGATGGATCTTTAGGGACGAACAGATCATGCATACAAATGAACCACTTAGGCTCTGAGCTGACTCAGCAGAATGGTGAACGTGCCTTATAATTGCCCTACTGTAAGTTTCCCTTCAGCTCATTACCTTTGTTGCGTGACACATCTCCCTCTACCATCCATCCCTTTATTCTGCCACAGCACTGAAATGCCTTAAATACGCTGTGGTTTTTGTTATCTGTTTGGAGTCAGGCTCTAAATAGCTTCAGGCTGGTGAAGATCACCGGTGATAGCACATGATTACTTTGTCAGCAAACGTGTCATTGAAGGTTTTAAACCTGGCTGCCCATCAATATTGTTTTGCGCAAACTCTGCCCAGCGTGTCCGATGTAGGTGTTCGGTTTAAAAATGTAACTAGGGTTTTAAAAGCATCAAAACACTTTCCTTAATAAGCATCATGAGGCTAAACTTTGGCTCCCACAAATGATTTCCCTGTAGCTTAAAGACTACATTTTATTTCAGACTTAAAGTGTCAATACCAGCGTGTCAGCTGTTGTTAAAAAACACTGCAAAAACAGGAAGGCTGAGGTATCACTCATGAAGGATGCGATCCGCTGACAAAGATGAGTGGCTGCTTTTAGCTGCAGTGAGCTCGTTTGCAAGCTCAACTTGGGGAATTGTGTCTCCTTCTGCCAAAGAGCTTTGTGGCACTCTGGGGACTGAAAATAGGGAGATTGCAACAAGAAAGAGTGACAGTAAAAGAGAGAGAGAGAAAGACAGCAAGCCAAGGGAAGAAACTTAAGGAGTGAGCAGCTTGGATGGTAGCTGCTCGGCATCAACAGTGAAAACCAGGGCGCTTTACTCAATAATAATTCCGGCTTGTATATTATGTAGTTATACCCTGGGATGCCTGTATGCCACTGTGAACCCAGCAGTAGACATTCTATGTCACATCTCTCAGTGTAACAACGCAAAGGGAAGATGGGCTGGTTAACAATGTGGGTTGGCAGCAACAAAGGCAACAAAACAAATTTTTCAACAAATAAAATATAGGAATGCTGCCAATCTCCCTTTCTGCTCATTTTATTAAAATAGGTTGTTATGGTTTCCAAAATGAATGTGAAAGAGTAGCTTCTGTGACACATGATTAGTGGAGACGCATATTACAGACAAGCACTTGGGAAGCCTGCCAACTCTGCATAGTTTGAGATTTTTCTTTCTCAAAGTAAATCAAAAATGTATTCTATGTTCTCAGTAATTACCAGAGATGTGCAACTGAGCAAGACACTGAACCTCCAGTGGCCAACAGTAAAACCTTTTAGTAGTACTTGGCATCTTCCAAGTTTTAATGGTTGTAACTACAGGATGCTGAAGAAACAAACTTCGACCTTCATACGGGGCGAAGCCGAAAAGAACCAACAAAGTTGCCCTTGATCAGACAAGATCAGCAGCAGTAAGCAAGACTCAGATAGGCTTCATTAATAAAACCATATCATTGCACAAAACAATTGCAATTAGCTGGAGAAACAGAAGCGATAAAGCTGCCGAAAAAAAAAAAAAACTAGTGTCAGTTAATCATCTTGCTGTCAAGACAGATAAATTCTGCTCATGCTAAAACGAGGCTTTGTTTTTAGTAATATTAACAGGTTATAATACAGAGTTGCCAACTCATACTTAAGTCCTAGTCAAGTCCCACATAAATATATTCCTGACTTGAAACCCACCCCTAATTCACTCTAGACTCGACTCACATTCATAAATTATGACTCATGAACTGAAATGAACAACAGCCTTTTAAGCATTAGCACGGCACTGAAGCTAACTGAAGGAGCGAGGTTTAAGTTTGTGCAACTGTCTGTTCCTTTAATGCATCTTACTACTACACGTGTGTGATGTCCAAACAAAACAAGCTGTTTGTGTGATGAGAATGATACCAGATGTTGGGGCCTTCGGGAACTGAGATTTTAAAACCCCTAGGCTTAAAAGAACAATTGAGTACTGTAATCATAAACAAACAAAATAATAATTTGCATACTGTTAGCGTTAAAGTTGTAATATCTGGTGTGCTGGCTGATGTTTGTAATGCAGTTTTTCAGGATAACAGGCAGCGCAGACTTCTCGTTCATGGTGGCCCAGGTTGCATACTAAATGCTACAACACTATTGTGCCAAATAGCTGGCAGTTTTGCTTCACCACATGTTATGTTCGAACCCGCTGGCAAGCTGTGGCTTTCTATGTGGAGTTTCCATGTTTTCTTCATGCCTGCAAGGGCAGTGTAAAAACATGCAGGATAGGGAAAACAGTGACTCTAAATTGCCTGTAGGCATGAATGGTTATCTGACTTTATAGGTTGCCATGTGCTAGATGGACTGTACCCTGCCTCTTCTCTTATGAGACAAGATATATATCTATTTATCAGGGTATTTATTTGGATTCTGTTTCCATGTTTAAATGCAGAGTCACAGAATAGATGCATTCAAAATGATCTCGCAATAGACATTTTAAGTAGGATACCAACAACTTCAGACTTTTTGTCAATCATTAACATTTCAAGGTTTTAAACTACAATATAAAGGGTTGTTTTAATTTTGGTTATTTGGGTAAAAGTTGAGAAATGATCAATCTGACACGCCCATGACAGCAACCCATAAACCTCCATCATCCATAACACAAAACACGAACAGTGCGGTGACACACGTGCCCACAAACTCCTGCCATGACCATACTGAGAGAAGAAATTCTCCTTAAACTCTTTTCATGCATCATTTTACCTGTGATGTTGTAGAAGTAATTGAAACAGTTGAGGTTGAGGCTGCAGGGCTCCTTATCAGTTGTTTCTGGACACTGTCTGCCCGCACTAGGCGATCGAAGGGTGTACGCAGTCCTCACTCGACTGTTAGTTCTGGTACAGGGCTGAAACAAAGTCTCCCCATTAAAATCTGTAAGCTTTAGACAGCATACATGATTAAACGAGGGCATATTGCAGAGAATGATAAGAACTGAATGCAGACATATCCCTAAACTGGAACAAGGCCAGAGAGTTTACAGCGCTCCTATCAAGCCACTGTCCTTATTTATTGAACATTAATGCAGCTAACAGTGTAAATTTGCCCGTGTTCTGGACAATTTCCTGAATGACTGAACAACAATTCATTTAAGATTCCTTGACAAGACATTATCTTAGAGTATGCATACATCTGGTCCCAAGGGAAAAAGAAAATATAATTCGGTTCATCACTCTCCTGGCATTCCCAGATTGGGGAATGGGATTTTGTCCAGTGGGAAATGACAGGACAGCTTAAACAGATATTCAGCTGGAATGGCTAAGTGCCAGATTCTACACAGCCGCTGCTCGCAGAGAAGAGAGTTGGGGGAGAAAATGACAGCCTTTTGAATAACTCCATTGCTGGTGCAATGAATAAAACATGCGAGAGGCCCCGCTGGTGCCACTGCAGACTCCATGTCGAGACTGGAATTGTGGGAAGTCCGTGTGGTGAGCACTTTGGGAGAGAATGGGGTGTGATTAACAATGGGCAGGGTGCAGCTGTGAGAACAGCAGGTGAAACCAGAGCAGTTAAATGGCCTTTTACCACGAATCAGTGTCAGAAGCATAGGAGCTGAACAGGATATTCTCCTACTTTAGAGGTTTTTTATAAAAATTAAAAGCAATATTGTGTATGTGTTTTAGCTTTTGGGTATGTGCTTTGCTGCAGTGAGTAAGTGTCTTTTTACAAATTTCATATTCTTCACAAATACAATGAGGTCTCAGAGAGATAAACTCATGTTCTACTCATTTTTTAATCAATATTAAGGGTGGCAACATATTTCTCACATTTCTGGAGTGTTTTACCATAAAATCCAATAAAAGCCTATTTCTAATAGTTTATGGTAGTCCACCAAATAATGATCCCAACAAGGAGTCATATTTTTAGCAAGCTACAGTGTCTCACCAATGGCTTTCTTCTTGCCACTCTTCCATAGAGGCCAGATTTGTGGAGCACACGACTAATAGTTGTCCTGTGGACAGATTCTCCAACCTGACCTGTGGATCTCTGCAGCTCCTCCAGAGCTACCATGGGCCTCTTGGCTGCTTCTCTGCTCAATGCTCTCTTTGCCCGGCCTGTCAGTTTAGGTCGACGGCCATGTCTTTGTAGATTTGCAGTTGAGCCGCACTCTTTCCATTTTTGGGTGATAGATGGTACAGTCCTCCGTGAGATGTTCAAAGCTTGGGAAATTATTGATTATCCTAACTCAGCTTTAAACTACGCCACAACTTTATCCCCTGACCTAGGTGATTTCTAAAGGCAACTGCTTCCACTGGATTTTAGTTAGTGGTACCAGAGTAAAGGGGGGTGAATACAAATGCACGCCACACTTTTCAGATAATTATTTGTAAATAATTTTGAAAACCATTTGTCATTTTCTTTCACTTCGCCTTTTTGTACCACTTGGGATTTTATGTGAAAGACCAACACCAATAAAATACATTCATATTTGTGGTTGTAACGTGACAAAATGTGGAAAAGTTCAAGGTGGTATGAATACTTATTCAAGGCACCGTATGTTTTTCACTGCAACACTGATGATATTCATGCGGAGCGTCTGCGTATGTCAGTAAATGTAAATTTAGGGAACCTGCTCAGAGGTTCAGAGCCTTTATCATAAATCAGCATCGTTTCCTGCTGAATACATAGTGACTATGGTGTAATATAGGTGATATATAAGCTATTTTTCCCTTGCTTCCTGTTTCGTACGTCTATTTTATTCTTTCTTGGTGGACTAGAAATAGCCTGTTGACAAAGATTCACATACCACTCACAATAATACAGTGCAGCTACCCTCTGAATTCTGTGAGCCTCAGTGAATATATTTCTGACAAGAAAAAGATATCAAGATAAATCTCAGTAGGCCTCACAGTAGCCTGACGTTCCCATATCTATTCTGCCAGAAATTGTGGCTGAGCTGCTGTTTCCTGTTCTGAGTTCGGCACTCACCAGGCTGCAGCGGCTCCAGCGGCCCCAGTCATTGAGGACACAGTCCTCTGGGCAGGGCAACCGGCTCTCCCTGGCCCCCAGTGGCATCTCCTCTGGATCACATAGGTAGTCCTCCACAGGCTCTGATGGCCCGTCTATGGTGTTGAGCATGCACCTGTAGGAATGGCCATGAAGCCCAATGAATGTGACCCAATTTTATAGCAAAGCTGATGTGTGCTTCGAAAACAGAGATTTAACTGGACACGGAGTTGGCAGATATCTAAGGTACTTGACCACCTACAATATGCAAGTCACAAAGAAGATTTTACTCCTCAGCCAGTAGAGGTTGATTTTAGGGAAAAGAAAAATAAAAGCTCCTGCCTTAAACACCCACAGCTTGAAAATGGACATTGTAATTAAGTTGCACCCAATTTTTCACTTACGCATTTTTACATTTTTAATGTTACATTAAATATACATGTACGAAACAAAAGACTTTACTTTGATGCATGTGATGCATTTTGTATTTTTATCTTCGCTTCTCTCAACCATTCCAGACACATTTTTAGACATATCTTCTCCAAATTAGATGTTTCATAATGCAGTAGAAAAGATAAAGTGGAGGCAGGATGGTCAGTACCATAATGTTCTGGTACTGGCAGTCCTACCTTATTACAGTATGACCGTACTCTAGTCTAATAACAGTGCTTTTTTTTTTTTTTTTTGGTCGACTGTCTGCTTACCCATGTTAGCCAGGTTAGCACAGCCAGTACAGCATCATTTTCATGTTTTAAATAAGAAACATGAACTACATGAGATATGCTAGTGAATTCTAACCCAACATTAGTAAAGTATTTTTTGATTAATTTAATATTCAATACTATATATACTGTATAGTAATATGTTGATTAAAGAAAAATTAGGTATTAACAGAAACAAAATTGATAATTCCGTGCATAATAATATAAAGTATATAAAAATTACAAACACGAAACCAATTTTAATACCTGACTTTTCTGGTCTGGACCCCTTCACCACAGTTTTCTTTTAAGTCCACGCTGCTAACTTTCCACACACTCCACGGCTCGGCCACCCACACATACTGGTTACAGTCACTCTGACACGGCACCACCTCGTATACCTGAGGAGAGAATAACTTAATTCCTTTGCTTAATATGTTCTTAAGATTAACAGCATTAAAATAGCAGCACATTGAGGTTTATTCGTATTGTTGTAGCAAGATAAACTTTGACAGGCAAAGGGACGATTCATGACCACTGTGATCATGAAGAGTGGCCTCTACGGTTTAGTTTTAGAAATATATTTTATCTTAGCTATGCAACTTTGTAAGTTAAGTTTTCCCTAATACACAGTGATTCATTGGCTCAGCTCTCTGAGGTTTAGCCAACAAGATTATGTCGCCCGCAGAGCAGCTCTGCCTTTGAGAAATGTCTGTAGAAAAACCTCCAATCTGGTACTTTGTTTACTTACAGTGAGGATATTGTGACTGTGTTCATCTATCTGTCAGTGACCCACTGACATCAGTGACATGTAACATCTGTGACTGAGGAAAGCAACTCTTACCTGGGCCTGCAGCAAAGAGTCATATCCAGTGAGCATTGGGGTGGATTAAAAGCAGACACAGGGATTAATGAGCACAAGCCAAGTGTTCATATAGTACAGAACCTATGATTTATGCAACATTTTACAGAACGTAATCAGAAAAGCCTCTGGCATGAACACCTGTGTGAAGTTAGCAGGTGCACATGCACACAGTAAATCAACACAACCTTAATCTGCATCTGCATACTCATGGGAATGGAAAGTATTTAATTTCTGGAAATCATGGAAACCTTAAGGAATTAGCTGGCAGATGTTAGAGGTTCCCATGGTGGATGAGATTTGTTTATCAGCACCCTTTGCTTCTCACTCTTTGGACTAGCACTGCTCAGCAAAAATGATGAACAAATAAACTTAAAAAAGGAAAAATTATTTAATACTTTCTATCTCTCCACTTTTGTGATGTGCAGTACACCTATGAAACCAAAAATACACTGTAGCACAGATCACACATTTTAAATAAACAACTGTGAGCAGGAAAATCTTCCATATTGAGCACTAATAAGTTTTAGATTCGTTGTCTGTACCTGATTTATGTGATCGAGTTTAGGACATGGCCGGCCTCCGTTGTAAGGCTTCTCTCGGAGCCATTTGGAGCGAACCTTCACTCCGCTGCCGCAGGACTTGCTGCAGCGTGACCAGTTGGACCATTCGCTGAGTTTACAGTCGGACGGACAGGGGATAATGCATGCCTCCTCAATGTAGCCTGAAAGGAGGACACAAAAGATTCTGGGTGGTGGTGGCCATTCTCGTTTTTGAACTGTGACCCACAAAAGCATCATTATATGTGAGCCGCGAGGTGTGTAGATACGTCAAAAATGTAAAAAAAAAAAAAAAAAAAAAAAAAAAACAACAACAACAACAACAACAACAACAAATATATATATATATATAAATTGACAGTGTACTGAGTTTTAGACTATGTGAATAAATTAGTCTGTTATAAAGAATTTCAAGTAATTTCATAGATTCATCAGAAATTAGCTGCGGAATAAAACCTCTGTTCCGTCTGCATCCTACCAGTTGGAGCTCAGTGTTTTAGGTGCTTGAGAGAAAAAACACAGTTCTTGAATCTCTTACAGGAATCGTGTTGTCTTTATCCTGCATGAAACTACATTGTCCAATTCCCGAAGCTTTGTTTTACTTTTTGATCTAACAAACAACTATTAAAAGTTCGAGAACTCTTTATATGCTAGATGGGGGAGAATGCGCAGCTGCAAGAGCACAGGCAACTATTAACGGATATTTCAAAAACTAATTTCAATGCACTTATTGATTTTTATCTTCCGAAATGAAAACAGGGTCCACATTTAAAGGCCTAATTTTATGGTCTGTTATATGAAAAGACCTAGGAAGGCAGTGGTTGAGACTGGCAGGAGGTTTCATTATTCTGAATCTCTCTTCCTCAGCTCACAGGGTGAATGGGGCTGGCTTTAACCGTTCTGCTTTTTGCCTTTTTCAAATATTTCTTTATTTCTGTGCTGTGAGCTTTATCGTTTTTTTTTTTTTTTTTTTTGCCAGTACACAAAGGTCAAATGTGTTGAAAGAACTTATTCTTCTGAACCTTTGACTTTTTTCATGACAACATTTTCCCAAATATTTTCTTTTTTACTAGCTCAGAGTGCGTCTCTTTAGCAGACGGAATCCTAATGCAACATTTCAGTTAATGTAACAGCACTGGCCTGTAAATCAGTCTAGCCTTTGATTAAGAAAATCAATGAGGTGAATGAGCCGGGAAAGTGGAGTGTCTCACTCGGTGCCTAACCACTTCCTCACTCTGATGTGGGCCCTTTCAGACAGCTTTGCTTTTTAGTTTGAGACGTGGTGCTGGCAGGTCAAAAGATCCTCCCATACCAACTTGTCAGTCCTTAAATAAATCCATTTTGTCAATGTAGAAGTAAGTTTTTTCACTTTTTTTTAAAAATGTGAACAACATCTTGCTGAGCATACATGTTCTTTTGTACCACTGTTCAGGCTCAACATTGAACAGTCATTCAGTGCTCGCCACTGAAGCAAATGAAGAATGAGTAGAAAAGACATGTTCATAATTTCTGACTTTAGCTCAAAATGAATTTAAAAAGCTGACATCTACAGTAGGTCATAAAGATGTATCAGGACATGGTTAGACCAAAAATAGCACTGCATTTCAAAAATGCACACAATACTGTACAGACAATGTGTTGGTATAGTTGTATTGATAAATATAGTATGAGAATAGTATTTTACATCCTCAAAACTTTAAAGACACCTCCTTCAGATTAATGGTTGAGGCTTCAACATGACACTGCGATAAAGAGGACAGCTGCCCACTGTTCAAGCCCCAAACTGGCCGGTAAGATTCCTTTGAGATAATATTAGAAAATAAAGTCTTCTTAATCCAGTCTGGACTACAGTCCTGACAGCACTTTGGCGACAACCCAATACAGGGTGGCATAAGGATCCCATCCAGGGCTTGACATCAACACCTGCCAACCTGCCAAATGAGGGGGGGGATTCCAGCAATGGCGGGTAACACAGTCACCTCCACTTTCCACTTTGGCGGGTTACAATTTTTAAGGTTTTTTTAAAATAATATATATTTCTATTTTTAGCCTCAAGAAACCTCTGAAATAATAAGATAATTGCCATATGACACTACAATTACTATGAGCACTACGTCCACAAGTGGTCCATTTGTGATTCTTGCACTTCTACACTACTGAGTGGCTGTAAACAGGGACCCTGTTGCTTTCCTGCAGATGTGTTTTTTTTATTTATTCAGCATATTGTGCTATCAGCTGTATGTCTCTCCCCTCTCTTTCCACACTCTGGCTCTGCACTGTCACTCTGTCAAAGAATGAAATAGAAAAAAGTCAGAAGAAAGAACGTCAGAAAGCAGAGTTTTCTGCTTGACATATAATGCAGCCAATAAATCAGTGTAACCTACTGCACCAATTTTAAGACGGTAAAAAGGTGAAGGGGGTTTTTAAGGCTAGTTTCCCTGGAGCAGAGAGACCACCAGAAATTAAAAGATTCTGTTGACATAAAATCTACCCCTCCCCCTCAATCTACACTTTAATATTGTATTACACTATTGCTGCTCGTAATTTTTAAACAATGTTTTCTTTGCTAGTTTTTTTTGTTTGTTTGTTTAGTTTATATCCTTTCTATTAATGTTCTAAACCCCTGCACCTCTTTTATTGTAGGCAATAAGAAGATACTCTTTGCTTGTCTTTTTCTTAATTCACTGCATATTTTCATAAAACGAGCTCTGTAGACCTTATCAGAGTTAACTATTTGAAACAGACATGTAGTGTTACACATTTCTGTAGTGTTGATTTGGGATATGCACGCTGGTCATTTTCATTTACACATGTTGTAAATCTAGTTGAAATTATGTCATGGTCAAATTAAATCAAACCAAAAAGTTGTGTGTAGTGAAAATGCTGATTAGCTAGTAGCAGAAAAGTTACTGTCAAGCCCTGATCCCATCCATACAAATACACACACACACTTTTGCTCACCCCCTTACGCTCAGGTGTTCATAAGTCCAGATCAGCATCTCTACATGAACACCTTGCTGAGCTCAGCATGGCCTCTGAAATAAGATTCAGCACCTTTGACCTCCTATAGGCCCCGTAGTGAAGTCTAGTCATTCCACATCACTGATACTGTCACTTGAAGTTCACTCACAGTGCAAACACACGCAGCACCTCAACTTGCAGTTCACTTGTAGTTCAACTGATATAAACTTGTTAGGTGTCTTGCCAAGCTCTCAGTGAGGCTCTGGGCTGACTTCAGGTAGGAGATCACTCGTGCTGCCTTTAGAAGTCAACTTGCAACTTGGCATAAGCTTCTGCTGTAGTTCCCAAGGCAGTTGTCACTGCTGTAGGAAGCTTCCCTAACTGCTGACTGCCCAGTGTCATATAAAATGTTAACAATTTGACTGCCCAACCTGCAAGTCCTGAAATGTGTACTGAAAAAGTCCTAGAACTAGACACATCTTCCAAATAGTCAAAATATACAGTTGTGAAATAAAGGTTTACATGCACTCACATGGACAAGACTGTCAAAGATAACTCTGAACTCTTTTTGTGGCTGAGGCAGAAGGATAGTACAATATATCTATAAAAAAGTAGCACTTCCAAGAATTTGGTTTCATTTATTTGGAGCTTTCTGACAATAACACAGGATCAAAATCATACATATTGGGTCTAAAGTACACATACATCTTCTGAAATTATTACTGCAGCGAAGCTGAAAGTTCCAAAATGTCTTTTAATTTGCCCAAGGCCTCTTAACTTCCAATACAACTGGAAAGTCAAAGGAGCTCAGTGCAGGTCTGAGAAAGAGGATGGTAGATTTATATGAGCCAAGAATGTCTCTTTCTAAACAACTTCAGATTCAAAAGTTTAAAAAACTTGCTGTTGATTGTTTTCCAATCAGGCTGCTATAGAGAAAGAAGCTCAAAAATCGGCACCTTTAAGCTCAACTTGAGATTTTACCTGAGCACATGGACAAAAAAGAAACCTTCTGAAAGAATATTTTATTGTCAGATGAGTACACTCAGTTTTCTCAGCAGACAAGCAATTAAAAACCAAAAATTGCCATGAAAGTCCACGATTAATACATGCTAGCTCCACCTAAGCTATTTTTGAACCCATTTTTAAGCAGAAGTTATTAGATTTTAAACTAATGGCATGTTATCTTAATCTGTACTCCACTATTACAAATTACAAAGCAACATTACTGCTTTTGTGTACCCTAACAAGGTTGTTATTATACAATACAAGTATCATCTTGCTCTTGGTACATGCATGACATTTTGTGGCATTTCTAGCTGTTTTGTTACAATTTAGAAAATTCCATAATGTGGCATATCCAAAAAGTGCAGAAGACCTACCACCATAGTAAACCATTTGCTAAACTCCATGGAGCTCCTTAAATTATCTAGCATTTTTTCCAGAAATTTTCTAAACTCATTTTCTAGATTTTTTAATTTTGTTGAAGCTCTTTTACAGGAGCTACAGTAGTTACGCTAACCTGTTTTAGAATTGATGTCTCCCTTAGACACAGTAGTTTATTACACTAATGTACAAGCCCTATTCAACAAAAGTTTGGATGATGTGTAAAATGTAAATAAATACAGAATGCAAGGATTTGCAAATCTCATCAACCCATATGTTATTGACAATAGAACATAAACAAGACATTTCAACCTTTCATGGAAGATGTTATCTAATTTTGAATTTGATGGCAGCAACACATCTCAAAAGTTGGAACAAGGTGATGTTTACCAGTCTGTAAATGTGTGGGAAGCGAGGAGACCTGTTGGTGGAGTTTCAGGAGGAATGTTGTTCCATTCTTGTCTGATTCATTCTAGTTGCTCATGCTGACCATGCTGTTGTGATAGATGAAGTGTGTGCTTTAGCATTGTCTAGCTGAAATATGTGAGGCCTTCCCTGAAAGAGACGTTGTCTGGATGGGAGCATATGTTGCTCTAAAACCTCTATGTCCCTTTCCAGATGTGTAAGCTGCCCACACCATAGGCACTATTACACTCCCATACCACCAGTGATGCAGGGTTGTGAACTGTTCGCTGAAAACAAGCTGGATGCTCCCTCTCCTCTTTGGTCTAGTTTAGACACAGCCTCAATGGTTTCCAAAAAGAATTTCAAATGCTGATTCATCTTACCACAGAACAGATTTCTATTTTGCCTCAGTCCATTTTTTAAATGAGCTTTAAATGAACATCTGGCTTCTTCTTTGCATGATACAGCTTTAACTTACATTTGTGGATTGAACAGTGACTGTGTTCACGGACAGTAATTTCTGGAAGTGTTCCTGAGCCCATGCAGTGATGTCCATTACAGAATCAGGCCTGTTTCTAATGCATTGCTGCCTGAGGGCCTTTTGATGATATCATATACTGTAGATGGAGGGATCTTCAAAGTCTTCACAATGTTACGTTGAGGAACATTTTTCTGAAATAGTCCACAATTTTTAGACGCAGTTTGTCACAGATCGGTGAAGCTTTACATTCGAAAGCCTCTGAAATTCTCCTTTTATACCCAGACATGTTACTGACCTGTTGCCAATTAACCTAATTAGTTGTCAAATGCTCCACTATTAGTTTTATTATTCGCACCAATTACTTTTGAGGAGGATCACACCCCGCTCGTCCCGTCCACATGTCGAAGTGTCTCTGGGCAAGACACTGAATCCCCAACAGCCCGTTCCCATCCTCGGCCGTGCAGTGCCAGTCCCAAGCCCGGTAGAAATTAGGGAGGGTTGTGTCAGGAAGGTCATCCAATGTAAAAACTGTGCCAAATCAACATGTAGACAAATGATCTGCTGAGACGACCCTGAACTCACGGGATAAGGTGAAGAGACAAAAAAAAAAAAAAATACATTTCCAGCCAATTGTTGCCCCTGTTCCATCTTTTTTGACTAGTGTCCTCACTTTCCAGACAGTTGTTAAAAAAAGAGTTTGAGGTGGGTTGAGGAGATTTGCGAATCATTGCCTTTTGAATTGGGGTTGTACATCTTTCTGTTTTGTTCTGTCCTCACACCACTGTATGTTTAAATAGAAAAAAAAACAAAATGCTTCTGTATAGTAACAAATTAAAAATGCTTTTGATGGGACCAATTTTAAACTATTAAAAATGTATTTTGTTCACACAATTTATACACTTGTTGCACTTGTAAAGACCTACACACAAAAGATGGTGATGGGTTTTTGTTTTTTTTTTATTATTATTTAATTCTGGCCAATTCAGGCTACGCTGAGGTTTGTCTGCCATAGCGTTGACTTTCATAGCTCACGGGATGTTCAGGTGCTCAAGAAGCTTTATGTGAACATTTACTGCCTGATTCTTTACCTGTTACACCACATGTACCGCAATTATCCTCAAGGTGGTGGGGAAAGCCTAATCCCTGGGGAAGCTGAGGAAAAACTGTTTAGACTCTATGCTCAGGTTGAAGCTGAAAGGAGAAGGAAAGTCACCAAAGGCCGGCGAGACCCTTTGGACGTACATGACTAACCTTATCAGACACTGATCTTGTTGCTCCAACCCTGACAACACACTGCTAACATGCTGTAACACTCAAAACAGCCCTGGCTCAATTATAAGGTGCAGGCTCTTTGTGTGTTTTTCTTGTTAGTACAAATGGGGGCTGTCATCCATCAACAAATCTGTTCACTGCAGCACTGCTCAAATTTACAGGTCCTCTGCAAGACGCTTTACCCTTTAAGTCTTCCCGTCATCACTGCACTCCCTCCTCCTTTACCACATCCTGCTGAGACATGGACAAGGTGCCCTAAGCCATGCTGTAATATTACGTTATGGTAAAAGTCAATGCTTCATTAGTCATTTAATATAAGAAATATGTCAAATATCTAGGACTGGATGATGGTTTATTATTCAAAGATGTTTTATGCTGCATTAATAAGTTTGTTGAGTAGTTACACTTTTGGTGTTGAATCTTATGAATTATTTACTTAAGTAGTTACCTGATCAATTTTGTTGAGTTGCAGTGTGCATTTCTGTGCATTTTGAGCATTACAATGTGCGACTAGCACCATGTCAATAAGGTGGCTTTTTCCTTGTCCTTGTCTCAAACTCTCCAATTACGTTTTGACTTTGCATGAGAACACACTCTTAAAATCGTCTTGTGGATGACTGCAATTATTGCTAGGAACTAAAAGAATCAATATTTTTTTCATTTGGATGTCAATGTGTTCGATGTCATTCTCCGTACTGAAACTATTACTTGCTATGATTGTGCTAACTCAGCACTCCACTCATAATATTCTGTCCTTCTCATAGTGGAATGAGGCGATCACAAAGTTTGGATCAACACATACTTTCAAAGATAATCTTTTTTTTTTTCTGTTGATGTCTGTGGAATATAAAGATTGCAGATAACAGTGGCACAGTTTTGCTGATTGACATCTAAGCCGAGGGCATTGTGTGAGCTGCAGAGTCGTAGGACCATGTCTCCTCCTCTATCAAGATGAAAAGTGATAAAGGCAGCGCTGGAGAGAAAAAGAAGTAGGGAGGGGCAGTAATAAGTGACTGAATGATGGCTAAGAAAGATTTAATGATAGTTTTATAATGAGATTCATATGTACTAATGACAATTCTCAATTTTTTTTGTGTTTTTGTTTTTGTTGTGGGCACTTCAAGGAACATTTTTTCCTAAGCTCAACGATGCCTAAAGAGGAATGCATGAATGCACACAGAGTCACATAGGTGTAAAAATACACCGAAAAAGTCCATCCTTCCAATGGGCTCCTGTCATTGCCGACATTCAGATTACCCGGCACATATCTAAATCTGTGACTCACACAAGACTAAAAAGACTAAAAACATGTTTATATATGCACAACACGGATGCATTCATCTGAACATCTCCCACATTCTATGTCACAGCAATTTCAGAGGCAAGTTTCAGAACCTAGATTCTTTGCTTGAAGTATTTTGGATCTAAGATAAGACCTTACCGCAAAGAGACAAATGCCTCTGACAGGACTTTTCTTTTTAGGAAAAGGCCTCCGCACAACTGAATCAGTATTCAGAATGAGAAGTTAGCCACCAAGGGAGGGGCTTTAATATGTGCACAAACAATATATTTTGCTTCAGATGAATAAAAAGTTGTTATTGCATCAGCAACATTCCAATATTCTACAGTATATTTCTCACCTGAAACGCAGAAGGCGGGAGTGGGAAGAAATCTGATTTGCCAAAAATAGAAGATCCGAGGCCTAAACCTGCATACAAGCTTACATGTTTCCCCACTGGCCTCTATGGTCAGAGGATGTGACCCTGAGGTTATTCCAGGATAAACCAATAGTGATGCAATTCTCAGAATCTCGTGATGTATACTGTATGTAACTCTGGATGATCCACAGAAGCCACCATCAACAGGTCTTAGTGGGACTTATTTATTCAGTAAAAAGTAGCTCACTGCCACCTAATTGAGTTCCCCAATTTTTGGATGGGTTCTTAACAACTACAAAAGTCAATTAAGATGACTTTTTTCTTAATCCACACTTTTCTGTACAATTAATTAATAAGAGGAACATTGTGAGATAAAGAATTTTGTGCAAATGTGTGTTTGATAAATGACTGTTTACCCAGGTAAATGATGCAATTAATCATAATATTGATTTCAGGTAATGCTGCCTAGGCCCAGGAAAAACCACCTTGAAATTTCCAGTGTAACGTCCTTAAGCAGAACAGTCACTCAAAAAGACATAATCCAACTTCAGGTATAAGTGCTACAGTTACCACGTCATTTAGAATATTGATGGAAGCCTGTAGATAATATGTATGAGAACCTGAACTCACCATGACTGTTGCAGCGAGATGTCTCTACCAGCCTGTTATCCTGGTCATAGCACACCATGGCCTGGTAACGGTAGCCCTGTCCACATTCTTTGATGTCCCCCTGGACCTTCATCCCCAAAATGCTCTCCACTTTCCCTCCTTCAGGCAGGATGCAGTCTGACCAGTTCCCCACTGGCTGGGCATTATACTTGTCACAGGGGCAGTACTGGGTCTCACTCAGAGGGTACATTTGTGTGTTCTTGCATTTGTCCTTTTTCTTGCTTCTCCCTACGGAGACAAACACAGATGAGCAAAATTGCCTTGGGAAAGGTGACTTCAAATGTCTGGAGGTGGCGGTGGAGGATTTCTAGTAGTTGGATCTCAGTGGCTGTGACTCCTCATTATTTGCTGAGGCATTGTTTAGCATTGTCTGGATGACAGGAGAGTCATCGTTCCCCATTCATGCATTCCACATGCATTAAGGGGGGGGACAGCCAGTCCTGATGATCGATTATACTGGTTAAATTGTTTCAAGCAGAGTGCTCTTTTACTGAAACAGCTTCACGTTGTTTATCCTAGACATGTCAAGCATTGTTAATCACAGATCACCATCCAAAGAAACTTTTCTCTTGTGTCCGTTTGTCATCAGGACTTACGGCATCTTTACCAGTGGGTTTCCTGTGTCTCCATCAAGCTGGTTTGACTGTCTTCGTATAACAAATTTATCTTCCTATTAAAACCGCATAAACATGGTGCTGCTACAAGCTTAGCAAGCTAAAATCTATCTTTGCAGGTCACAGTGGTCAACAGAGAAATATATATTTTGCTTCACTTTCAACACCTACTTAAAAAACTCAGTAATACACTGAGGCCTGTTACTGTTTCACTGTGTTAAATGATCTGAGGGTTCGGTTTATACGTCACATGCTGCCGATAACTAGATCTCTAAAGAAATCTCCCAAATCCGTGCCCTCGCTTTCCCGGTTTAGAGCTAAGAATGGCCTCTTTAAAGAGGGTTATATACACTACCCGAACTCGTTGCTCATACTTAACTTTCGCATGAGGGAAAAGAAAAGAAAGATTCAAATCCACATTCTGCTACTTTCAAGTTGACTTTTTTCCCCCTGCAATAACCTCTTGTGGGGGTATATTAAAGCGCTGCACCACTCCTGTCATTTTGCCTTTATGACTGTGATGCACTGGGCGACTCTCGGGGGACACACTGATGGATAACAAAGGCTGAAGAGTTATTTCAGATTTGCTGCTTTAATCCCACTGGAGCATTTACCTGGCAAGAACTATCTTACCAGATTTATGACCTTGTGTTTCACTTCAGTGATGGTCTCTTGGAGGCCTGCCCACCAACATGCCCCCCTCAAATTGCCTGGTACCTCACTAACACTTAATCTCTGCCTGTCTGAAAAAGTTCACAACAATGGCTCATTGTTTATGTGGTGTCGTTCTCTGTTCTCACCTATCAATGCCCTCTTTCTAGTACGGACCCCCACACAGTCAGCTGTGCAGGACGAGAACTTGGACCAATTGGTTAGCTGGCAGTCATCCTGGCAGGGGAGCTGACAGTGCTGAGTGATGGCAGGCATGGCCTTGGCGAATTTCAGACACTCTGTAATGTCGGCCTGTGTCCCATCCAGCTGGCGACAGGACACAGCTGGAAGAATAAGAGACGGTTGGGTCAAAGAGGCTACATTAAAATGAATAGGAAGCAGTTAGATATTTTAATATTTTAATGTTTCAACAGATTGATTAGTTATAAGCTGTTGCACAATGTGCTTATGGTGTTAAGGAAGGATGTGGTTGTGGAGACCACCCAAAAATAATTCAATGATGATACAGTTGAACTCTACTTGGAAATTTCAATGTATACTTGTCCTCCATTCTAATGCCTTTCAGCAGAAGATGTGCTCGTAAATGTTTCCACACCTTTTGCAAATTTTGGAAAAATGGCATTGCAGTTTTTATAGACAAAGCATGTAATAAGCTTAAAACTCTGAATTATAGCTTAGTTAAGCCTAATTTAAAAATTAATAGATTCAATAAACAATCCATCCAACTATATATGGCAATAACATTAATTTATTGCATAAGTAAGGTATTTAAATATTGCTTCTTGCAACTATACATTCGCTAATAACAGTGCAATGATGATAACCATTCTGCATATAAATCCATTTGATAGGTCAACAATTGGACAATGTGCAAAAACACAACATATAGCTAAAATCAAAAAACAGGATTTAAAACTTAAGTTATTAGTCTAATGCTAGTTACCCAGAAAAACTCTTGATGACTTGGCTCTCAGAATGAAATCAAACATAATAACAACAACATAATAACACAACAACAAATTTGAAATTTAAATACTAATAAATCATTTTCTCAGAACAGATGAATCTCCTCTGCAGACACAACCAACATTATACAACTGTAAAAGGTCAAGTAGAACCCCTCCTAACACTTCTTCCCCTGCTATTGATCTACATACCTTCAAACAAAGAGTTGCAGAAAAAATATTTGATAGGAAATTCAGGATTGAGATAAGATCTCATACACGGTTCTATACAACAGTTACAGCGTGAACACAGCGGTCACGAATGCATCTATAGCTAAATTGGTTTGAAGCTCACAAGTCAATTTGTCAATCTTGCATTATCCTGTTCTTTGTTCTTTCAATAAAGGGTATTGCTTGAGTTGCTGCAATATTTCATTTTTCTGCGATGCAGACATTCTGCAGGGCTGTTGCTCCACAGAGAAATCAATCTCTAAGCACATTTTTACTGAACCCCCGTGGGCTCTGCTATTGGCTTGGAAAGCATCCGTCTGGTGGTGGGTGAGGTCAGGTCTTATCTTGTGAGAGAGTGTGAATGTATTGTAGAGAGTGAGCGAGAAGCCAGTGCTTTCATTTGCCCCCTATGTTTAATTTTGTCACTACTGTGTTTTATTCACTAGAAGAAAAGTCGGCCAGAACCCACGGGCCAGAAAAGACCGTGTGTATCATTTGTCACATTCAAAATTGTTCCTGCAATTTTCAAATGCCAGAGGTGTGAAACCAAGTCCAAGAGGGCCTGAGCATCAGGCGTCACATGGTACCAAATCAGTGAAAAGCCGCACATAATCTGGCATAGTGATAAGTAAGCGACAAGAAGTCTAATGTCGACCACAAAGCACAATTTTCATGAATAAACAAATTCTTCCACTAATGTGAGCTAGTGAAGAAGAATCTGAAGCATAAGCATTAATGATGTCCTGCTATATGAGCGGGAACATAATGAAACTGATCATTCTGCGTGACCCCCCTGAAATTGGATTTTTATGAAAGCCTCCCAGGACTACGTGCTACATCCATCCTCTATAAAAGGCAAGAGGAAATATGCTTTTAAACAAGGTGCCACAACTCCTTCAAAACACTCGTCCAGAGGCTTTGAGAGAAGCTGAAAATATATGTAAACATACAGTAAATCCCCATCTGTTTGGCTTCTTTATAGACTCTTATAATTTCTCTACAGCTTTTTTGGGTTTTTTTTTTTTGGGGGGGGGGGGGGGGGGGGGGGGGGGGGGGGTTAAGGTCTTTATTTTTTGTATTCCTTTACATTTCTCAGTCTGTCAATCATTTGCAAAGCTGTCTGTATCTGATATGCACTAACATCGGATGGTCATATACACCCCCAATTAAAAAAAAAAAAAGTTGGGATGTTGTGTAAAGCCTAAATAAAAACAGAATGCAATGATTCGCAAATCATATTGTGTTTAAAACACCATTCTGCCATCAGGAAAGTCTCTCTCAATCTGCAATTATAAGAGACTTTCAATTAAAATTGTATGAAAAGAGGCTGAAAAAAAAAACGCCCCAGTGAAACATCCCAAACTGTTAAACAAGTCTCAACAGGCAAAAGTGCTGAACTGTGAGCATAAAAAAAGTTTTAGGGGTGTCAGCTTCAATTTGTGTTGCTGCTTATAAGTAAAACGGCTTGAAGGGTTTGGAGGAAACTGTACTCTTCTTTGAACCTTTACACACCATCTGCCATCCAGTGACTATGATCCAGATGAGCTACATTGAGCTAATTTTTTTTATTTACACTGATTATGCTTTGGCTCAGTGAAGATGCAGAGGTAAAGGGAAGATTAAGTGATTGGTTTCTAAACCTCTAGTTTGAAGACCAGGTCCACAGGTTTCCTGGGCACCAGGGCTTTCCTGTCGGAGAAACCAGGGGACCAGCTGGCACTTCCTCCATTTGTGAGTTTTCCACCTGGAATAAAACAGGACAGTACAATGAGCGTCATGTTATTAAAAAACGAATTATTAAAAAATAAATAAATGCACCATTTCAAATATTCATGGCTCGGGAAAAACCGTATCTTCGATAACACCACAAAAGCCATCACACAAAAATGACTCAAGCCTTCAACAAAGGACAACTGGACAGAAATTGCCAAAAGGACAAATAATGTACACACTAGCTCAAACAATAATTTCCACAGTGGGAAGTTCTCCAAGGTGTCTAGAACAGCCCACACGTAGTAGCTGGTCAAACTACAGTACAACATCTGCCAAGAGGCCTCAAGTTGCTGAATTGCAAATGGGAACAACTGCAGTTTATCGTCACAGACTGACAGGAAAAGCTCGTCCAAAGCCCACAAATCCTCTAGGTCTCCCCTCAAAATAAAGCCTAAAATAATCATATCATGCTCTTAAAAGTTTACCTTGCAGATTCTGTCATTTAACCTTTTTTAACTAGCAAGCTCAGCTAACGTTAGCTGCCTGACGATGATCAATCATAGATCGTTTGTGTTGAACAGGAGTGACCACTGTTAGGTTTTTCTGAACGAGAAACAGCCAAAAAAAAAAAAAAAAAAAAAAAAAAAAAAAATCAAAAACAATATAAGAGTGTTACTTCTTTAATATAAACATCTAAGCCCAAAATCTCTAATAATCTGTTATTAAAAATATTTTCTAATACCCACAAGAAGGAACACAAAGCTTTATTGCAGAGCCTCTGTGGGATAAAACTCTCATAACAAACAAAAATATCACAGTCGCAAGTTAAGAGAATGATTTGGTTTGTCACCATCCAAATATGTAGTTGGTGTCTTCTCATTCCCTCAATCATGTCCTCCTGTGCAGAAACAAAACCTAAGACTGCTCCTCACGAGAGCAAAATGGAGTTTTAAACACTTTCAAAGACAGATGGTGACAATGCAGGACCCACCTGTACTTCACTGGTGGTGTATTTGTAAAAGGTCAAAATTGCTAAAAATCACTGGAGAAGGACGAAGCTTTTGAAGCACCTTAGGACCAGAGTCATGGTTTGTTGGACAGTTGCCTACTTTGCCCAGTTTTGTAATCCACCCTTTCAATTTGCTATTTTTACCCACAAAACCAATCATTACTGAGGAGGAAAAAAAATAATTAAAGCCTGTTAAAAAGTATCAGGTGTCAAGTAAAGCAGAAACCAAAAGAACAAAATATATATTTTTCCCTTTCATTAACCAATGACAATGTGTTTACCTGAAACCTGGACAGACTTTGGGGACCTCACAGTCCCTCTCCTCCTCCAATACTTCTGGACATTCCTGTCCTCCGTTGGATGGCAGCTGGATGATAAGACGTTTCCTTGATTGCTTTCTTTTTACAGCATTACCAGCTGTAAAGACAGACAATTACAGAATTAAAATAATACACATCTGCCTGGGAAAGTAGTGAAAAAACTGTCAAAATGATAAGCGGGGCTGCTCTGTTAATAGTCCTTGAAGAGTGGACTCAGAGACTACTATTGCTAAATCGAATTGCACAGCTGTCAAAGCCCACGTGCACATCTGATTATTTGTAATATCAAGCCAACAACAATGATCCTTAGAATTTACTCCGATTCAAATCGTAGTATTTACATTTGCAGATGCCCTCGAGTAGTTCATTAAGATGAAACAAGTGTCTAAGTAGTTATGACCCCGAATTTGGACCTCTGCAAGTGGGTGGTATGTCATTCTCTGCAAAAGGTGAAGATATCAAAAGCGTCACATTAATATGCACAGCCATTTGTACGGCATAGGCAGAATGGACAGATTCATGGCACAGTGTTGAGGAGGTCATCAAAATACGGACTGTTCAACGGCTCGAACAACGGCTCCATGACAAAGGTGACCTCATCTGAGCAATGTTTTTATTTTTTATTTTTTCCCACAGCATGAAAGAAATGCCACGCACTTGTTGACACTTGTAGCTGCAGGCAAGTCGGCTTGCAGGGTGCACTAAAACAGGTTGGCACAGAGGTTGTCTTACATGCCAATCTGTCAAATTAATTATGTGTAACACGGTGTGAGTGCACGTGTTTATGTAGTGATCTTCCACCTCTGTTGTTTTTCCAAAGTCTGTTTAAACTTGTATTAGTTAGACACTTTTAGATAGAATCATAGCAGCACACACAACGCATAATTTGATTATTGTTGTTTATTATCAAATTATCAAAGTTCATTTTTGTGATTCGAAGCAATGATCCCGAAACACTGAATGCTAAGAAGTTTGAGTGATCTGATATTTTTTTTCCCCCCCTGACTGTACCTGCGTCACAAGTACCAGGACACGGTGTCCAGTTGCTGAACGGAGTCACGATGCAGTCCTTCTTGCAGGGCAGCTGACATGGTCGCACCGTGTTAGGACGAGGGCCATCAGGACACCTACAGAATTTGCCAAACACACACACACACACGCAGGTTATAGATGGTGGGAACTCAACACAATCTGAGGCCAAAAGGTTACTAGTTTCTAGTAATTTAAAAACTGCACTAATTCCCAGTCTCAATAAAGTATCACTGGACACGTCTCCTAGTTTTCCTCATGGGCACTTTTGAACCCATGAGAAGCAACTTTTGAAAAAAAAAAAAAAAAAAAAAAAGGCATAGTCGGTAGTGTTGAGTAAGAAATACTGAGTACTGCAAGATGAAGAATTCAAAAAATAAACCAATGCGTAGCTCGCTGTACACTGATCCCATAAAAACACATGGTTATGGACATTTTATTGACACTCAGAAGACTGATGTGTTTCCCTCAGAGCTCCTAATAAAACTAACAAATTAAATATTGGACACTTACCAAACCGTGTGAGCACTCTGCCTGAGAAAAGTTGAAATTTAGCAACTTCTAAGTATTTCACCAAGCATTTTCTCGGTGCAGCCTTAAATGCAGCAACTGCAACGGACTTTCAAACTGGTTGTTACTAGAAATGTAAACCATGCAGCCAAACTTCCAAAAAACATCAGTGTAGACGTCAGGCACACTAACCATCTGGTTGAACACAAAATGTAATTATTTCAGGCACAATCTAGGGCAATAAAAGCTGCCATCTGGCTGACAGTACTTGAAAGATATAGAGAATATCCCCCAACAGAGCAATGTAGGCGTCACAGGCAATATTTAGATGTGGATGGTTTACATTCATTTCTCTGTGCTGGGGGAAACTATAAAACACAGAGCTCCTTAAGGCTAAAGCCAGCAGACTAGCAGACCGGCCTCAGGATAGAAACTCCCTTGTTTTAACTGGATTCTGCTATCAGTGAGTGATAATCCTTTTCATGGCACAGAATACAGGGTTAAGCTGGGGCTTTTCAAACAAGAGCTACGGTTAATCTTCAGTTACCTAGGGTCTGCAGGGCACACTAGTGGATGCAGATAAATAGGTTGAGATAGACCCTGGGCAAAAGATCTTGTAATCTGATCTCAGTGGGACGCTGCCACCCTGTGTTCTCATCCTACAGCTGACGCACCAATCATCTGGGTCAAGTTTTTTTTTTTTTTTAACCTTGCTAAGAATGCGTTCTCCTCTGGGTGTTCCTTACTTGTTAGCGCGGTGTCATCAGAGAAGTGATAGGAGCCTCACAGGCAAAATGCAATAATGTAACAGCAACACGAGAAGAGGTTTATTTTTAATTCCGATAGACAGAGCTAAATCCCTCTCGAGCGGAACAAATCCTCTGGTGTCTTTATACAAGTGAATGGTCCCCAGGAAAAAAAAAAAAACAGCTGCCAAATGCAAAATGGGGGAGAGGCTACGCTTACATTTTCTACATTCAGCTGATGAACCGGTCTGTAACAAAAGTAAATGAACAGGTGTCTCGCTTGAGGGCATTTAAACAGGACACAAGACCGTTGAGATCCAACGTGTGAACCTACGACTGTAGAACAGCCCCGAATGTTAGACCCAAATACCAGCCAGGATTTTATCAGTTCATAAATAAAAAAAAAACTCCAGAGTCTCT
This sequence comes from Channa argus, assembly GCF_033026475.1. Taxonomy (NCBI): domain Eukaryota; kingdom Metazoa; phylum Chordata; class Actinopteri; order Anabantiformes; family Channidae; genus Channa; species Channa argus. The sequence continues at coordinate 4,197,133 of NC_090203.1, read as the reverse complement.
AAGGATCAAGAAGCTTTTTGTGGAGGAAAACTTGGCACAGAAAGCAGTGTGGAGACAAAAATAAACAGGGTAAAGTAATCTGCAGAATCTAATTACATTAAAGTGTATGCAGAACAGAAAGAAACGCAGTATATTATATAAGCAGTTCCAGGAGCAGGGGAGAGTTATCAAGCCTGCAGGTTCATGCTCCAAATTTATTTTAGAAAGACAAAATAAGACAACTTTTGATTTTGTTTTGTTAAGAGTTGTACGATTAAATCCATCCGCAAATCAGGTGTGAATACAACATATATCAAACCATTTTGAAGATCCTGTATATGCAATATTTAACAAGTGTTGACTGTAGTGCTGTACGTTAGAACTTCAGTGCAATTTAGTGGTACTGTACTGCACTTCTGAAACTTTATGTACATTTGGAAGGCAGGACTTTTACTCACATAGACTGATTTTAATACTGATCTTTGAGTTTTTTATCTGTGACCCCACTCAAAAATCACTGACATTGTCACATGTCAAGTCATTAGCCTTGTTTAACCTAAAATTCTGCATGAGTTGCGTATTGAGGTTTCGAAAACAAATGCAGGTGCTACGTTTCACGTTTTACGTTTCATTTTATTGATTCTCATTTTCTTGGAAATCCACCGCAGACATGTCACAAAGGAGCAGAGCACTGCAATTCTCCAGCATAAGATGACGTGACAAAGAGGAGGGGAACTCTTTGACCTCGTTACGCTGCCTCTGCTATTCAAGCAGTAACAGCATGTTAGGTGATTTTCAACCTTCCACAGTTTTCAACTTTGCTTAAAGAACTGCATTGTTTGTTGTCCTTGAATACATTCATGTGTGATATCTCAGTCAGTTTAGGTAGAGAAGGTAAAAAAACACAATTACAGGAGTGAAAAAAGGAAGACTTCTTGTTTGTAATCTTAGGCTGTATTTTCCTAATTGCAGCTTTTAGTATATGCTGAGTTTTTCTCGTGTGATCTTCTCAAGGTTTTCTGAGTCTGGGGATAATGTAATGTAAGTCTTGAAATATAAGGACATATTTGCCTGTCATTTTATTCGGATGATTTCTTGGCTCCAACCCACTCTGTGTTTTATTAAAGTTGCACTTGGCAGTGCAGAAGCTGGCTACATAAAATCACAAATCCCATTTTTGTTTTGTCTGGTGTTCTGTGCAATAAAAGTAGAAAAAAGTTTATTGAACTTTATTTCCAGTAACACAGGGGTCATTTTTGAGATTTATTTGAAGTAGTGTATATGAAATATTTAAAGACAGTAATTCCAACTTGAAATCATAAAAAACACTGCAAACTACACTCACTGGCTACTTGGTTTGGTACATTTGTTGTTAACGCAAATATCTAATTCACCTGGCAGCAACTTAATGCACTTAATGACGATGATCTGCAAAATTTCAAACCGAGCATCAGAAAGGGGGCTGAATGTTTATTTAAGTGACATTTAAAGTTGCACGGCTGTTGGTGTCAGACAAGCTAGTCGGGGTATTTCAGAAAATGCTGATCTACTGCCATTTTCACGCGCAACCATCTCAGAGAATGGTCTGAAATTGAGAGGAATATCCAGTGAGCAGCAGTTCTCTGGGTGAAAATGCCTTGTAAATACCAGAGGTTAGACCTGGTCCAAGCTGATAGAAAGGCAACAGTAGCTCAAATAACCACAAGCGAGGTTTGCAGAGGAGCATCTCTGAACCTTGAAGCAGGTGGGCTACAGCCGCAGAGGAAAACACCGGGTGCCACTCCTGTCGACAACAGGAAACTGAGGCTACAATTCACAAGGGCTCGCAAAAACGGACAAGAGAGGATTACAAAATGTTGCCCGGTCTGATAAATCTCAGTTTCTGCTGCAGCATTTGGATAGTTGGTGGCATAATTATGTGGGGGATATTTTCTTGGCATACTTTGAGCCCCTTTAGTATCATGTCATCAGTGTTTATGCTGATGACATGCTACAGTTCACCTTATTGTTTTGTTGCTGACCATGGCTTTATGACCACAGTGGCTGCTTTCAGCAGGACAACATGCCCTGTCAAAAAGCTTAAATCGTCTCAAACTGCTTTCTTGAAGTTCACTGTGCTCAAATGAGCTCCACGGTCATCAGAGTCAAATCCAATAGAGCATCGTGGATGTGCAGCTGAAAAATCTGCAGAGATGCTATCATGTCAATATGGACCAAAATCTCAAAGCACCTTGTTGAACTTATGCTACGACATATTAAGGCAGTTCTGAAGGCAAAAGTCCAACTCGGTATAAGCAGTGCAGTTAATACTGTCAAGTGGCCGGTGAGTGTGCTGCGTTTGTTACTGTGTCTCATCTATAGCTCAAAGGAATAGTTTCTCATTTCTGGACTACTACAATAATAAAAAAGCCGTCTTTTTGGGTGGAATGCAATACAAAACCAGAATACTTACAGCACAAAGCCTGGATGTCCGTGGGGGTGTGAAAGCTAGTTGTAAAATTCTGATTTATGCATTTTTTATTGTGTATACATTCTGTCACCCCACTGTTTTTCTGTAATAGTCAATTCTTTTATCTTTGCTTATCAAAACGAATTTATTGGTTGTTTGAAGAATAAAATCTTTATTCACAAAGCGCTTGGGGTATTCTATCCAAACTGCACAATTTGTTTATTACACTTTTCCTTTTTCCTCTTAACTGTTGTCTTGTGTGTCTTCTCACTGTGGAAACGCATTACACTGAAATGAATGAAGCCATAACGGCATCAGGTTTTAACTGAGTTGCCGGTTCCAGTCAGTGTCACAATCTCATAATGATCTTTAAATGTCATGGTTTGTAGCGAGGCAAAGACATACACAACGTGGCACTGGGAGCTTGTCCCAAAGCGAAACATTAAAACGGGCAGCCAGGCTAATGCTTATGTTTTCCTTGCTGCTATTAGCGTGTTGAGTAATCTGTTCAGCAAGAGGCTGTTTTCGAGAAATTAGCAGATGGCAGAGCAGGATGAAAAGAGAAGATTCAAAGCAAAGAACTGTCAGTAGTTTTAAGAGCATGTATACACACACACACACACACACACACACACACACACAAACAAGGTCTGGTGGGAAAAGATAAGGGCTAATTAATTTCATTATCAAAATTACGGACTACAAAACAAGAACATCATTTGTTTAATTTAGCATAAAACAGCTGCAGTTCTTCAAGGACCCTTTCAGTGGTGTCTTTGGCCCCCGTCTCGAGGGCTTTTAGCTATCTATCACAGTCATAAACAGAGAGTAAACATGACCTCCATTAGAAAGCACGGCAGGGAGATGATTGACTAAGCTTAATACAGCTCCTGTCAAACATCGGAACCATGAATCGTTCAAAACTTCTACAGCATCAATTTGATTATACAAACACACATTTGGTAGCATTCAGCACACAGAAATCAGAATCAATAAGCAGATGATGTTGTTTTTTCCCTCACACTACAACAGCTTTCTCAATAGGATGATAGCAGCCCAAGCCTGAGGCACTGACATATTTGTCTCTGCTGTGTTTCTTGTTTCTACTGGGCTCTGACAGTCAGTGTTTATACATGTGTGTTATTTGTGTGTGTGTGTGTGTGTGTGTGTGGCATGGACTCTGTGGTTCACTGCCTGAGGCCGCAGGAGGAAGACAGCTAAGATCCATCTGCGAATGAGACAGGGCACATCTGCATATGAAGAGTGCAGGCAGCCCTGTTTGTTTGTTCTGCTGGGATCCCACGGGTGCACTGATCAAGTATACCTGCCAGTTAGATTGTGCCAAATGAAGACATGCAGCATAAAAAAAAAAACAACAACATCAAGTCAGTCCTGGGTACAGGCTAGGAAATGCTGTCTCTGAGCAACAGCTGGCAAGGAAACCAGAGCTGTTGGATCTTTATGCTACTGCTGCTGTCATGAATGTCCAAACCAAAAGGCTTTTTTCCCCCCGCAGCCATTGTGTTCTGTAAAATCTACAGGGGTAATACAGGATATCAAGCCATTCATGAAGGAAGGTCATAACCCTCACCAAACTGCAGGCCTGACAAAATAAAAACATTTCATATGCCTCAGTCACCTCATTCATGGGAATCTTTCTCAGCTCTAGCGTTTTTGTGAAAGTTTACTGCTGTGTAATAACCTGACAATAATGTTATACTGTAGTTAATGAGGAATCCAAAGAAAACAAAAGAAAAAAAATGTCATTTGGTCCATGCCCTCTAGATCTGCACATGTTTTGTTTTTTTTTTGTGCCGAGCAAAAATGCTACAAATCAGTGCTGAAATACACATGAACAGCAAGTCATATTGGCTGTAGTGATGAATATGCTTTTAAAGTTAGGAAACAAACACTATAGTGGACTCATCCATCTCTGTTAAGGGCTTTGTCACCGGAAAGCAAACCAACGTTGTTCTGATGAACTTGCTTAAATGGCAGCCTCACTAAATTGAACACACACAAAAAAGATGTATTTCAACCCACTATATACTATGCAAAGTGTCCTTCATATTTTTTCACGTGTCGCTGCTGCTTATCTATCCATTGCACTTTGCTGCGCGTGTATCTCTCAACACATTAAGTTATATTTGGTTTTGTTTTCTCATTTTGGTTAGACTGATGTGCACGGGGGTTGAGCACAGATGATTTGGCCTCTTCCTGCTCTGTTAATTGTCTCGTGCGGCTTTGAAAACTTGCTTATCAGTGTTGATTGCCAGACTTCTTTTATAGCTGACAAATGTAGCTAATTGGCAATCAACCCAATAGCAGCCATCATGGTGGCAGCGTTTGTCATACTGAAGAGTTTCTGAATAGCTGACAAACACTATTAAAGAGTCAAAGTCACTTCCCCGTGTTCAAATAACTCTGCCGTGTATCCTAATTTGTGTTTGCTTGTCAGTTCTGGGCAACAACCAAAATGTTGCTAAAATAAAGATTAATGCTCTATACTGAGATAGCTTATTTCTTCCTTCTGCATGCTGGCTTACAGCCTGCTACTGGATTCATGCCAATGACAGTGGCCTGAGGAAAACCCACTTCAAGACTTTGAACATCTTCGAAGGTTCACGACAGCCAAAGTGCGTACAAAAGGGCATGCGAACGGAAAGTGAGGAGCATTCGAGGTCGTACACAGCCAGAGTTAGAATCATGGCAGCTTCTTCAGCACCATGGACAGCACCACTGGTCCATGAAGGCAGGTGAAAAGAAGCCTCACAGAAAATGGAGACTCCTGTGTGACAGCACTCACAGTACCTGTCATTTCCTTGTTTTTTTTTTTTTTGCTTTTGCCTCCAGGTAGAAAACTAGGCTGTGATGACACATACTGTACACCTTTTTTTTTTTTTCCTATGGAACAAAAATAGTGAACACCTGTCACTTGTTTCTGTTTTGCCTATTAAAGGTCCACACACTGCCCAACAACAAGCAAATCACAATGTGGAAATCATATTTATACCTCATGTTTTTAAAATGGTGAGTTGGGAGTTAAATACTGAAAATGATGGGAATGAAGGTCCATATATTTCCGGAGGTGGAAAGTGACTATATTGATTTACTTAATTACAGAGTAATTGTAAGTTACTTGTACTATACTTAAGTACTTCCATTTCATATTAGCTGTACTTTTTAGCCCATTACATTTTTGACAGCTTTAGTTACTTTGCAGATGCAGATGAGTCTTTTTGTTCCAGAACAAGCCTCTACAACAACAGAGATATTTGAAATTACTTATGTTTTACTAAAAAATTGATTTTCTGTATTTTCCACCTTTGAAAGATTGTCAATGTAACATGGACTAGTGCCGAATGCCATTAATCTTTGACATATACTTTTAGTGGAGATTTTCATTCAGTACTGAGTTTGTGTATTTCTAGGACTTTCTAGGAAACAAAGATGCAACTAGAGCAATATACTGTATTTCCAACCACATTTGAAGTAGAAAAGGTCCTGAGTATGCCATGGAAGAATTGTTCTTGCAACATTTACACAAACGACTGCACAATCTATCCACAAATAATAGCTGGGGGCTCAACAAGTATTATAATCAGCAACACAAGATTCGCAAAGACTTCATCACAGTAAAAACAGGTTTTCAAGACCACAAGATTGTGTGAATGTTGCAATAACAATACGTCCATTTCTAATACCACAAGAACAACAGCAACACTGTCTACATGCAACCTTTTTTCTTCACCCTACGAGCACAGTACTGGCATTGTCCTCTATCCCCTCAGATGAGCTGCATTAAGACACAGTGCTGATGGAATGGTTGGCTTTCATCTCAAAAGTAGAATCCTTTTGTGAAATTGCTCTAGTATTTACTACTAGCAGTATTTACTACTTCATTCACTAAATATTTTGGATTTATATTGCTGGAATTCCATTGGTGATAATTTGTTCGTAATTGGCACATTTAATTTTTAATCTTTTAGCAGTCGACAAAATGTATCAGACTCAATACAATAAATATACAAGTGGGTACAAATGTTAATCTAATCGAGTTTTATGGCAGTGCATACTTTGTTACCCACGAATCCATCAGTATTGAATAGGACTGAGTTTCTTTGCCTTCGTTTGCTTGCTTTGTTTTTCTTAAGCAAAGCTGTAAGTGTCCGTGCAAAAGAAATTCAACAAATGTACTGTAGTTGATGCACAACTAGTACATAACGTATGGATGATCAAACACAACACATCCGGTGGCTATTCAAAATCTTACATGTTTAATAGCACGGGCGATCATTTCAAGCGGCAGGTTCCATTTCAGATAAATGTTTGAAATTGGAAATTTGTTTACAACATTTTTTTTTCGTATTGCTTGAACTCTTAATCTAATGTCTAATGCCACAAAGATGTCAGCAATTCAACTTTATTTCATCCATTACAAGCAAGAATGAATTAATAACAAGCCCATAAAAGACATAAAAGTTGTCCTGTCGTAATTGTATGTCTGTTTAGGGACCTGGATGAGGCAATTCCAAATTAATTGGTACACAGATTGCAAATGTCAAACAACTTGTGGCATATTTTAATTCAAGTGTGTGACCTTCACTGGCCAAAAACTCAGATGAGGTCATTACCAACCTACTGAGTGGGTGAGTAAGTGGTTGATGGGAGTCCACATCTTTTCACTCCTCATTATTGATGCACATTTTTATTCTCACAAATAAAACTTGATTATATACAGAAATTGACCAATGAAAACTTAACATAATGGAAGTAAATTAACTGAATTATTTATATTTTTTCTGCAGTTAACCCGACACGGCTACAACTCCCACTCCCCAACCTGCTGAGCTAGCGTTTATTCTTGCTCCAGCTTTGCCAGTTTACATGAGGAAAGAAAGAAAGCAACCACACGAGATAAAAGGCATCCTGCACTTCAACCTCTCTTAGCAGCCAGATAAGTGCAGATACAGCGTCTAGGTCAGCGGCTGAACCAGCCGCCGCTGAACTGGACATTAATCTTCATTTCGTCATGTGGTGTTTTCTATGAATCCCGTTCGCCGTGTTACACAGCACTATCCAGCCCTTTAAATAATTTCTGCTACCATTCTCCCCTCACTAATAACTACCCTTGGGAGGTGTAACCCAGGAGGAATTTACTGGTCTTTAATTACAGCGAGGAACTACAGGAAACTTAACATACAGTATAAGGTCATATGTACCGAAAGAGAAACGTATATATTTTCTGTGAGGACTAAATCTACTACGGGTGTCTTTTCCACTAGATGTGACACAAACAGATGCTTTATCTTTTGCCGTCAAGTGAATCAGTCAAGCATAACTGACATTAGACTAGAGCCAAACTTTCCAGCAGATGCTAAAGTAAATTCAACAGTGTATTTTAAAGCCACCTCATGCAGTGTGGTCTTCAGAGCTACAAACCACAAACATCTCGTTTCTCATCTGCCTCAAGACTAAATTGCCCTAAAGTATCATTCCCATTTAATTACTGTCATTATCATCAATGAGAAATTACCAGCGCCCAAAACGGCAGGGTTGATTAGGCTTTCAGGGACGGAGAGATTATTTATTTATCTGCGGTCGCCTGTGAGGGGAAGATATGAATTGGGAGTTAACTTCACGTAGAGTCTGCTCAGCTTACTTAACCAGCTCTGTCATCGTCTCCTTGTTGTTTTCTCTCCTGCTGTCTCTTTGCTTGCCACCACTGCTGCAGTTCTCATCCGTCTCTCACTTCCTGACTCCTCTTTTGTTTTTTAATCACTTGCTCTCAGTGTCACATACATCACACATCTGCATTTGCCAGTCAATCTCACCATGGACAGTACGACTGATGTCCTTTGAAATGTCCTCTGTTGGCTAACTCATAACAAACAGTAGCACACAGATAACTGTTTTGGTCAAGCAATTGGGGAACAGCTTTTAAAATTCTGGCTAGTGATTTTCTGTGTTCATCATGCTGCAACTGAAACAGAGAAGGCTCTTTGGCAACTTTTTTGCACATCAAAAGGCAGCCAAAGCTCTCCGTGTCTCCTGTTCCTTTAACCACACCTTTGGATTTCACTGATTCGTTTCTTCCATTTGGATAAAAGTGTCCAAATCAGTGAAATCTGCTGATACCGAGCTTTGTTTGAAGTGAAAATGTGCCTACTCTAAGATCTTGATGACACATGATTGAGAACTGCTGCTCAAAGCGAGTGGATTTAACGTATAAGAGGTGAGCAATTTTCACTCCAACGCAATAATCAGGAGCTGACAGGAGCTGATTTCACAGTTGTATACACTTACAAATCAGAGTGTAAATAACACTGCTGCTGCTGCTGCTGCTGCTGCTGTTTTTTTATTCGAAAAACAACCAGCACACATATTTATGGCACAGGACAAGATTTTAAACATAAAAATGTGCCGGAAAGACGCAGAGAAGGAGAAAATTTGCTTACTTCTTGGGAGGCACCTGTCCCACGTTGACCCGGACGCAGATGACTTTGCGAGTCTGCATTCCCATCGAGCACAGCCCCTGAATGTTGCTGCCAGGGTGGACGCTCGCGGAAGTGTTGAGTGGCGAAGAAGAGGGGTCTTCAGTGCAAGGGCCCCAGGGTCCAGTCTGCCAGTGGTAAACTGTACAGGCGTGTTCGTTACAGTTCCGCACCTCCTGAAGGGCACTGCTGTTCGGGCACAGGGAACCTCCTGAGAACACCAAAACATAGCAAAGGCTCGGGAAAGTGTGCCTCTGGAGCTGTTTGCCATCTTTCAGCTCATAATTTTCGCTTGGTTGGGGTTATTTTCCCTGACCCAGCTATTTTCAGCAAACAATTTACAATAAAAAATGCAAAAATAAACCTGTTTATTTAAAACCAAACAATGTTAGTGACTAGACCAGGAACACACTGGAGTGGAGCATTTTGGAGCTAAAGGACTCGTTGGTTCAATCAGGAGTCTTTCTACTGTAACACATGAGCCATGAGAAATCTATGAGGAGATACTGCCATTATTTCCACCGCCCAGTGCTTTGATTCCATAACTGGGCACATTGCTAATCATGACTCATGACTTGAGATGCTCAGAATCATTCAAAGATAGCTTAATGAAAATGATGGTTGGCCTGGTTTTTATGTCCTGTAACAAGTTCATGACGAAATAAACTTGAAAAAAAGAAAGTTTCTTATGCCCAGCAATGTACTGTAGGAATAGTTAAATAAAAGAAAGTGTAAACGAGCCAGTTTCAAGTTGCAAGAGATGTGAGGGTTTGTTTCCCTGAGGGTAAATACTGAGGCTTGAGACATCATTGTGTTATCTTCTTTTTATTTTAGTACAATCATTATAACGGACTTCATTTCCTCTTATTCTGTGTATTTTATCTTCATTTTGCATCAAACAATAGACTCTTTTTCTGTTGTCCAGTGTCTTAGAGAATAAAGGCGGATGCTTGTTTTTGGATGTTGAGCTACACATATTGGAACCTTTATAGGTGAGAGCCAGAAATGTAATTTCAATATTGTATAAGCTTCTGCCCAGAAATCGATTCAAGTCGCTGAAACGCACAAGTCTGAATATGGAGAACAAGCAGAATATCTGAACCTCTAAAATGATGCTGTGTATGTACCTATAAATGCACATTTGTACACTGTTGCCCATAAAGTTGGAATAATTTTGTTGTCAGACAGATTCCTCTTTTTTGCAAAGGTTAACTGTGGTTTAATTTTAACTGTGAAATGTTTGAGAGAGATTGATCGATAGAGTTTTAAGAAGATATACACTATCTATCAAGAATAAAATCACATTGTCACCATAACTTCATGAGAAGAGGTAAAAAATATTTTATCCCAACTTTATGGGCAACAGTGTATTTTCCTACAACAATTTAAGTATCCGTGCCAAAGGGACTACAGTTTATAATTCGCACATACTTATGCTGTTAACGTAGTTTGGGAGTCTGGCTTTCACACTATTCATTTATAAAGTTGTTTTCCACCGAGTTGGACTTCACCCATTAATTACAAGCGACATTTTCACATTAGAAGTGTGGAACCTTAAAAATCAGATGTGATAGAATTCAACAACCAAATTCAAACAGCTCCAGTTTGGCACTAGCCGGCTATCAGCAGTACATTTTTCTTGCACACCACACTGTGCTGACATGTGAGGATTTGCACTGTGACTGCTTATTGCTTTACATCTGCCTGCACTCACAACACCGATTTCTGTTACCATTTTATTGTACATGTTGGTAATAGAATAAGTGTTCGCATATTGCACTTGCTCCTTTTATGCAGGCAGTTTTGTTATACTGTGAATATTTATGCCTGTGGGATCCGTTTTAAATGTCACAGGTCAGACTGTCAGTGCTCTGCTGTAGTGTGTACAATCTCTATATATTGCTTTCTCCATTCCCTTTACTGTAGTGTGCCACTCATTTCTCTTCGGAGGTGGCAGTCAGTCAGTCCCTGGGTCCGTGAACTGAGGGAACCCTCCCTGGTTTAGAGTAATTGCCAACACTTAGGGCTTTCTGCAAAGATTGAGGGGCATTACGGCACTTTGGGTTGTCCACACCTGTATTTTGCTGCCGGAGTTGACACGGAGCCAGCTCCATAATGAGCAGCGGTGTACACACAGTTGTGCCTGAATCACAGACTGCCAACTCAGACAAATCTCAACCTAATGATTACGGAGAATGACTTCCGTTCCGCTGACTGCGCCATGGCCGCTTAGCTGACTAACGACGTGGTGATGCTAGTCCTCACTAGCATGACATGGCACCTCAAGTGAGTATGGGCTGTTGCAGAACAATGACCTAGAAAAGGTGCGTGTTGGACATTGGTGGAAAATGTGAATCCGCCTTAGACACAAGACAAATGGTGCAACAAGCAAAGTCAGTACATGTGAGGTATTTAAATGTATTCTTGTTTGCAGGATAAATTACAGTTCATTGCTGTTTCATTATGAATGTCATTCAACTTGATGGGTGTCAAACAGCAAGAGGCATTTGGGCTCCACGAAGTCCCACTGTGTGAGCAGTTATGCTAAACAGACCAATAATTAGATTTATTAAGCCATTAGGCACATTATTCTATACTGGTAGTTGCATATTAATATAAAGTCGTATGTTTAAGTCTGGAGTAAACTTTTTTCTTCATTAATATGCATCACAGGAACTGCGAAATCGGCAAAGATGCTCAAAATCTAATCATATAATCGACTCTGCGGGGGGGGGGGAGCTGTTGTGGAGAGGCAAAGCTCCTTTCAGGTATTGTTCTTGAGAATGTGTGATGAAGTGTGTGAACAGACGGAAGGATATAATTTAATATACATTCTTTTGTATCTCTCAACCGTTCTACAGCTACTTCAAGTACAGCTACCACATATACATCTAGTGTAAAATTGAAGAGTTACCAAAACGTTCGGGAAGCTTGGGCACCCGTGAAAGACCTTTAGATGAATACAGATGTGAGATATGTTAATGTGACGGGTGGGATGTGCAGTACATAAACTAATACTACTGCAGGACAACAGAAAACAGACAACATATTTAAACTATTTTACACATGGCCAACAAGCCTCGACTGCACTACAAATGGATGAAGAGATTCACAATCAATTATAAGTTAGCCCGAAGCTGGTATGATATGACATAGTTTGGAGGAGTCACAAGAAGCCAACAATTTTAATTTAAATTTTGCTCCGCGTGCACCAAAGCTGTAGCTAGATGCGTTAAAACAGCTACCAGCAAACTTTAAATACAAACATTACCCTCCATCACTGTGATCCACGCCACAACCATCGCAGTGGCTGTGAGAAAAACACACACTCAGATAAAGACAGAGGAGAAAAAAAGTTTGGTGACTTGTCGAAAAGACACATGCGCGCGCACACACACACAAACACGCACACACACACTCAAACCAAAGAGAACAAGCATATGCAGAGAAATGATCTTAGAAACAGATAAAAAGTGAGTGTCAGGCGAGGAGACAGACCAACAGAAATAATCACCAGGACAGATAAGCCGACTGTTTGAGATAAGGACAAATGCACATGCAGACAAGTGTGAAATCCAGACGTTCAGTGAGTGACAGCAAAGGACGACTTGAAAGGCCATGACTAAGCCAATATCCAGACCTCATCTGCATATATTTCCATACACAATGGCGCAGGAGACTGTTGGCATGTGCAGACTCACCTTCCCCGGCGTTGTACGCCAGAATGGAGCGGGTCCTCATCTGTTTGCCCTCGATAGTCTTACTGGAGCAGGTCTGAGAACAAGTAGACCAGGGGGTCCAGTCGCTGAGCACACAGTCCCTTGAGCAAGGCACCTCACAGGGGATGGGCTCTGGAGGCGAGGAGGATGAGCAGAGATTTCTGTCTACCTCCTCCCCTGAAGAAACAAGGTGACACAACGTAGGTAAGACGATCACAACCGGGTCAAAAGGAGGAAGGACAGTTTGACAGATGTGAGCAGCTTTACATAGTAAAAGTGCACAGCAGGATAATATGGATTTAAAGGGCTAAGACCTAATAAGGACAGATTAATACCATGTCTTGTAATAAACTGTTCTCCTCCTCAGTGAATGAGGAGCTGCATCTCTAGCTGCACCACCTGCTTGTTTACTGTACATTCAGAGCATGTGTGTATGGTGGGCTACTCTGTCAGGACATTTGCTTGGAGGGTGGAAGTGCTGTTAAAAGAAGTTACTGCATCTCTGCTATGCTAACTTTCACCTTTCATTCCATCCAAGAAAGCTCCATGGGGAAGAGTTTTTTTTTTTAAGTTGCACTTTTGCACTTTTGCATGTGTCACATTGTTTTATGTGGGTCTCCTCTTTCCTGAACTAACAGGGGTTCAACAACACATAAGGTCACAGTATTTAATATAGTGTCTATATGTATACGATGCGTCAGTGGACCAGTGTGCTGGCCGTGTCATGTTCTAGTCATGTTTAACACTATGAAAACGAATCACTTACAAAACATTTTTTAGAAAACAAAAGTTATTACAACAAAGCAGATGCTGTAACTGAGTTGCAAGGAAGAAATCACAAGTTGTATTTTGTGCGTGTGTGCTTGAAGGAAGTAGTACATGTTGACTTGGACAATGAGAATAAATTTGAAGGCAGAAAGATTTATGACAAGAATTATGTTGTCCCCTGCACACTGCCCTTTATCACAGAGTCAGCTGGAGCAGCTGGGAAAATGAACAGCTGTGTGTCTTAATTGATGGCACAATGTCAAGCATAGACAATATTTCAAATTGCAGAGGCACGTTTGATTTCTTAATACTTCTGTTCTCCCTATGGGACGACTTGGGAGCATATACTCAAACTGACTATCAACCCAGCCTTGTTAAAAAGCCTCGTACGTGCTCCATAGAAAGTCGTGCCGTAAACATGTGAAACATACAGTACAGACATATTAAAACCTGCAGTGAGTAAGTACTGCATTTACGTATATAAAAGTAGATTTACTCAATGTAAGCAAGTAAGTAGGCTATAACCGTGTGGTACTTTTTTGACTTTATGCTACTTGTTCTTTTTACTTCACTACACTACATTTAATACACTAGATGTATAAATTTGAACACTGCGACATTTCAGATTACGGGTTGTAGATATACAAAAATAATAAACTTTAACACACTGTGTATGCTCACAGAAAAGTAGTGAATGGATGGGGCCCCTCATCATGTTTAAGATGTTACTAATAAAAGTTTGGGGAGACGTAATTCTTTAAGACTTCCCAGTAAAGCAAGGAACCATAAATTACTAATTTGTGTATAAAGTAGTTAAAATCTGCTGCACATTTATTAACTACAACCGTAAAATGTTACTTATGCCTTAGCATTAGAGATCGAACTGGAGAAGTTTAACAGACGAGCGAATATGAAAAGACACAGGTTGGTGAACAAGATGATTTCCCTGCTTTGTTTTTGTAGGAAATGTTTCACTGCCTTGAATCCTTATTTTCTCACACTAATAAATGTTTATGTAAAAGAAAAATGTTAACACCAGGCATCAAAATGATGTTTTCTACCTCCTGCTTTGAAAACTAATCCAATGTACAGAGGAATGATAATATGGAAGGGTTTGCTCACAGATATTACACATTAAACTGATTTATTGAAAACATTTAGTCCTTGAAGAAATATTTAATGACAGTGTAAAACAACCTGCTGATTTCAATACTCCCATTGAATTTTGGTACACAGTAGTCTGCAATTGGGTATGTGGAGTTTTAGTGGTACAACCCTTATTCTTGAGAAGGATTAAAATGTCTTGATGGACAACAATGAAACATGAAGTATTGCTGTCTATATTGTGTTGTCATAAATATGTTATTGTTGTTAATAACTGCTACTACTTAGTGGCCAACATGGATCCACGTATTTTTATTCACCATCAAGTGTAATACTGTACTGTCAGATTTAAAATTAAATATTAATAATTGTAATTAAATAATAATATAATAGTTTATAATACAGTACAGTGACATTGTGGTAGCATCTCAGTACCTTTTCCAGCACATTACATCCTTTGACCTACTGCTTGCTACAAATGAATCAAACACTATAATGATGTGACGTGATTTCAACATTATTTAGCAAACTGCTAATTCAAGTATCTATTTTTGTCGTCCTTATGCTTTTAAGTTGTATAAGGACAGAAGAGAAATGTTAAGTACAACAGGGTGAAACAGTGTTGTGACACTGCACAGTTCTGAATTTTTTTTTTTTTTTTTTAACACAGTTTGCCTTGTCATTTAAGGCCATTAGGAATGGAAAAAATCTCCCTGTTACTTTGAAAACATTTAGATTTTCATTTTTCAATTGGAGCGGAAAAATGTGTTTAAAGAAATCAGGTTTGTGAAGATTGATGGGTGAGTCTGACACAGACACAAACAAATATTGTGCCTGTGTCTGATGTCTGCACGGGGATTAACAAAATGCTGGGGGAAGAAGGGGGAGTGTATCTGTGTGTACATGAGTCAAGAGTGTAGTACTGCAACGTATGATTTTATTGAATATTTAACATTTTGTAATTTAAATGTGTCTTTATGAAACTGTGCTTCGATTGCTTGCCCATTATTGTATATTGTGGGACTGCAGATACGCTAAATGTTATTGAATGAGATTAATGATACTTCTCCCTGGTCCCTAAAAAATAAACTAATACAGTGAGTTAAATTAGGAAAAATAAATAAATTCAACATTATATAAATGATTAAAAACATTTTAAAAATACTAAACTAAATCAATCGACGTGGCATGAAAAATCTCTTCTAAGTAGTGGCATTGCTGATAAGTGTGCTTCACTACAAAAAAATGGAAATGATTTACGTATGTTTCCAGTTGGTTATGAAACTTTTTATGGAGCACATGCACTCTTGACTCTGACCCATCTGTTAACTAAAGTGGCCCTAAATATGAAAAGAGCAAATTCATATGGGATTCCCTCATCCTTTTTTTTTTTTAACACTATTTTCCATGTATTATTAATAAGGCCCCAGCTTCAGGCATCAGTGGATTATGTTAACCCTCATATTCGTCTATGTTGCTTCATGTGCTGCCACGACACAAGCGGAGAATATTTTCCTCTGTTAGCGATGCGTGCACCCAGGAAAATGTAAAGCCTTCAATGGCTGAATTGGGATTTCCAGCAGAAGAGCTTCAAAAGACAGACTGTGCCTGACTTTGCATTAAGATGTCACTTTGACAGATATGCACTGAACCAATCATGACTGAACTGAGAAAGCATGAAAATAAGAAGTGACAAGGGACCTAAGCAGTTTACACAGAGAAAACATGAATGAACAGAACACCCACTATGAGAGGAAAACCTCTATGCTCAGTGTGCAGGGACAAAACAGCTCTCCGCATAAGTGGGCAGGCGTTCAACACGGGGAATATCAATAGCCAGTTTCAATAACGTTTGTATCGACCTTCGCCTGTTGTGTGGAGCCAGGCTGTGTGGCCTTTTCTTTTATGACTGGGACACACTTGGAGAAAATATACAGCTGACATTGCAGAGAACAAATCTCTCAGGCGAAAAGCAGAGTGAAAATCCAAACAGAACAAATCAATTTTCATCAGATGGGGGAGTGAAGGTGGTGGTGGTGGTGGTGGTGGTGGGAGGGGGGAGGAGATCAATCAGCTGAAGTCGGGGGAAAAAAGAACAGTGAAGAGTTTCTGTTACTCTCGCAGTACAAGGGGGGAGGGGGGGGGGGGGGGACTTCCGTGAATACCTACAATTAATGCATGAACTGTGATCTGTGGGAGAAGGAGAGATCGAGCTCTTTAATGGGGAAAGCATAAACAAAGTCACAGCGCCGGATCATTAAATGAAGATTTACTGAGTACATTTAGAAGACTGTGATTCCAGCACAGTCCAAGTTTGCATTCTGAATATATAAGCTGGGTACTGTATGTAATTCACACAGCTTACCAGAATAAAACAGCAGGACAAAAATCAATAGTGTGGTGTACCTTATTTTGTCTAACATTTGTCCGCAGCCTGAAGGCAACAAGGCATCTGGAAAATATCTCTGCAACGGTGCCCCTTATATTTAGGTTTTACAGTAATGCGGAGTAGCAGTAAAAATCAAAAGCGGCAAAGGGCAAAGACAGTCAAAGACCCAGGGCAATAAAGGATTGGTTTGATTTATTGGGAGTAAGACTTAATTGTGCGTGCAGAGTGAAAGACTATAATCAGACAGACAGTGTGAGAGAGCTGGCAAGCCTGAACCAAGCAAGCGTTAAAAGTAGGAGAGGTTTAACTGGGGGGGGGGGAGAGAGGAGAGAGACTTGATGAATGGCAACCAGGAGACCAGTCGTGGAAATCTCCTCACGTAGAGCAGCTACAGTCGGAGGGTCAGTGGAGAGTTGACTTTGAACGTATAGTATTTTTCATGCAAGGTCAGACCTGCACTTTACTGCAAATAGAGGTGGGCCAAGGGAACAACAAACTCTGAGGATCAGTAAAGAGCAGGTAGAAGCAAACACTGCATCTACAGGCATCGATAGCAGCAACTTCCGCGGTAATACATTCTCATCGTGTGCTCACCGTTGCTGTTGACACACCGGACCTGTGCGAGTCGCGTGCCGGAGCCGCACGGCTTCTCGTCGTCAGGGATACACGGATCCAGGCCCACCAGCTGCCAGTCGTAACAACTGGGCTCATCACACGGCACCGCCTCCACCAGGTGGGGGCAGTTGCCAGGTCCTCCCGTTGGCTCGTTGGTGATCTGACGTTTCCTCAGTTTGAAGCCTGCAAAGTGTCATTTATGAGTGACAAACTGACGCTGTTCTACATTTAAAGCTACACCATATCTGTGAACAGTAGTCAAAGAATATTTTCTGTTCATCTTCAATTCATTGCTAAATATTAAATCTGTGGTTTCCAACTATCTGTGGTGTCAAGATCAAGCACAGTGAGCAACCAGCATTTATTCGGATTGTTATCATTTCTCAGTTTTTAAGTTGAAACTGTCAGAAAGGTGGTAATTGTACTTACTGTTTATTACTGAGGTCATAGTTGGGGGTGGAGTCGTACTGGAGTGCATTATAAGAAGAGGTGGTTCTAATGTTTTGGAATAGAGCGGCCACTGACACTGAGCGTCTGAGCAAGAGTGTGTCAGAAAGAGTCATTTGAAATCTATGACTTTTATTTGTGATTGGTACTTTCTCTGAAGTAAATGATCTGAGTACTTCCTTCACCACAGAAGATAGATGCCTGCGATTAGCATCTATCATCAGCTCGGTTTTGTTCGATGGCCGACTTGTCAGGACTCATTAACGCTGATGAAAATTTGAGAAAAACCTTCTTGATTCCCCTAAATGGACGCGGCTTGAGGCAGCCACAAATCAGATCGCTTAATTGCTCTTTCACATATCACACAGCATTTCAGTTTAGACTGATGTGTAATTTTGCATGAACATTTAATTTTGCCCAAACTCTGAAAGCACTGTTGGAAAAATGCTCCATACTGATTTAAAAGTGTGCAAGTTATGCTAAAAAATTAATTATAATGTGGCTACAGAACAGCTCAGTGAAATGGTAAATTCCCTGCTTATTTTTAACAAGATGACCTGCTATGATTAGAGACATTCGGTCATTAATTATTCAGTGTTATTCTCTGAAGCTATATTGTATAAGGTTGTAGCTGGTATTAAAGATAATGATATTCAGTAGTAAAAATGAAGATTGCATGAGCTTATGGTTCATGAATGCTTTCAGACATCTATGTTTATGCAGTAAATGTGGTATCTTGTAATAACAGTGCAGGCAACATTTACGGTTTGTTCTGCTACTGCAGTAAGAGTAACTGGAACATGTTAAGTACAATCATTCAGTATTTCTTCCCCATTAAATTTGATAATGTACATTGGTATAATTACTGAAAACAAGAAGCAGGAACAGAGGAGTTCAATGTTAAAAGTGTGAGGGGATGACAGATGATGGACAAATTACTTCCACCACCTTTAAGAGAGCAAAACATAGAGGGAAGAACAGACGGGTGGGTTTAACAGTAGAATGCTGAACATTACAAATGGCCTGAGAAAAGTGGCATTTGTTGTTTTAAACCGATGTGACACACAGATTTTTACAAATTATAATAGGGCTTTAAATGTGGCCCCCAACATCCCTGAACCATGTTTGTCTTTTTTTTTTTACCTTTCTTTCCAGCCTGATCATCACAGTTTTCAAAGGTGCACGACCCCCAGGCGCCCCACGGTGACACCTCACAGTCAATGGGACATGGGATTTGACACAGCTGGGACATGTTGGGGATCGGACCCTCGCACAGCTTGTTTTCCACCGGGTTGGAGGCTGAGTGGGTGAGCAAAAAGAGTACACAAACTAAGCAGCGTTTTACTTTGAAAAGCCTTACTTTGATCCTGTTCTGGCTTGTCGGCGTGTGAGGCTTTTTTTTTTTTTTTTTTTTTTTTTTTTCAACCAGAATTACAATCAAGAGGAACAAGGGACCCAAAAAAATCCTTATTTACTTTTATTCCTGGCATTAAAATCCCTATTGAGAGCAGATGAGCACCACATTGTAAAAAAAAAACAAAGCACGCCTGTGAAGTAGACACTATTATCCCTTTGTTTGGTTTATCACCATCCTGTTAGCATGTCAGAATGATAAATTAGCAATGATTATCTCGTGCAGCACCTTGCTGGCAACATAAAACATTGTTGAGCGCGGCCTACCGACTCTCAACGGAGGCGGGAGGGATGGTTCGACAATACGACGACTAAAAGTATGAGAGAATGGTGACAATGTCTCATATTTATTTCACGAGGTGTAATTTGGCGTGTCCCTTTCCCAGACGTACCATGTTGGATTTAGAAAGCTCTTTCCATCAAGCAACTGGTAAGTGCATGTCTGCCTGAACTCCCACTGTGGAACTTAGTCAAAATAAAAAGAAGCAATGCTATCGCCATGCAGGGCACAACTCTGTGACAACTGTGCAGAATACATTTCGACGTGTCTGCTGAACTGCACCACGATAAATAGATTTGATGTGCGCTGTGTCTGAAGATACCGGGTTTATGCATTAATGCATGCACATTTTGTATGTATCTTGGCGCTAGTCTCTTCTCATCTTGAAGGTTTGCATGCGGGGTTCTTCCCCCCCCCCCCCCCCCCATTTTTGAGTCTTTATTGGATACTAGAAAGTAGAGAGTCAGAAAATATGAGGACAGAGAAGGAGAAAGAGGACTTGTGGTAGTCAGAAAGTTAGATGAGGAGATTGATATTGCCTTCATATCTGTATCCAGTAAACACAAAGCTGCAGTGAGAAGCTAGTTCCTGTAGCTTAGCACAAAGACTGGGGAAAACGCTGAGCTCAGGCCTGTCCACAGGCGACAAAGTCCAGTCACTCCTCCATGTGTACCACATTTTCAATTCACGCAACTGTGTAGAACACATCAGGTGTCCTGTATAGACTGGGTTCCAGAGAAAGCCAAGGTGCAGCTGCAACTTCCAGGCTGTGTTCCAGAAGTAAGAAAACACCGTTCTATCCCCCCAAGGAGATTTTTAACATTGCTAATAACTAAAACTTGGAATGCAGCCGTTTATGTAATAGCCATGTACAGAAACATACCTGGTGTGTTAGAAAAGTGGTGATTGGTGAATTGGAGTGATATAACAGTATTAAAATACCCTGCAAAGTACCATCTGTTCTGCACGTGTAGTTTTATTAAGCTTCAACTTCAAATAGTAGTGTTGGCAATTTTATAATTAGGAACAATTTTAAAAAGAAAGCACTTTCTTATGAAGTAAATGAAACAAATTGTAAGAAGCTGCTGATGCAAATGGGTATGAGGGAGGACATGACAGAATGACTTAGGTTCTCTATATCTGTTATGTTTAATCTGCACCAAAGTGTAAAAATAACATTTTGTTTTTATATTATCAGAGGTTTTGTGTTGGCCTATTGCTCGGATGAGGTGCGAAATGTTAATTAGTGAAGCTTGAAGGTAATAGTAGGTACATTTTTGCTAACGTTTGGCCAAGTCTCCAGATTTTATGCAAAACCACCTACTTAACTTTAGCTTCAAATTAGAGACACCGTCAGAAAGAATGCAGTCAGGTGTGTATTTCAAAATGTAAAATTATTGCTTTAAACTGGAAGTCTCCAAGCTTCCAGGACGCAACTGGTGATATGTGTGAGCCTTGTTCCCTTTGCAAACAGGTGGAGCTCCGCACACTGAGATCCCTGAACTAAAAGCAAAAAAATGCTAGAATAAAAGTTTAACTGTAGTGAATCCTGTCAGTAATACAGGATATTCACCGTCCAGTTAAGGGATGTTCTTCCTTAAATCCACATTTCTCTCTTGAGTGTGTCTAATGTGGTTTTCCTTTTTCTTTAATCAACTCATGATGCTGCAGTTCTTTCATCAACACCTGTTAGGGTAAGTAGACTTTGTTTCATTTTAATTTGATGCTACTGGAGAACAAGGAAAAACTGAATTAGTACCATCTGTTGTGGTATCTGTTTCTTGGCACGTAAGAGAAATGTTCGTTTCTCCCCTCCTTAAGGAAACCCGACTCTGAAAAACCAACGTTTAAAGTGTGGAAGTGAGAAATACTGTAAAGATTAGGAAAAGACTTTTCTCTACAAAGTGTGAGAATAGATTGAATTCCCACGTTTCAAGTGCTGAGTGATAAATTTCAAATGCGTTTTTTTTTTTTGTTTTTTTTATAGTGGATGTTTAGTGATGCACACACAAGAAAATGTTTAATCTGTGACACTTTATTTCCTGTATTCCAACTGTTCTTACAAGACATCTAAGAGCTTAAAGACTCACATAGTCGGGAGAGCTCATAATTCCCCAGAACTGTACAGGGGAAGACAAGTGTGGCTTTTGAAATGCAAAATGGCTAATGCCTCTTACAAATACGCTGCAAGTCAAATTCTGAGTTTGCTGAGCCACTGTTAATCCACATCTTATTGGGAAGCTAAACTGACTTCAATCTTTCAACATCAACCCATCTGTGAAGACAAAACCGTGCCTATGTGTTTATATCCTGCTTTTGTACCTTATTAGTCCAGTTTATAGTGTCTTCTCCAGTGGGTTAACTTTTTTTTTTATTTAGCTGAACTGACAAAGGAGAAAAAAAAATCCCTCGTGTAAGTGTGGCTTAGTGTCTGTAGTGGTGGAAAATGCCTCACATCTCACAACCCATATTCTGTTTGTTCTGGAACAAAGTTTTTCCTACAGTCTCTTCAAAGCCTCGACTCCTCTGCCCAGCTTTTTATGAGAGAATGCAAAACTTTGTTGTAATACTATTTGTCACTTTGGAGGATTTTTAACAACTCTGAAGACTCTGAATAAAGAACAGCAGCCCGGGCTTGTAGCTTTGTTGAAATGTGTATGTTGTGTACGCATAATGTCATCATTAAGGACAAAATGTGAAGGAATAAGGAGAAGAGAGGAGATGGATGGGGGAGAAGAGGGGTTACAGGGAGACGTGGGGGGAGGAAGCAATTGGAGCAAAGACAGGAGGAGAGAAAAGAAATTAATCATTAATTAAAGGGAGAAGAAGTCAGGACAGAGGTAGAAGAAACAATAGGAGGACAGAGGTTATAAGAGAGATAATGGATGGACAGATAAAACTGAGCAAAGCCAAGGAGGCAGCAAGGAAGAAGGAGGAAACAAGAAAATGTGGAGTGGCTATAGGAGAGAAAACAAGGACAGATGTTAGGAGAGAAGAAATGAGGAGAGTAGAGAAGAGGAGGAGAGAAATGGGAATAAGG
This sequence comes from Channa argus, assembly GCF_033026475.1. NCBI lineage: Eukaryota > Metazoa > Chordata > Actinopteri > Anabantiformes > Channidae > Channa > Channa argus. The sequence continues at coordinate 4,174,436 of NC_090203.1, read as the reverse complement.
AGAGAGACAGGAGAGAAACAATATGAAAAAAGATGAAGAAGATGATGAAACATGAGTAGAGGAGAATGGATGATAATATAATACAGGAGAGAGGTTAAAGGTGAGGAAAGAAGAAACCACCAGGATGAGAGGAGAGGAAGAGAAAACGGGCAAAGGAAATGAGTGAATAGCAGAAAGTTATAAAGGGATTAAGGAGGGATGGGAGGAAAGTAGAAATGATGAGGGGGAAAAATGGGGATAGAAAAAAAGAGAAGAAGAGAGACGAGGAAATAAAATGAGCACAAATGTGAAGAACGGAGGACAGAAAAGTGAACAAGAGTAGAGGAGAGAAGCTGTGAATGAGGAAAAGAGGAAAGAGCAGGGGGGGGGGGTGAGGCTGGGGCTTCGTTATCAGCGTGACTAAAAACACCTACCTGTAATCTGGAAGGTGATGGAGAGGAGAGGGGGAACGCTAGGCTTCTGCTGTCTTTGGGTCTGACCCGCTGCAATTACAGGGGAGATAGCTCTATTAGCTACGCACACACCAGGGGGACGGAGATAATCTCACACAAACACAGAGACTGAGAGGAAACAGCACACCAGAGACAGACGGGGACTGATGCTACAGCAGGAGCTGAACCTCACAACCTGAGCTGGGTTACAGGCTCTTTGTATTTGGACTTTGGGCCTGAACGCAGACATCTCAGTCTGCCTTGTTTGAGAGTTTAAACTCTCTAGAGCCTCTTCTTCTCTTCTCTTTTTTTTTATTTTGAGCAGAGCTTTCGTGATGGAAACTCATGTCTCAGGACATCCCTCCCTCTCTGAAACAGCTGCACTTTGCTCATTAAGTTCTGCCACACTTATACAGCCCTTCATGTTTAAAATGACAATGCTATTAAACATACTAATTGAGCAGAAATCACTGCATTAAAAAAAACTTTTGAGAGCACGTTTCTGTGCACCGCTGCCAGTGCTCTTCTCGAAGTTGGGCTTCACCTAAGGTTTCAACAGCACTTCTTCCCAAAAAGATAACTTATGAAACTTTTTTTTTTAAATCATCAAAAAAAACGCTGTCCAGTCCTTAAGGTGTTTGTTGTTATTAAATTACAATACAGAAGAAGCTGCAAAACTTACTCATTGAGTAGAAAATTTAATAATTCTCTGACTAGTTAGAACAAGGATTCTCAATCTTGCTGCTCTTGGTCCCCCTTCCTGCTTGTTTTCCCACTAACTGGATCAGGTGTGTTCAGTCGATCAGACTTCACGTGAGACTTTGACAGCACCGCCACACAATTGGTTTTGGAACAATATACCAAGAAAGTTTTAGGGGAAAAAAAATTTCTGAGTGAAACGATGTAAACGTATTTGCTGTCTTTAGTAAATAGAAACGATCTTCATTACTCAGTGCAAAAACTAAAGAGTGTTTTTGGCCTAACTTGACATTAAGAACAAGTAAAACAACCAGCCTGTCTCTGTCCACGCTATGATCCGTGATTAATATGATCACTAACAATGTCACATCTATTGCTGATAAAATGTTTGTTTCGCTTGTTCATAACTCAACAATGCTCAACAAGCATCAGTAGGGCGTAGTGCACAGCATCCTGTCACTGCAGGTTCTTTTCAGGCCTGGTACCACTGTGACGGTGCAGACACCAAAAAGATTTTGTGTGGCTGCTGAGAAGTGCTGGCTGATGGATGAACTTTTTTAAAGCAGCAGCAGCAGCTGCTCCTACCTGTAATCCAGCTCTTTATTTAACACACAGAGAGACTGCTATTAATTTTTTATCTTACCGTTGGAAAGAAAGTGAATATAATATGTCTCAATATGTTGAATTATTCTTTTCATATATTCTGGTACTACAGTCAGCCACTTTTTCAGTCAACTGTGTGAGTTTGGTGGCAGCAGAGCTCATGAGTTATTGTTCTAACTCACAGATACCCAAGAAACTTACGGATTTGATTAAACCTCTCCTGATACTCTCAGAGTTGATGCACTATTAAGGGATTTATTTTGGTCAAATACTAGAAAAGGTGACCAGGTGTCAGCTACCACAAAGCAGGGATTCATATACTCCAGCCGCAGTAGAACCAAACTCAAAGTCATGTTACTGAGGCAGTGATACTGATCTTGGGTCAAATTGGAGATACTCCCCCATAAAGATTAAGGTTAAGATTTAGGGGGATGTAAGCTGGTTCCAGATCTTGGCCTGAGGGTAGCTTCTGCCCCTTTGCATGGTAATATTTATGCATGAGACCAGGGAGAGTGCTCCTTGCAGCAAGGTTCATTGAGCTACTGTCTGCCTCTCTGTCTCAGTGGTATGCTGGGAGTTTAGCCCCCAGTGGAGGCAAAAGAAATCCTGCACCAAGAAGATAAGAACTTTTGCATGTGTGTATGTGTGCAAACTCTCAAACACACAAGTCATGGATATTTCTGCACAACCAGCCTTAACAACATCCATCCCAACATGCTTGTCTACATGAATATTTAATTGCATCTTAACAGATGTTATAGACAGACCAACATGTATGACTGCTGAAGTTTTGTGCAGGCACATATACAGTACAGTCCCTATGGCATTTCAGCTGGAAAGGAGAAAGAAGGAAACAGAGGAAGGACATACAATCTCTCAACGCATACATCACACATTGTTCCCTACGTTCTATAGTACACTTTGTCTGTCAGTGGATTTCATCTCAGCAATAAGACTCATTATTCTTTAATTAGGCCAGATACACACAAAACCTAGGGGCTGCTGATCAATTTAAACTCAGAGAAGTAATGCTTTATCATAGCAAAAGTACCGCCAGCTTTCTCTTTAGAACTCATTAAGCATCAATTTATCCAACATCACAAATTAATATCACAGCCGCTCAAGAAATTTGAAAGAATAACAGCAAAATACAACGTGATGTGAACGATTTGTCAATGTTGCTGCTGTCCATCACTGACTGATATAACAAAGTAGTAAAGCCGTTGCTAGGAAACATCTGTAGTGCTATATAATTAGATGTGTTAAAGGGGGCATACGGTATACAATATATGGTGGCCCTGACAGTTTGACGTGCTGCAACTTAAGAACACCTGCAAATTTCATTAATTCGTTTTTTTGGACGAGGACAGTTCATATTAATGAATACAAATTTTCATCCGTAGAAAATAAATATGCTATTATACGTTAGCACGTTTTATAATGCACTTCAGTTACCATAGCAACAACAAGCCTGTACCAACCCTGTCCATCACTTTTAGTGCCTCCCCCCCGACCCTGTGCCCTGAAAACATTGTCCCAAAATGTCATGACAGCTGGCTGCATTAGTTAACACAGAGATTTTTTCTTTTGTCTTTCTTTCTTATTGATCATAAGAATTAGTTGCGTTTTCAGAACTTTCTTTTAGAAACTTTTTTTTTTGCCCGTTCTCTTTCACAGTTGATCTAGTTGCAGCACATTTTTGTATCTGGTTGTGTTTCCTGTGTTTGCAACGCTTTTCAAAGTGCTGCGTCCATGGCGTTTATGGTAAGAGCTTTGCATGTAATCATGCACATAAATACAGTATAAGTAACGTATCTCCAAGCAGAAGTAAAACAAGTCGTGCCACTGATTTTTATTATTTTATCTAAGTCTTATTCCACATTTGGCATAAGGGGCGACATCTCATCTCCTCCTAGAGTTTGTCAGTCTCCCTCACGTGATCAGCACGGTTGGTTTCCATAAGCTTAGTCCCAACTAATGTCTTTTAACACCCTCTTTAAGAGGGCAGCTTTGACTCTAAGCTAGCTTGACAAGTGTCAGAAATGGAGGCCTTTGCACTTGGAGCCACTGACAAGTCACAGCAGGGCAAACAAGCAGACAAATCCCTGTTCTAAACAACTACGGGTTTAGTTGAGGAGGAGAAAGTGCAGCAAATAAAAGGCAAAAGAAACCTTAAAGCTAGAGTCGGATGTATTTGAAGACGAAAGAATAAAAACAAATACGACAATGATTATTAAAGCAGATGTAATATTGCTTTGTATGTTTGGACATGAATTGAGTCAACATGCGAGCTTGTGTATGTAACAAGCATTTGATTATCGGCAACCAACCCACCAAGGGACTGTAATTCCTCCACACGGTGTGTGGGATTGGAGGATATAGGTTATCACGTAACAGTCCCGGATCATATTTATTTAAGTCACAATTGAGATATCAGCTCTTTTGTTCCAGGCTGTGTGAAGCTCGATGTACAGTGTGTGCAGTGTTTCTGCTTCTGTTATTAGAGGAAGCTGCCCAAGCAGAGACTGAACACCTGATGGTCAGTGGTTATGAAGAGGAACCCTAGAGAGGAATGGGATGTATTAAACTGTCCTAACGGTTACTTTTCTGTCGATTAATCGATTGATTATTTTTTTGATTAATCGATTGATCGATTGATTATTTTCCCATTTATCTCTTTTTTTCAATTAACATAACAATCCATTTACTAAAAATAACATTTAAATCAATCAATATATTTATATTTTATTCAACCATCTTCTCTTTAAACAAACAAATATTACTATGTACTGCAGACTTTATTCCCCAAACAAAAATTAGGCCAGTCTTAAATGGTTATCTGTGTTTTAGAGACTAATATAAAGTCTCTTCACAATATAATTAAGAGCTTGTTCCTGTCTAATTGAAAGAAGTGTCGTACATCTACATTTAGCAATTCAACAGCAAAATAAATAAACCAATTTGCAGAGCTCCCAGAGCACCATGTTGTTTGGCTTGTGCTTAAAATACTCCCATACTTTGAATGATCGCAGTCCAGATTTCTGGCTCGCTCATCAATGGACTCGATATCTTACCTCCTACTTGTGATGCATCGACACACATTACTTATGTAAACGATTACGCCGATTATGTTGGCACGTCACCCCACCCCTATTCAGTCTACATTTTTTTACTGGTTGAGCAGTCGTTTACATACATACGGTGCTTTAATTTTGGAGATGTTTGAGTGGCCTCAAGACCGGATCAAAATCTTAGTGACGAACTCCACTGCAAAATCTAATTGTATTCTCTTAAATCTAAATTATGATTTAAATAGTTCAATTCTACAGGTTCATTCAATTTGAAAAATTCTGTATTTTGTAAGAAACAAAACTAGTTTATTAGGAGGTTTGCATGCACTCTAAAAACCTAAATAGCTTTTAGGCAACGGGTTTCACAATTTTTTTAGTAAAGTCAACTTATTCAGGATATGAATAAGGAGGAGCCCTATTGAGTAATAATAAAGATCTGAATCCAAGTTTTCAGGGGCTTTAACATTTTGCATGTGGTCTACACTAAACTCGATAAAGTTTAGAGAGTTTTCACGGTTTGGAGTCTAAACTGTGTCTGAAAACGCAGTTTTTTGTGGACTGAAAGCTCAGCAAACACTTGCTGTTGCTGCACTGAGCGAATGCAGAGAAACAAGCGGGAGTTTACGGATGCAAATTTTATCTGGTAGATGCTTTTCATCAACATCATCAAGAATAAAGATTTTAGACTCACTTTGGCTTTGGCTTTACAAATGTAGAAAAAAAATAGGGAAGCAGCAGAAATTTGACTGAATGCAGATAAATGATTGAAACAACTTCAGTGCTTTCATTCTACCGAACAAACATCGTAGTTCTTCTTTTACCTTTTTCTTTTTCTCTGAGATCGTTGAGGTACTTCAGAAGCTCAGCGTTGGCCTGGACACAATAAACTTCTCTGGTCTGCAAGCCACCTCCACAAAGCCCTGTCAGGTTGCTACGCCGACGGTCCTGTTGGCTTAGCAACAAGTCAACCCGGCAGTCGCTCCATTCTGTGGTTCTCCAGGTGTAGCTACAGAGAGAGACGGAGAATGGAACAGCAGGGACGGACGTACAAAGAGTGAGAGGTTGGTGTGGGTGGATTGTGGTGTCAAAGTACAGCACATTTACAGTCATGCAGACCTAACTTCAACCCTACATTTTCTGAAAATATGAAATGTCCTTTTTGGTTTAATGCCAATATATTTTATGCCAGTATGTTTAGAGATGTGGACTGTTGTACACAATTCCTTATTGTTTAGCCACCAGTTTAATAATGAAGATCATCAAAAACTTTGAACCGAACCTTCGTTCTAAAGTGTTGGTCAGAGTTGCTGACCACACGTAATTCGTCTGACAGAAAATCGAGTGCTCTCCAGGATGAGAGTAGGAATAAGCATTTTGGTAGCGTGGGTGAAAAAATGGCACAAAAGAGGAGAAAGGGAGATAAAGGCCATGTGTGAGTCTACGTTTTCAAATCTTGTGTGTGCTAAATTTTGTTGGACTCAAATATCCTCCCTCCATTTGTCTCTACTTTGTGTCTGGCACCAGCCCAAGCACTTACAGTAATCTATCTCCATATGCTATCTCCTACACGCAATCGCATATGCTCACCCATGGGCAACACACAAGAACTAATTTACTTGGTAATATGAGCAAAGGGAAGTCAACAAGAAGTGCATGCAACCGCAGTTAGGTTGAACAGTTTGATTTTAGAGGGTTTCTGCCTGTTCTTGAAATTCAGAATAAACCTCCCCACTGTGTTTTGCATAGCAGGGTCTTAACAATGCTGTAACCATGCACGAGGGTATTAGCTCAACTTAACAAGCAACTGTATCCCTGTGAAACATGAGCACCTGTCAAGTGCTAAGATGAATCACATCTACACTTTCACTCAAGCTTAAAAAGCCTCTGCCAACTCCCTGCTGTGCCCTCCTCATCTCCCCCTCCCCCCGTCGTCAAGAGGAAACTCACGTAGCACAGGGCGGCATGCCGTTGCCCTGAGGTTCACAAGACTCGGACTCCTCCAGGGGAGGGCACTCCGCCCCCTCACCTACAGGGAACTGGAGCACCTGTCTGTTCCGAGTGCGATTTCCTCTGGGAGACTCGGGGTCCACACAGGTTTTCGAACAAGGGCCCCATTCTGCCCACTCAGTCAACTGGCAGTCCTTGGGGAGGAGGCAGGACTGAACGGTCAGGGGCAAATCCCTCGGTATGCACAAGCTGGGAAATGAGAAAGGGGAAGAGAATTTGGGTTATAATAAATCGGAGCGGCTTAAACGCTACACAAAGCAGGACTTTTAGGTAAAAATTCACCGGTTTCCTCGAACCTAAACAGTTCCACGAGAGAATGTGTCATCGATGTAATCAATACGTTGCAGATCGAAGAAATATCCAGGAATTAGTCCAGCACACAACACTGAGTAAAACCAAAATGAAACCAATAACGCAGCCTTATTTATACAGTTTAAACCAAGGAAGTATAATATGTTCATTAGATCAATGAGGGTTGGATTTGGTGGAAGGCTCCCACAGGAAACTGTGGAGAAAAATTGTGATTCTCATTTCAGCCTCATTTCAAATTTTTACTTTGTTTGGTAATTCTGATGCGTTTCCCCTAAAATTCCTTTGACAAATAGGGGAAATAGGAGTCGTAACAGAGATCCAAGAGATTTTTGGAGGATTTTTCTTCTGCATACGAAAAGGAAAAATGCAAAACAACACTGAACCTTAAACTCCACATGAAATGACAGATTTATTGCAGGGCGGCTGTATTATACCGTAGTCGTGTAGGAAGTAGGGTGTATATTGACCCACACTTTGTTCCACAGTAGCTCTAGTTTAGTTCAGTTTCGTCTTCAAATGACTGTCTCACCTATTTCCCCTTGAGGATTTTAGGAAAAACAATTCAGAAACAGAAACATAGTAAGAAACAAAACACAAGAATAACTCTGGGTAGTTATTCCCCCTACTTCCAGTCTTTATGCTAAGCTAAGCTAAGCTGCCTGGTGGCCGTAGCATCCTGTAGCATCACATCTAGTGCACAAATGAGCGAGTGCTGTTCAGTTGCTCATCTAACTGCAAATAAAGCGTGGCACATTTTCCCAAAACGTACACATAAAATGTGACATTGTCTCTTCAACAGAAGTGAGTCATTTATCAAAAGTTTTACTGATTGACTTTCTCAGATCGACTAGTTTATTGAGCAATTCATCATTTCAAAACCACACTTCTCCATCTGCAGTGGGAAACAAATCTAAGCTTGCGAGCGGAATGCAAACAGTATGCAAATACATCTAACAACTCTCCCAACGTAAAGCCCTTCATTCCCTTGTTATCCTTTGGCATCAAATGGCCACAGATCATATTTATGGTAAACAAACTTGGGCAACATACTGTCACTGCATTACAGTGAATTTAAATCTTTCTGTTATAAAGAAAGACTTAACATCGGTTTGCCCAGACGCCTCAAAGCAGCAGTGTATGGTCTTTGAAAATATGTTAGAGCAACAGATATGCTTCTCTTTACATTCCCTGTCCTTGACTGATGCCACATTTTGTTATTAGCTACTCTCATTAGCATACAGACTTTTTAATCAGATTTACATTACGAGTAAAACAGCAGCTGTGTGGCCTGGTGTGTGCATTTCTTCGTCGTAACCTTTGATCCATCATTCACACACGTCTCCCGATCACTTAAATATTATTTAGATGTAATGAAAAACCCCTCCTCTTTGGGCTACTTCCGAATCATTAGAAATTTGTTCTAACTAAAGCTGACTGTTTTCTGCTACTCAGTCTAGATGTCTTTCCCCTTGAGGCGATGCAGCTGACGAGCTATTAGTGCTAATTACAGCTCTGCTTCATTTAGAAACCTCTCATTTAGACATTGCCACCACACTTCACCTCCAGCAACTCCAACTTTTGGTATAAATGAGCAAATGTTTGAGCTGATTTTGAGCTGTGCTTTTTTTCCCCTTTAACTCTTCTGTCTTTGCAGATTAAAACACCTCTGCACTCTTTGAAGTGGTACTGAAGCGATGCTGTGAAAAATCTTAGTTTTGTTTTTCTGCCAAACAGGCTTGGTGTGCTGGCTCAAATTTCCATGGGAGAACAAAAAACAATGAGCAGTTAAAAGCGTGAGTATGACGTACTGAGGGTGATGGCTTGATTTCCTGTCTCGCATGGAACAACTTGTGTTTAAAAAAATCCCCTAATGCAGCAAATGACCCATTTTTGCTGCAACGGGATCCTGTGAGTCTTTGTCATTTGTTGTGTGTATGCCCGAGCATTTTTGTGACGATTTCAAAGTTTCAAAAAGAAGTCATTATTTCTTCATCTCATTCATTCAGGCAGAATGGGGACACAATAATTTGATACTGAAATAAGTAAGAAGATGTCAGAAATACATTTACATGTACATTTAGTCATTTAGCAGACGCTTTTATCCAAAGCGACTTACAAGTGAGGTACAAGGCAGCAAAAATCTAAGTCAAGGAGAAAACATCAAAGCAAAGTCCTATCAGAAAAGTGTTCACAGTTCACGAGATGCAAGTGCAAGAGAGCAGAAAGGAATTTTTTTTTTTTTTTTGGAAATATGATGAAATATGTTCATCTTAAAGTCTGTAGGTTTTACACAGTAAAACGTGGGCACCAATGGGCATCAAGAGCCTTCTCACACACAGTCGGAAGGTCTTCCAAATAAAGTGCGGATGACCAGAACTGTATTCATGAAAACAGTGTAACTCCTGAAATGGTCAAAAAACATAGTTCTATTTGGGTCAAGTAATTAACGAAACCCTTTTCTAACTTAAAAAAAAAAAAAAAAAAACAAGAGCTGAAATTCTGCCAAAAAAACATGAAGACAAAATTACTGTATGACACCATGTGGGACCCTCAGCATTAAACGCAATGATGTAATGTCACACAAACCGCCTTAGCAGCACTGCAGAAAAACAAAATCCAGCCTGATTAATAGGACACAAGCTGAGCTATAAGGAAGTGGCCTTTTGGGGGCGAGCTGAGGACTGTGGAGAAAGTGAAAGCCCAGTGACAGATGTTCATCAAACAAAATTGGAAATGTCTGGCTAAGATATGATGGGGTTATTGCTTCACTGGGAAGTTTGTTCCACTTTTTCTAAAAGTGGAAAAAACAACTATAAATATTTCAGAACAAGAAATAAACAAGTCAAGGATTAATATTTATGCTCCTAAGGGCATGTGAGTTGTTTTCACGGTTCCTTTGAAATATTTGATCCCAGTCATTGCTGAAAGCTCAGTGCCAACAAAGCATTAATGAACAGATTTGGTACATAATTGATCAGATCCATGTGACATATATTCAATGTGACTGGAAGCTTGCTCTGCTGACATTGTCACTGAGATTTTCCTAGAGATCTGAGACCTTTTGGAAGCCCTGAATCCAAGTTTTTTGGGGAACGGCGTTGTGGGTTACTGTCAGTCGGGAAGAAGAAAAAACAGATGATGAAGTCAGAGAAACAGCTGAAATCTGAGGATCATCACGAAAAACATTAATATATGTCATGACCAGGCACTTAATTAAAAGCTAATGTTTTATCTGTTCATCCACATCCTTAACATTACATTACATTAACTGTCTTATCTGCTGTCAGATATGGATTTTAGAAGCTTTCTGTAATTGCTACGTTTTAAACCAGAGTGGTAAAAAAATAAATTCCTATATTTAGATGTACTAAACATTTATTTAGATGTGCTATGTAATAAATATTGCAAACAGGTACATTTTCCACAAATCTATACTATGTGTAACCGTTTTAAGCTGCAGTTTCAGAAACTCCCAATTGATTTGTATCTTTAACTTATTTTAAAAAAAGGCTACCAAATAGAGCCAAAGAGCGCGTACCCCATAATTTGGGGGTCCACGTAGTAAACATGCAGTACTGTGCAAAGGTAGGAACAGGAAAACCTACATGTTGTCAAAATGACCAACTTTTGAGTTGCCTTTAGATTTGACCACAGTGGGTTTGGCAGGCATCTCGGAGAAGTGCAATCTCTTCTGTCTTTCCATGTAATCCCAGACTGGCTAATGTGAGACCTTGATCTCAAAGCCTTCACAGAGCTCTTGACGTCAGACCTCTGCGGGGGCCTGGAGATCAAGATCTCATATCATATTGTGCAGAACTACTTGTTCGTCTTGTGAATAGTTTTTATTACTCTGGTTGTGTCATGCTGCACGATGAATTTGTGATGGATCAGATCCTTCCCTGGTTGTACTGTCTGATTGATTGAAATCGAAACATCTATATTTCCTCTAACTTTTGCACAGTACCTGACTACTGAAATTACAAACCCGATTGCATCTTTCCTTATTTCCCTTGAACTACACTTCAGGCCTCCTCCAGGATAGAAGGTGACGATAGTCTCCAATATCTGGGTAGAATGCAACTCTCCAAATGCTGTTCAGTTGCATTTTCATTTGGGTTATTTTATATTAGATAACATGTAGTTACCACATAAGTTCTGAGCAAAATATCTTTTTGAACTTAAACTTATTTAAACATCTGCTTCTGGGTTCATCGTGCCTCCCTATCAGATCTGGTGCTCTCTTCTGCCGGTGGCAGACTCATTTCTTGGGAGTAAATGTTTGATGTGTACTTCAGGCAGAGACTTCTGCGGAGAACTGAGAGGGAATTGAGAGCCACTTGATCTGTCTTATTTTCAGTCAGGGATTGAGACTTTGTAGCTCACAGCAATAATAATGTCAGGCCAAGGGGTTAGATCCCACTTGTATTAACCAAAACTAAAAATGGAAGTACTCATACACTTACAGGATGTATTTGGAGAACATCACCTACTTAAAGTGTAATTCAACAACTTACAAATCTAATAATTTTCCGATGGAGTTTGTATTTTAATATACTAAACCTTTAGGAACTTTCATGCCTTCTGTGTTTGGTGGGGACCTTTTTGTTTTTTTTAAAGCAGCAGGTGTAAAAGGTTCCTTGGACCATGGTCTGGACCAAGAACAAGAATTTGGTTCAGTCAAATAAGGTGGTCTCTGTCCGGATCAAACTGAATCATGGCCCAGCCTGTGTCTAATGTGAAAATCCTTTCAGGAGGTTTAAACCTTTAGACCAGTTTCTGGAAGGATCATCACCCCTAAAGAAAAGAAATGGACTGCAACAGATTTGGAAAAAGCTGCTGGAACATCCTAGGGAGAGGAGGACATGAGATTTCTCATTCAAATTTGGTCGGAGGAAGAAATAAATACTTCAAAAAATGGAGGAAGGATGTGAAAACAAAGGAATGAGAGGACTGGGAAGCATTGCCACTATAAAATTCACCAGCAGTATATCAAAGAGTAGAAAAAAAACAACAGCAGGCTGTAGGTACAGTGTGTCGAGCAGAGTTCTTTAGTGAGCTCTCAAAACCAAGGAAGCTTTACATCTTCATCATACTGTTCACTTACATCAATAATTCTAATGTGAAACCCTACCTGCTTGGCTTGTTATGTGAAAAAGTATGTATTTTGTTGTTTGGGTGAACTAAGCATTTAATGGAAAAAAATTGAATTTGCAATATTAGAAATTAGAAATTGCAATATGGAAAATACACAAAACAAAGCTTTGTATTTACTGTAGACGTTTGAATTTATGGACTGGTGTTGTGACATTTTGAGCAGCGCTTTAATTTGTACTGTGAAACATATCATTAGACAAACGTTCAAACCCAAAGTACAAAAACCCACAAAATTGCCTTTTTTGGAACAACTCACAAAGTTGTGGCTAAGATTGATCTCATGTCATAAAACGAGTTGCTTTGCCACTTCCAGCCCGGGAAGCTGACATCAAATACACTGTGGTAGTTGTGCCTCATTGCTCTGACAGCACATCAGCGACAAAGAGACAGCTGATAAACATCCCCCCCTCCCCTGTCTCCCCCCCCCCCGTCTCACTGCCTTACAGGCAGAAGAGAAACTTTCAGTGGGACAAATTTGGCATCATGTTCAACTTCTTTGAAACCCAGTGGCTAAGGACCAGTGCACCTAAATGTCAAGCTGCATAAAAACATGAAAAGTGTTTTACTTACTAATAAAAATAAAGGTAAATTAGGTGGATGAAAATACAGATAATTAGAGGATATTGAAAAAAATAAGCTAAATGTGAAAGATGCTGTAAATCTATAAAATGATATTATAGTGTTGCAGAACAAATAGACAAAAACTTTATTTGTCGCTTGAACATAAAACATTGCCACTCACGTGCGTCCCACAGTGCTCCCGTTTCTATGTATGCAGGTCACCTCCCGAGTCTGGTAGCCAACCTGAATGTCCCAGAATGGACTCTCTTGCCGGTTAAGGCGGTTCCTGGTACGTTTCTTCTGGATAAGCTCCCTGGTCTCTGGGTCTTTGGCTCCTGCTCTCTCCCTGAGACCTGGGCCTTTACCTTTCCTGCGCTTTACCTGGCGTGTCGTCCGAGTCTGTGGGAGGGCGCAGGGGCTCCATGATCCAACTCGGAGACTGTACATGCCCTCTGGACCTGTGCAAGGTCCAGGTTTACAAGACTGGAACTCAGTAAGGTTAGGGCAGATAGCACCTCCAAAAAGAGGAGGAACTAGGACACTCCGGACCCTGTTCCTGAGGCCTGTTCCACACGTTTTGGAGCAGGATGTCCACGGCGAATACTGTGAAACCACACAATCCTGGGGGCAAGGGATCAAACATGCCTGCTCCAGGCGAGGCTTGGGCTCAAAGTACTCACAGATGGCATCCTCTGCAGGAGACCCATCTGACTGGAGAATGCAGCCCACTTCTCGGGTCTGAATGCCCTCTTCGCCGCCACTGCATGTGAACGGCCGTGGGGCCCCAAAAGTCCTTGCCGACACTGGCACGCACTCATTCCAGGCACCTAGTTTCCAGTCATAAAGGTCCTTGTGCCAGTCGCACACACGGAAACAGTTTCTCTGGTTGGAAGGGCGCTGGCCCTGGTCGCAGTTGGTGTGAAGCGTTGTCCAGCCGTCCACGTGGGCACACCACACTGCTCGGCTTTGGCTGCCTCCTGGGCCACAGTCGCTGCCCATGCACCTTCCCCATGGACCTGGGAACCAAATACAAAGACTCAAACTTTACATGAGGTAAACTCCTTTAAGATAAAACAAAACACAATTCTGATGTAGACCAGAAAAAACACAAACATCCGAGTTCTCATCTCATTTGCAGTTGTAAATAAAAAGATTGAGGCCCCCTTGTCAATGAACATGGCATAATTGCCCAGGCTGCAAATTCATTGCATGTATATAATTAACAAACACCCAGGTGTTACATCAGTAACAATCAATAAAAATCCATGATACAAATTGTAAACTCTTGTGTACCTTTCAAGCACAACCCCTTTTCATGTTAGCATCAATTACTCAAAAAGGTTGATACAGTTTACTTATGCTTGTTGTCAACCGACCGAAAGCACACGCAATAATGCATCTTCAAGGATGACACAGTAAATTCACAGATTCCTTTAATATGGTCCTTGATGTGAAATGTGCTGAAAAGCTGTTGGCAACCCAGAGCTGATGATGTGTCACCTTCTGTCACCTTGTCTTGCACTCCAGTTGGCTAAAACACCATAATTCTGTGAGCATGGTAAAAAAGAAAAAAAAAAAGTGCTATGGTACTGGGGGTGGGGGGAGATGATTGTGGCAATGTGAATACAGCAAGGAGATTATAGCGTAGGTGATCAAAGGAAAGGAATCTAAAAGCCTATTTGCAGAGTAATCTGTGACATTTATCAGGCTCTATTGGCAACCAGCAGGAACTGCCACGAACATCAGTAAATTATTATCATTTGTTTGTACACGTCTCTGCCAAAGCTGTTTACTATAGTGTGGTAGACACTATTATAATAATAATAATTAATAAATAGTAAAGAAATAAAAAGTAAAAATAAATGAATAATAGCGAAAAGTGACAACCAGAGATAATAAGGTCAGAGGTCAGCGGTTTGGACAGTTTGACCACTTGTGGTAGGAAGCTGTTGAGCAGTCTGCTGGTCCTGCTATTAATCCTACGAAACTTTTTCCCTGGTAGCAAAAAATCAAACAGTTTGTTGAGAGGGTGTGAGGAGTCTTTGACATTGTTCAGTGGCCTGTTCCTGCACCGGTACTGAAAGAGTTCCTGTCCAGAGGGCAGGGAGAATCCCACACCACCCTCTGCAGGGCCTTCTTCTGTGCCAGTGTGCAGCTGGAGTATCATGAAGGCATACAGTATGTCAGTACACTCTCCCCCACCCCTCTGTGACATGTTGTGAGGATGTTGCTCAGGAGTAAAGCCTGTTTCAGCTTCTGTATTTAGTGCAATCTCTGCTTTATTTATTTATTCTGAGTCCTTTCTGTCCTCTTTATGTTTACTGCTCAACTAATGAATTATGAATAAAACTGAAACACCTGCAGGTTGTAATGGTAGTTTTGAGTGGCAGCTTAATTAATGTTCACAAGCTGCAGCTACAACCTGAAAATGAGATGATGTTGAAGATAATTCAGCCTCAAAGAAACGTCTCAGCCAAAGCTGCTCAGCACACATAGTAAAAATAACTTTACAATATGCAGCCTATGGCAACAGAATTAAACATCTATTTACAAAGCTGGCCCACTGATTGGCACATTTTACTGGTACTGATGGTACTGCAGAACCATTTAGTCCATTCTGGTTGTTCAGGCGTGTTACAGAGTAATGCTTCTAAACTCTAACAATCTTTGACTGACAGACAGGGTTGTTGTTTGTCTCTCTGCTGCAGAGAGCACACAAACTTGACAACAGCAAGTTTTACTTTATTCCAACATGTGTTTAAGTCATGAAATGAACGTTAATTGGCGACAGCTGATCTAACCTGATTTAAGACAGAACAACCAGGATCCGTGCAGTGTGGTTAAAAAGGGGAAGTTGCTAAACATGGATGTATTAAGGAGAGCTGGATACTGGACATGAAAAATGTGCCCAGTCACTTGACTGAAAATTGCTGTCTTGGCGCATAAGCCAAAAAGGTTTTCTGGGTCCTGGGATTGCTTCCATGTTATGGAGCTAAATGAACATGTGCACCAAAACTTTTGTAGGCTGTGGAAATGTTTTACAGAAATTCAACAGAAAGAGTAAAATCCAACCTTGTTTATAGTCTGAGTTGTACTAGAAGATCATATATATATATATATATATATATATATAACTGAAGATATATATATATATATAACTGAAGTTATATATATATATATATATATATATATATATATATATATATATATATATATATATATATATATATATATATATATATATATATATATATATTCAGTTATGTCATAACAATAAAGTTATGTATAAATAATGCCCACTCCAAGATGATTAGCTAATTTTGGATTTACAAAGTTTAAGTAAGAGCTGTATTTGGACCTAGAATCCTACCTAGTATCACCAAAAAGTGACAGGTTTGTATCCCTTTGTAAAATAATGTCCAAAAACGAATAAAACCACATTATTGAAAGACACTTTTGCTGAGTCCTTTACAATGAACAATGGGCACTGTAGTTCATTTTGAATCAATCTAAAAACTGTTCTCTGCTGCTGCAAACTAGCACAACTGGACAAAATTATTCTAAGTCGTCCCAAGCAAGAAATTACATCTTTAAGTACAGCAGTGGCTACACTGTAGGTATAATTTGAGTTGAGTGTCAGCAGAGCAGCGGTTTGAAGCTCTACTGCTGTGTGTGTTATCATTGGAGGTGTTCAGGAACGGGGCAGGGTGAGTGCAGTACACAGTTACTAGAAAGTACTTTATACGCATATACTATATATGCGATGCTGGTTGTCTGCTGATCGTATCATCTTCACATCATTTATTGCAATACTAATCAACAACCCTGTGCAAATCCCATCGTTATGTTTACTTTGTGTGCCCTCGATAATAGCAGATAATTCCTTCTTGAAACTAGAAAGCTCACGAACAAATATAGTCACCGCTTGAACAAAACCTCTACTGCAATAGGTACTATATTATAATTATAGCATTGTACATAGAAACAAAGAGCTGGTCAAGGGTCTGCATCCACAATTTTACAAGCTTTTTTAATGTTGTCCCTGTGTAACTTCTTATTTCATGTCTTAAAGCCTGTGTGGAATCAAATATCAACTGTGGGGCCCAATTTTGTTTCTCCAAAAAAGAAAAGTTAGCTGGAAGCCGCAAAATCTGTCTCAACCCAGTCGGCACAATTCAGCTGCTACTCCAAGCAAGTTGAAAAACACTAATTATTATTGGGTGGCAGCTCTTTCACTGTGTAATCCAAAGGCTATTGATACTACAAGGGGGGGAAAAAAAAATCAAAGCAACTGGGCAGCTTCATATTTCACCTCACATTAATCTCTTGGGTGATGGATTATATTAGCATGTGGCCTGGGGCTGACTGGACCCGCGATGTGCAGTCCAGTTGAGGACAGCTTATGCTAACCCACGTCCACGAAGAGTCACAAATCGTGCCTGGCCAAAAGGCAATAAGGAGCACATTTCCGGCAATGATTACCTCTAATGAGGCTGCTTGTATCCCCGTCTTTGATCTCAGCTGCTGAAATGGCTGACAGGATCCATCATCAGTCAACATGATGCAGTGTTCATAAGATCTTCAAAGAATAATGTAAAAGTCTACCCGCTTTGTCAACAATGTCAGATCAATGTCGAGGTTCTCTGAGTATCTATAGCACCTGATCTCATCTTGCTACTACTGTATATGCCTGTTTGTGTTTAGAAACTGTGGTCTAACAAACCACATCCAAGGGGTAAAAATACATATTCCCCAGAAAAATCCTTTTGGGATCTTTGTTTGAGGCCAAAAACCCAATGTGATATTTATTTTGAATTCAATAATAGAAAACTGTGCCTTGGAAGTTTTGCCACCACAATAAAAACTGATAAAGACTCAGAATGTCATCTTGAAAGCTGATATTAAGTTTTCAGGCAGAGAAACCAGTTGCCGACTGAATAATCATAGAAAATCTAAAATGCAGTAGAGTCAGACAGCATCTCCACAACTTAAATAAAACACCTCCCACCAAAATCTAATCCAGCCCAGAAAGAAGTTATCTGCTTCAAGACAATTCTCGGGCACCGTCTTTGCACTTATGCACCGTTCTGCAGGAATGTGAAATAAAATTGGCTCACAATGAATAAAGGTGACAATATTCAACCTGCATTATCTAAAAAGCAGTTTAGCTGCTACTGGATCTTGTTTTCATCTGTATTTTATTATTCTACATCATATGTTGTGTTATGTCGGATCAATCATCTGGATGTTTTGTCACACAGTTTTCCAACCACACACAAATGTCTGTCTCTTTTCCATATGCAAATCAATGCAAAGCTTGGGTAGCCTACAGCTAACTTTTGAATATTGTATGGATTCTGACAGCACCATTTGGCATTCGGGAAACAAACCTTTAGCAGAACATATTCACGCAATTATCAATTACTATCACTACTGTACATCTGGTTACTTCAAAAGACTCTTGAGATAATACAATCTGACATCCAATAAAGTCTGACATGGAAATCAGGAGTGCAATGACTATTTCCATGTTCATCAAAAGGGGACATAATTGTATTTTTGTTTGAAAATCAAACCTAGAAGAGAACTAGACAAACATAAAACCGGAGAAAATACAATAGCACAAACTGCAAAAGCATACTAATTGCAGGTGCTGCACACATTGCATAGGGCATAGACCTCTGCAATCTATATGTAAATTTGGTTTTATCATTCAGCAACCAAACATCTTTTTTTTGTATGTGTACATTATGATAGCTGGCCCTGAATGAGCTATTCTGGGAAGACATTATTCAATCAAGAGTGAGCAAGGTCAGCAAACACTACTCAACCTAATACATAAACACGTAAAATAACCAACATTAAATACATATATAATATACAAATATAAATACAGTAGGACTTCATTTGTCACTGCCTTTCAAAAGTGTTACAGGTTATTTTTGAAAAAAACACTATAGTTAAGTTAAGGCTAGAAAAACAACATAACTAGGGGTTAAGTAAGTACTTAAGACTACAGCTACATCTTAGTTTAGGCTAAAATGACCTTGATCTTCATCAATGTGCTTACAGTCATTCTGGTCATAGTTAAAAACAAAACAAACAGGAAATAAACAACATGTGAAACAATGATGTCAAATCAAGATTATGTAAATGCTCTGCTTTCCTACCTATTGATACTCAAAGCGCTTCACACTGCTACTTATTCCCCCATTCACACTCACAATCACACACACACACACACACACACACACACACACACACACACACACACACACACTCGCACACCGATGCTGCTATGCAGCTGGCCAACACTCACCAGGAGCAACTAAGTTGGGGTTCAAGACGCTGTGGAACGAACCAACAACTGTGGCATTTATTATAATTCCGTGTAGCTGTGGGCGGCGAGGACACTCTATATAAATACCATCTAATGTCTAATGTTTCTCTAGTCTTTCCCTCCAATCCTATTTCAAACAAAAGCCTTATTTATTTAGACTTTGGAGCATATTGTTTTTCTGCAGGTGACTTCATTAAGACGTGACGTGGTTAAGTGTACTACTGCTGTTATAAAAGTGATTTTTCTTGTCATACCTAC